>NW_024412452.1:3656899-3744600 GCF_014898765.1 Herpailurus yagouaroundi
AGTACACAATACCCATGAATACTGAATGTATTAAATTTGTTTTTTAAATTTATTTGGTTTGTTGATTTGGCTTCTCTTGATTTTTTTTGTTTTGTTTTCAGCCACTCCTTAATGCTCAAGAAAATAAGAGAAATCTTAGTGGTCACAGATGAAAAAGGGTACAGATGAAAGAGGTCACAGATGAAACTACTGTGGATTTGAAGTTTTTCTGGAGCCTATGCAAACACTGATAACTAAGAGAAAATTTTAGTGGTTGTTCAGGCAGCAGCAAACATGGTTGTGTCCCCTGCAAAGAAGAAAGTTGGACACTCACCTAAAACTAGAACCCATCCAATGATATTCTCAATGAAATGGGCTATGTGTTCAAAAAAGTATCATTTGAGAATTAAGAAGCATTTACCTGCCCTCACACAGATTTTTGATTTGCATTAATCTTTCTGTCATCACAGATAGCCTCAGAAAAATGTTAACTTAGTGTGGTCCACAGAAGAAAAGTGATGCTCAGATAAACCAATGAACTGAAATAACAAAATAAGGGTCTTAAAAATAGACATTCTGTTTAGGTGTCTGATATTGCAAATCACTGTGAGAAGGATGAACAATAGGCCAGTAAATGCTGCTGGGATGATACTACAATGTGGTTGGATTCTTGCCTCATACCCTGCAGACCATTCAAATACATGTGAATGAGATATGAGCTGTTACAAGGAAACTTGAAACTTTTAGAATAAAACATGCAATACCATATTGTTAATTTCTGAAAAGAAAAGTATTTATTAACACAGAAGACTCAGTTATAATTGAAAGTTGGTAAGTTGACTATATTTAAAAATATTTTGTGTGATGGCAGTTAGAAAAATTAAAATAAAACTATTTCCCCTAAAGAGATAATTATAATACATAGAACCAGCTTTAATTAGTATAAATTATATAATATATAAATAAAAATTAAAAACCATAATGTAAACATAAACATTTATAAGAAATATATGCAAAAGAAAATAACAGACAAACCACAAAAGAGGATAGCTGAATTTCCAATAAATATTTGTAAAGATGATCAGCTTTGCTATTAAACGGTTGTCAGCTAGAAAACATAAAAATATATTCTTTCATACCCATTAAACAAACATATTTTTAAGTTGTAAAAATAACAAGAATTGCCAATAATGTTCAACAATGCAACTGCTATACTATACAAGAAGAAATGTAAATTGCTACAATCAACCTAGTCTACAATTGGGAAGAAACTAGAAAATGTGAAGATTTGTATACCCTAGGACCCAATAATCAGAACATATAACCTAGAGAAAATTTCATATATGTGCACATGCTGACATTTACAAAAAAATATCTTTAGGATATTACAAAAAACAAACAAAAATATCAATCAACGAAACAAAAACTATGGTACACTCATACAGTAGCAATTAACATTGATAAAATAGAAGCACACATGTCAACTTTGTTGCATTATATATATATATATATATATATAGAGAGAGAGAGAGAGAGAGAGAGAGAGAGAGAGAGAGAGAATAGAATATATTTAGAAGAAAATCCCCAAGAATATATGCACTATATTTACTTCACACACAGTTTACAAGCATCCCTAAAAGAGTTCGATTTTTTTTAAAGTTATATGTGTCACAAAGTATAAGCCAAAGCACAGGAGCAGGTAAGTCATGAATTATGCCAAGTATGTAAGATGTTGGAAAATGCAACGCAAACAATGAAGGATATTGAGTTCAGTTAAATTTTAATATTATTAAATTTGGTTTACTATGTGTCACATTCTTTAGTGTCATTTTGTAAATTTGCTTGTAAAATTTTTTGCATTGTTTTTAGATCTAGGTACTTCTTTAGGTTTCTTTTAAGAATTTCTATTTATTTTTCCTTTTTAAATTTTAAATGGGCTCCATGCCCAACATGGGGTTTGAACTCACGACCCTGAGATCAAGAGCTAGATGCTCTACTGACTGAGCCATCAGATGCCCCTCCATTTTTTTATATTATGTTTATGTTTTTCTTTAAACATTATATTTGTAATGGATTTAAGTCTTTTTTCTTTTAATTTCATCTAATAAGGCATGGCTGTTTTGGAGATAATACTGAATGCCACAGATGTTTCATGGGATCTTTCCACTCTGGCTGACAACACAATGTCTCTATACCATACTCATCAGACACGTATCTATTTTTTAAGTTGTCAAAATAACAAATATTGTCAAAAATATGCAGCAACACAAATGTTAAATCCTCTCAGTGGAAATGTAAATCAGTGAGCTCTAAAACGTCATCAGTTTATAGCTACCTGATAGTTGTTCTTTCCCCAGTAACTGTTATTTGCCTGGCCCTGAGTAGCTGACCTGAAAGATTACAATTTGATATTCAACAAAAAACTTATGGGGAACTAACTTAAACAGACTTCTGAAGCCCTGATAATCTGCATTGTAACTTTATTCAACTTTATTATCTGTCTCCTCAGTTCAGCAAAACCTCCTTTCTTGCTTCTCCATGGTCTTGAAAGAAAGGGCAAGTCAGAAACCAGAGGGATAAAAGGGCTCACTTAATTTGTTTTCCATGTCTCGAGGATCAGAGGCTGTACTGCCTGGTATACATTGTCTGAAAACAATCATTTCATATATTTTGAGTTGTGGTTTAGAGTAGGAGGACAAGTCTAATACCATTCACTCCATCATGGCTGCTCCTTGCTTTTAAAATAAATATCCTGACATCATCTGAACACCTACTGAATAAAAAGAATGCACTCCAAAGAATACAGACATTTTAGAATTGGCCTAGTATTCAATGCAAGATATATATCTATCCCCAATTGCATGGAAAGCGGAAAGTAAGACAGCAAAAACTCCACAAAGGAATTTGTAGGTAATTAGAAAGGATTAGATAATAATAAAGTATATTAAGTACACTATATAATCCCCAAATAGATAAAATTACACTAAATCATATGTGTAAATATGTTTGTTGACCTAGATTTTCTTAATTAAAAAAAGACTGTACTGTCTGCTGCTTCTGAAGCAAATAAATTTGTAAACCTCTTGAGCAAGAGTTTCATTTGATTTTTATCTATGTCAGCTTCACATTTGCCAAAAATCATAATAAACTTCACATCTTAATGGGATTAAGCTGAAAGAATTCTGATACCTTTGAGAAACCCATATGATTTTAATAACAATATACATATGAAACGTATTTTTGAGTTTTCTTTAAAAGTTTCAAGAATGGTTACTTTTTTAAAGATCATTTCTAAAATTTCATTAGGAACTCTGGCTATTGATCCTAATTCTTTGATACTATTATTTTAACTGGATAAGACTAGTAGACTAGAGATCAGCAAGAAACAGCATAGACTCAAAGTTTGAATCAGGGCACAAAGGTACCTACCATGATGACAATCACAACTAATATTCATTAAATGCTTAGAATATCAGGGACTCTGCTGAGTTCTTTTGCGTTTTCTTTAATCCTTGCTCTCTACCTTTGAGGCAATCTCTATTTATATCCCTATTTTATTGGTGAAATAACAGAGACTCAGAAAGGTGAATATTTTTGTCCAAAGATACAAGACAAGGCAAAATTTGGATTCAAACCCTGATGGGCTAATTTCAGATGCTATCTTTTGAATAAACTAGATGTCACCACCCAATTTGCCACCCACCCCCCCAAAAAAAGTCTGGTAACATTAACCATGGTAAATGTAGCTACAGGACTCTGTAACAAAGCAAAGATTGGAGTGAACAGGTTATTCAGTCTTTTGGAAATGAATGTGCAGGGGCGCCTGGGTGGCGCAGTCGGTTAGGCGTCCGACTTCAGCCAGGTCACGATCTCGCGGTCTGTGAGTTCGAGCCCCGCGTCGGGCTCTGGGCTGATGGCTCAGAGCCTGGAGCCTGTTTCGGATTCTGTGTCTCCCTCTCTCTCTGCCCCTCCCCCATTCATGCTCTGTCTCTCTCTGTCCCAAAAATAAATAAACGTTAAAAAAAAAATTAAAAAAAAAAAAAAAAGAAATGAATGTGCAACCTAATTATCATTTTTATGCTTCTTCCCCCTGATTTCAAAGATAAAATCTTCTCCAATGCGGTTGACTATTTATGAATTTATACCAACTCTCCAGCATACTTGGGATTTTTTTCCATCTATCTTAGATATAAGGGATCCATTAAAATATCTTCAACTAATATGGCAGTAGAGCATAGTTATTTGACTATATGTACTTCGCTCACACAAATAATAATTTGATGATGTAGATTAAGTTTTTAACAAATATATCTATCGTTCCATTTGTAAGCATATTTTAAAGAGACCCTTTGGAAAGAAAATACAATTACTAAACAAAATAAGTGAATTTCAACAATGACAGTGCACATTTAGATGTGTGAAATAATCTCAATTACATTTTCATCTATGTGATAAATATTTGAAATCTTTTAAAATGTTAAAGCTTTCCATACTTATTCTACCTATTATTGGAGATGCTGTGCAGCCATCAAAACCACATTTTTTAAAAAAAGCTTAGTACTTTTATATTTCTATTTTAATAGATTAGTGTTTGAGGTGGTCATTCAGGGGATAGTGACCACTGGTTGACCCAAGGCTGGGCGCAGACAATCAGAGGCTCTGTAGCTGCTGCCCTGTCTTCGGAATGTATGTTTAGCCCACCAATCCCACAGCCAGAGTCATTTTTAATGTCACAGCCTTGAGAAAGCAATATGTTATTGAGACCATATGGATACATACATGACTGAACCCTGTTTAAACCTCTGTATAAACTCTTTTAAGATTCTGGCCACAGGGTATGCGTATCTATTCATCATGTAGCCATCCAAGACAAGCCTCACAGGGGTGAGTTTCCTTGCTTATTAAATCATCCACCTCCCAATCTCGAGTGGCCTTCTTTCTTTGTTCTCTCCCTGCCCTCTCTGTGGGGGCTGGGTTCAGATTTCACCCAGGAAACTTCCAAGTTTGCTAACCAACAATTAGTGTTTTAGCATTTAGTTATTTTTAGGTTTTTTTTTTCTTTAATTTTTTGTTAGAAAAAAATGAAGCCATCTGGGTCTAGAATTTTCTTTCTGGGAAGTTGTTTACACATTATTTAATACATATAAGGTGTTCAGGTTATTTGTTTATCATGGAGTGTGCTTTGATATTAGTTCTCTCATTTGTCATGTAGGTATTTTCTATCACTCTGCTAAGTCTTGCTAGGGTCCTACTGATCTTTTGAGAAAACCAACTTTTGGCTGTTTTGATTTTATTTATTTCCTATGTTTTTGTTTCATTAATTCATAATCTTATGTTCATTTTTAATTTATTCTGTTCATTTTGTGTTTTATTTGCCCTTTTAATCTAATTTTTTAATGTGGGAATTTAGGTAATTAAAGATTTTTCTTATATGTGTCCTTATGTCCATTCATACATACCTTATATGAATGGCTACCCATTTCCCACAAAGTTCTCACAAATTTTGATATGTTTTTGTGTTATTTAGCATTTGGTTCATAACAGATTTTAATTTCTCTTTGGTTTCTGTTTTTGTCTAATTTTTTTTAGAAGTATGTTGTTTAGTTTCCAAATATTTAGAGATTTTCCAGAAATCTTTTTGTTATTACCTTCTAATTTAACTCCATTGTGATGAGAAAAGATTCTGTGTATGGATTTATTCCTTTTGACTAAGGACTGTTTTACCATTGAGTGTTGTTCATGTCTTCTATACCTTACTTTATTTTTTCTATTTGTATTAATTATTGACAGAAAGATAGAAAATGCTCAAATAAAACTGGATTTGTGTATTTCTTTTCATTTATTTTCTCTAGCAAATTCTGCTTTAGGTATTTATAAGTGCGATTATTAGGTACATAAATATGTAAGATTGTTATCTTTTTGAGTAATTAATTATATTACCAAGAAGAATTATTCCTCTTCATTCCTGGTAATATTTTTAGCTATAAAAATGCATTTGACAAGTAAATAAGTACTCCATCTATTTTTTATGTGTTAACATGGTGTATCTTTTCCAATCCTTCTACTTTTATCTAGTTATAATGTTATATCTAAAGTAGATTTTTCTTGGGATGCCTGGGTGGCTCCGTCGGTTAAGTGTCCAACTTCAGCTCAGGTCATGATCTCACAGTCCGTGAGTTCGAGCCCCGCATCAGGCTCTGTGCTGACAGCTCAGAGCCTGGAGCCTGCTTTGGATTCTGTGTCTCCCTCTCTCTCTGCCCCTCCCCTGCTCATCCTCTGTCTCTCTCTGTCTCAAAAATAATAAAAACATTAAAAAAAATTTTAAGTAGATTTTTCTTTGGTGTATTTCTGACATTTAATTAGAGTGTTTGAACTGTTTCAACTGTTTCAAGGTGGCTATTGATTTACTTGGGTTTAAATATACTATATCGGTATTTATTTCTTTTAGTTTTATATCTTCACTTTCCCCCATTTCTTCTTTTCTGCCATGTGTTATATTGTATATATTTTAATAATTCTATTTTACCTCTTTAGTTATTTATTAGCTATAGCTTTTTTTTTCTTTAATGTTTGCTTCAGAGGTTAAGTGTATGTCTATAATTTATCACAGTCAGCCATAAAGTAATAAGGTACTACTTCATGAATATATAAACTCACATCAGTGCAATTCCAGTTTTTCCTCCTGGAGAATTTTATAATATTGTAATGCACTTTAATAAACTTTATATTGCATCATTATTGTTTCTGTTTGAAACAGTATCTTTAGAGAGATTTCAAAGTCAAGATAAAAACATTCTGCTTTTTATTTACCCACCTTTGGGTACATAGATGTTTGTTTGGTGCTCATAATTTGTTTGGCTAGATGTGGATTTCCAATTGATATCATTTTCATTCTTTCTGCAAGAATTGCTCTTGCATTTCCTTAGTACAGCGATGCTGATGAAGAATTCTTCAGCTTTATTATATCTGGAAAAGTTTTTATTTGCTTTTGAAAGGTATTTTTGCTAAGTTGACTTTTTTCTAATACTTTAAAGATACTGCATTATTGTCTCCTGACTCCTACTTTTCCAGTGAACTCTACTGTCATTCCTACGTTTCTTTTGCTGTGTGTAAAATATCTTTTGTTTCCCCTCTAGCTGATTCTAAAATATTTACTTTTTCTCTGGTTTTAAGGAGTTCAACATCATGTTCTTCTTCTGTAATTTTTTCTTCAAAAATATGCATAGGATTCTTTGAACTTCTTGGATCTGTGAGTTTATAGTTTTAATAAAATTTCAGAAATTCTTTATTCAATATCATTTTAAAGGTTTTATTTGACTACTCCTCCTGCTCTCCCCTAGTGACTCCTATTATACATGTATTATATTCCTTGAGATTATTCAACATTTCACCCATGCTGTCTTCATCCCTTTAATGTCTCTTTTTCTTTTATTTTTCAGTGTGTTTGGTTTTGTTAGTTCTACTATTGCATTTTCATGTTCACTAATCTTTTCTTATGTATTATCTAATCTGACATTCATATGGCCAAGCATATTTTTCTATCAGATATTGGGGTTTTTATATGTAGAAGTTCAATTTGAGCCTTGTTTTAAATTCCTTTAATGTCCTACTTTATATGCTTACTCCCCCCCCATCCTCTTTAAAAGATGGAATAGAATTACAACTGTTTTAATGTCTTTGTTTTCTAATTATAAAATGTGTGTCATTACTGTGTCATTTTGTAATGATTTATTTACCTTGTGAAAGATCACATTTTCCCGCCTCTTCATTTTTTTGGTAATATTTTATCATGTTCTACATATTGTGAATTTTTCTTGTTAGGTCTTAGATATTTTCACATTTCTATAAAAATTATTGAGCTTTGTTTTGGGATGCAGTTAAGTTACTTTAAAACAATATAATTTTTTCAAGATTTTCTTTTTAAGATTTATTAGGCAAGGCCAGAACTCATGTAATCTAGGACTACCTTTGTTCTACTACTAAGGCAGTTCCCTTCTAATTATTACTCAACCCAGTGCCCAGTGAATTTTAAGACCTTTCCTTTACTTGATGGGAACATGAAAAACTTCCAGCACTGTGTGATCCCTGGGAATTGTTTTATCTGTTCTTTTTGGGTAGGTCTTTTCAGGGCCTGGGTAGTTTCCTAATGTGTATGTGCTGATCAATGTTCAGCTTTAACATCAAGGGGGACCTTATGCAGATCTCCAAAGCCTTCATTCTCTCTTTACTGCACCCTCTTCTTTAGTACTCTGCCCTATAAGCTCTGACTGCTTTGATCTAGTGGGACTCCCAGATCTGTCTTCTTAACTTAGGGAGACTGCCAGACTTCAAGTGTTTTCTTCTTCCTGCACTGCAGTCTAGAAACTTCTTCTAGTCAGTGAACTATAGCAATCAGATGGCTCATTTGTTTCCTCTCTTTCAGTGTTTACTATTATTTGCTGCTTGATGTTCACTGTCTAAAATCTGTTCTTTTGCTTTCTTTTTTCTTTTTATAATTGTTAAGAGCAGGAGAGAAATTTAAGTCCTGTTATTCCATTTCGGTCACAAACAGCAGTTTGTAACTAACTATACTTTTGATTTCTCATAGAAAATACTTTTTTCAGAGTCATGTCAAATATGAAGAGTAGCTTTTATACTATCTTGGGCAGCAAGAAGGGTAATTTCTTTCTTATCTCCTTTTAATGTGGAGAGAGTAATTTTAGCATGTGATAATTGGCTCAGTTCTACTTTTCCTTTTACCATGGGGCAAGAACTGATTTCTTTACTCATGTGGGCAGTATATCCATTGCCCCAGATATACTCTAAGCTATTAGTCCTGTAAGTTAGCCCACTGTAGAGCAGTCTGTTTACCTCTCTGGTTATGGTTGTCTTCTTTATTTTAATACATGGAGATTTTCTTGTCTTTGTTTAAAGTTCATCAACTTAAAAATTGTCTTATTTTATCCAGAATTATATGGGATTGTAGTGGTGGAGAAAGAGGAGTACAAATTAGCTCTGTTATAGAACTAAAATTTTTCACTTCATTTTATTTCATTGCATTACTTTTTATATATGTTAGTTATTTTTACATAACATTTTATTTGAAGGTTAATAACCATAGGCTTGAACCTTAGACTACATAAAAAATATAAGGCAACAAGACAACTCACAAATTTAAAAATTTGTCGATATGCCTGAGAATTTTTTATATATGGATTAAAAGAACACATTAGAAGAGGTGAGAGCAGTTTCATAGAGTTACTTTTGGGAATATGATATTATTGAAGAACTTGAAGTAGAAGAGAGAAAGTAGACAGTAATCCAGGCACAGTGAAATCAACAGAGAGAAATAGGAATAGGAGTGGTAGTAAACGTGTGACTCTAACAAAACTAAAGTTTTTGTAGTAGAGTAGCCACATTAGGTAAAAGTAGGAGATGATGCTTGACATGATTGGTTCTATTTTATGCAGATGTGGGCTAAGAGGCAGAAAACCAAAGACCGTGAAATCAGATTATTCAGATTCTAACTCCTTAAGGATCTGAAACTAGCTTAATTAGTACATTTTAAAGCAATAATAATGTGTCTATCCCAAATGGGAAACAAAGCTTAATGATCTTATTATCTTCCTCTTTTTAGCAAGTTGGGTTTCAGATACTTCAAAATGTCTATGAATCTAAGACAGTTTTTTTTTTTAAAGTCAGAGTAATTATAAAATAATTGGGCAAAGATAAATCTTCCAGAAAAAACACATAATTTGATGAAAGAATTTATTAAAAACAGAAAAGAATAGGAAAAAATTAATTGGAGCTTAACAAGAACAAATAAAACCTGTAATTGTGACACATTTCACCTCTAGGTAGACACAGACTTGATAGTTGGTTTACTGTACAAGAACTTCAACATAATTATTTGCACTCCTTCATAAATAGACTTGGAATTTTTACACATTTAATGTTTTACGTGCACAAAGACAAATGCATTCATGTATAAATATCACATAAAAAGAATTAAATGCATTTGTGTATAAAAAGACTACCTTTTTTTGTTTTTACTTTTATGAGTTTAATAATTCAGGTATATATTTAGTCAATATGGTAGGTTGTGAGATATAAAAGATAAGCTTTTTAACTCAAAACAAACACAAGTATGATTGATTCAAGCCTCCAGTAGGTTCATCCTTTCAGTGATTCCCTAATAAAAAAGAATACCTAAAATTTACCTTCAATATATTCTGACCACACTTTACCCATATAACATAATCTCCCCCAATCCCAAAACTAAATTTTCTTCTAATTTAAGCCAATTTTATCTTTATCCTGAAGTTCTTTCTTCACTCACTGCTTGTCTCCCACTCTGCTCTCCATGAAAATAGCATCCATCCTTGAAAGACCAATTTAAATTGTATCTCCCTGCTGAAAGACTCAAACCTTTACATGTATTCTCCTTTTTGCTCAATTCCTCCTATAATGTTAGACCACACAGTGAAACATTTAGTATTATTTCCTTTATTTTTATTTTATATTTTAAAAATGTTCAAATCTTGAAATAATTTGTAATTTCTCTGAAATGAATCACCAAGCTCATTCATTTTTTCCCTACTTTCCAACGTGCATAACAGGAATAAACAAAAAGTACCTATCCCAAGCATAATAGTTTTTTGATTGATTGATGGATTGATTGTCGATTGTTGGCTGAGATATTATGTACAGTGTCAGTGAACAAGACACTCTTAGGTCTTTCCTAGATAATCCCGTCTCCATTTTTTTCTGCTATTGAGATGGCTGAGGGGATCCATGAATCACATGCCTAATATCTTCAAAGAGTCCTCTGAATGACTGAATAAGTTTTTGATCTTTCAAAGTTCCTGGCAATATTTGTGCTCGATCCTTGGTTTTCTTTCCAGAAAATGCTTTCGTGACAATATATTTCTTAATTTTAGCATCTTTTGCAGTCTTGCTATGCTGGTAATTTCCCAAATCATCAGGTCATGATTTGTATTTACTTAAGTTGTTCCTTCAATTTACTCCATTTTAGTACAAGTATTATAGAAAAAAGACTCTGCTGTCAACATTGCTTGGAAGTCTCTTCAGCTAAATATTCAAGTTCATTGCTTTCAGTTGTGCTGTCCACATAACTGTAGGACACATTTTACTAAACTTCTGCATTTAAATAACAAGTATCTTTTTTCCTCTCTTTTTCAATAATATATGCTTCACTTCCTTCTAAATCCTCACAGTGTCTTTAGTGATATTTCTACCAATATTGTCTTTGTGATGATTTAATTATTCTCTAGGACAATATAGATTTTCTCTATTTTGCTCCTCGTTTTTTCAAATCCTCACTAGCACAGCCATTAACATCCATATTTCTGCTAACAGGCTGTTATATTGCTGTTTAAGACAAACAACACAGTTTCAATCATGCTCCTCAAGATTCTTTCAGCCTTTATCCATTACCCAGTTCAGTGCCATTTTCACATTTTTAGATATGTGTTATAGAAGCATCCCATTTCTAGGTACTAAAATCCGCATTAGCTTCCTAGTATGCCTGTAACAAATTACCATAAAATTAGTAGCTTAAAACACCCCAGATCTGTTATCATACAGTTTTGGAGGTCAGAAGTCCAAAAGGGGTTGGAAAGCCTGTGTCTCATCTGGAAGCTCTAGAGAAAATCCATTTCCTTGCCTTTTCTACCTTCTAGAGAATGTTGGCATTGCTTGGCTCATGGTCCATGTTACTAACTTCTGCTTCTAGCTTCATATTGTCTCTGGCTCTGACCTTACTGCCTCCTTCTTATAAGGACCCTTACATAGAACCCTTTCAAATAATTGAGGATAGAATCCTAATATCAAGATCCTTAATTTAATCACATAAACAAAAATTTTTTTTCCCCATGTAAGGGAACATATTTACAGGTTCCTGGGATCAGGACATGTATGTCAATGGAGAACCACTAATTCATCCCAGCACAGACTTCTAGAAAATATTTAATTTATTATTTATAAAATTGTTTTCAAGAATTAAAATGAATTAATACATCTGAAGCATGTAAAAAACTGCTGACATTTTTATGGGCTAAATAGATTTTTAAAAAATGTTTGTATAAGCAAGATTTTTGTAGAAAAACTTGAAAAACCAATAAATATATCATAGCATGTATTGTATATATACCTACATATCTGCACTATTGACTGGAGTGTTGGAAAATGAATGTGCTGCCATGCTGCCTATGGGGTGTAAGATGATTACAATTTTATAGGGTAGGCTAGTGATATAGGGAAATCAATACCTCTAATTATATTTTTTTCTTACATCCATTTCATATTTATGTACTATCTTGAGAAAATGACTGATTTTCACTGAATATGTAATTAATGCTCTGCTTTCGGTTAAATAAGAAAAAAATGGACAACCTCTTTAATTTCTAATGATAATAGATTAAACAAATTAGCATAGGTTCATATGGGTAATTGCTCTGTACTCATTAAATATGTCCTTGAAAAGTATTTAATTATACGAGGAAATGTTCATGATACATTTTTCAGTGAAAAAACCTAATCATCAAAGAAAATATACAAATGATTTCACATCTCCAGGATCTCAATTTTTTTTTCTTTGCATTTTCTAAAATTTTCTAGACAATGCATCTATTATTTGGGGGGAAAGGAGACCATTAAAAAATCCATGAATGATCCAGAAAGTTTTTTCTATTTTTTAAAAGTATAAATAGAAAAATGAGTAAGTGTGAGTTCAGAATATATTCCAAATAAAACAAGTAAGACTTGGGATCTACAGTAATGATTAATAGCACGGGCTTGGGATTCAAGACCCAGATTAAAGCTCAGCTCTGATAATTGAGCTGAGTGAATTGGAGTTGGGTGAATTATGTTGCCTCTCTTTACCATATTTTCTTAATCTTTAAAGTTGGAGTAGCATTAGGTATCTCACAGAATTTTTGTGGCTATTATATGAAATTATCCATGTAAAGTAATTTAGTACTGTTTGTCAAATAATAAAAGCTGAGGAAAGTTTAGTTGTTAACATCATCATCACCAAACAAAACTTATATTTTCCAAATTCCAATTTTAGTAGATACAAGTAGTCTAAAATCAATACAGGAATCATCCAACAAATATAAGGATCTCTGAAATGAAGTAGGTGAAGTTTTTTCTTATTAACCTACCATGTTTCCTACCCTCTCCTTTTGAACTCCAGATTCTCTTTTCCTTGCTTGACTTTTTCTTTTTTCCTATGCACATATTGCCTTTTAAAATAAATAATTTAGTTATTAAGTATGTTTAATGTTTATTACCTGCAGTAAGATTCCCTAGGGCACTGTATCTAGTTTGTTTGCCTCATTACCATGCTCTCAATAAATATTTGCTGAATGAATGAATAAATGAATGGGTTTTATCCTGGTTTACTCCTGCAAAATTTGTATGTGTTAAGTTCTTATACAGCAGTGAACCTCCAAATTCAGACCTTACCAAGGACTGCTTCATGTGATGGATATGTACTTATGGATCAGATTTGTGTAGTGTAAATTACACATATTTTGTGTCTTATTGTTTCAGACCTTAGTTATCTGTGAAATAATTCCGAAGTCCTTTGGAATAAGTTAATGTATTTGTTATGGTGAATGGAGAGGTAATCATTAGCTGTCAGTTTTTTCTCTCTGGATTGAAGCTCAGATTACCTGGACAGAGGTATTCTTGGTGCATTCGCTGGCTAGATATGGCTGGGTCTGTGAGTGTGATGTATTACATAAGTGACTAAATGCAGGAAGTAGGAGGGAGTGGGTGTGCGAATGATTTAAATATGCCAGAAAAGATATAAGTTCTTATATTTTCTTTCTTACCTTCATAACATGTATAGCATGATGGTCTTCCACTCTCACCCTTATCCATTTCAATCAAGAAAATATTATTTTCTTCAGATTTGGGCTAAATTTGTTAGGATTCCAGCTGGCACCGTAAGAATATTTCTTTTTGGTTATTAATAACATTTTTATAGTTATTAGCATCCTTATCATCATTCCTTATATATTTTTTTCTTCATTTGTAAACGTGGTTTGTTTTGTGGAAGAATATTTCAAATTTAAAGAGTACTAAAGAGAGTGAAGTGCCCTAAAAACAACTGAGGTTTTATGTTGAAAGCATTTCTCTGAACACCTGTGAACTGTTGAATTTAATTGGGCTACAGCTGGTACAGGCTGTGGAGAGGAGGGAACAGGCTGGCATTTCTAAGCAAGCATACATTAACATCACCCTGACTTTCCTCTAACAGGAGAGAGGGCAGAGTGGTCACGCATGACTCAGAATACATTAGGACATTCATACTCTCTTCTTTACCCTTTTATCTACATCTGTTTCCAAGATAGGGTCAGGAAAATGTTTAAGTGACTGACAGTGTTTAATAGGTTAACTCTACCAGTGGTATTACCATTTTATTACAACCCCTGCCCTAAACTGAAGTAATGAGAAAGAAATTGTGGAATTCCAGCAAGCAGTGTAGTCAGGAAAGTATGATAGATAGTTATAAAATATACTCAGTACAGATGTCTGACTGCTCAGTAATTATGGGCTATTGTTCTGCATGAGGATGTCCTTTTTTGGAAGAGGTGAATTTTTTTCCAGTGTTGGAAAGTAGTGAGAGAAGAAGAACCATTACTTAATCCCATTGAGAGGGTTGGCCAGCCTGGTAGAAAGGGTCATTTCTTGAGGTTTCAAATGTCACAAGCTAGTCTCTGCATCTTATATCCTTCCTCTGCAAATGGGGAATGAAGTTTTCTTCTATTCTTATTTTCTAACAGAGTTTTAAGCATCAAATCAGATTCAGAAACTGAAAACATTTTGTAAAAAGTAAAGCCGTAATATGCAGGTTCTGCAATTATTGAAGAGTGTGGTGTTGAAATTAGACAAAGGATCCAAAGCAGTCAGGATTAGTTCTGTCTCACAGAAACCAAAATAGTACTGACATTTTTGCCCATAAAAAAGATGTTCACATTTCATAAAAAGAAGTAAAACTTTTCAAAGTCATTTTTTCTTATATGGGTTCTTTGCTCCAGTCAAGTTAGTCTTCCTGTATTTTTTAAATGCTTTATTTCTTCCTTCTTTCATATTTTATTCAACCTATTTCTTCTTTTTCTGCACTATCCATATCCTTTACTTTATGTTAAGCAAAATAGATCACAAAATGAAGGATTTATTCTGGTTTTCTTAAACAGAGATTAATTCCTAATTGTCTAAAAGATATTTGAGTATTTACTACACTCTAATATATATACATATATATATAATATGTATTATATATATGAATATATATAATACATATTATATATATGAATATATATATGAATATTAATTATGAGTAATTGATGGTGCTAATTTTATGGTAAGTAGTCAAAATGTTACTTAGCCAAGTAATTTAAACTTGCTAGCATAGGAGGTAGTATGCAAACAGAAAAATATGCCCTGAAATGTTCTGAAAGATGGCAGTTTTCTTTTTTCTTTTTTTTAAACTTTATTTTGAGAGAGAGAGAGAGAGGGAACAAGAGTGGGGGAGGGGGAGAGGGAGAGGGGAGAGAGATCCCAAGCAGGCTCCACACTGTCAGTGCAAAGACTGATGGGGGCTCAAAGCCAAGCACCACGAGATCATGACCTGAGCCAAAATCAAGAGTCCGATGCTTAACCAACTGAGCCACGCAGGTGCCCCATGAAAGATGGTAGTTTTCTAAGAGCTGATCTTTTAAGGCAGGATTCTCAGATACTGTGCTGAGGTAAGATTTCCACAAAAATCATTCCAGGTGAGTTACTGCTTAGAACATTATCCCAATCCCATTTAATGATATAGCAATGATATTAACTATAGTATAAAGTCTTTAGAGGACTAAACAAGGGGAGTCATTCTGTGGTAGAACAATGAGTTACAGATGGGATTAGGCCAGATGGAAAATGGATGTCTAGGGAGGTGAAACATAAGAGCATTGACCTCATCCCCAGAGCTCTCAAGCTTTCAGTTTTATCTATTACAAGTATGGAGCTTTGAGCCTTCTAACATATGACTCATTCTGTTGAAGATATACAAAGGATTCAGGAGCCAATATTGTCCAAATTATCACTAAGTCGTTGCTGAATGAAAAGGACAGACATTTGCAGTAGGTAATCATGCCAAAAGGTTAACACTTAGGTACAGAGAGCAGCTAAAAAACAACATAAATATGTATGGACAATCATGAAAAGTGGAATTTAATCATGAAAATAAGGGCAATAATTTCAGAAATGTGAAATTAATAAAACAATAACCATTAAAACAAAGAATGTTTTTAAGTGAAATATGGTAAATATTTCAGTACTGACTTGAGATTAGTAACTGAAGTTTGATACTTTATGGTAAATAAGGTGTGAAGCATATGTTACATAGTAATAATAAAATTGAAATTCTCTGAAATAATGAAGGAAAGAGATCTGAATTTTGGAAGTATAAAGGTAAAAATTGATATATAAATGGCCAGTAAGACATACTGTGGTTAAGGTATTTATCGAAAAAGATGAGAAGTATGTGTCAGGGGTGTCTGTGAAAATAAAGCAACACGCAAGTGATATGATTTCACCTGACCTCAGACACCCCATGGCAATATTCAAACTGTATGACAAGTATAGGAACTAATCTCACTGAGGGAAGATAGGGAAAAAGTTGCTTACCTAAGCAATGTGAAAAGTAAGTTTAGACTGTGAGACTAAAGACAATCGGTACTTTAATTGGTGTGGGTGTTGCCCAGTAGGGTGTAGGTTAATAAATATGAAGCCACTATACATTTATACTGGAATTGTGTATTAAGCAAATTAATGATGGATGGTAAGATCTAGGTTTCTCATTCTTAGACTCAGCTTACAAATAAACAATGCAGGAAGGCTAGAATGACCCATGTGGTACTGGATTACAGTTATAGACATCAGTCTAAATTGAAGTTTTACATATATCTACAAATATATATATATAGTTATGTGTACATACACAGTTTGGTTTACACAAATACATTTCTTTATCACTTGAAAGATTCAATAATCAATGACACCTCAGGAGTAATGAGAACAAATGGTATCTATTTCTTGATTTTTAATAGTATTCTCCAATAAATGGACCATGGCTTCTTGGAGAGATGGCTGGTTATAGGACTGGGTCAGAGAATATACAAGATGTGTTTATGATACGTTGCAGAACCAGAAAGTAAAGGAGTGCTTAAAGCAAAACAAGACACACATTGATGGAGGTATGTCAAAGAAGTCAACTGAAAGAGCTCCCAAGCTACAACAATTTGAGCAACAAATTAAAATAGTATTGTATTAAGACTCAGACATATAAAACAATTTGCATGATTACATACTGATATAAGTAAGAAAATGGAAACAAAAATCTCCCATGTAGTATTCCAAATAATTTATGTAGAAACTTTACTTTTAAAGAGGTAGACTAACTTCCAGCTCCTCACTTGAGGGCTGCATATGGTGACTTTCTTTCAAAGGGACCGGTATGGAAATGGAGGGGAAAAACTGTAATTATACAGTGGGGAAACCTGACAAACACTACCTCAGCTATCAAGATTAAAGTAAAAAGGTATATTGACAGTATCTATCCTTGACATGATGTAATGAAAATGGCACTTGACCTCTGTAGTTTTCCTTCCAGAAACATGTTACCCATTCTCATCATGAGAAAAATAGCCAAATCCCCATCGGCAAAACCATCAACATTGGGTTAAGTTCTTCTCATGCTGCCATCTCTGTAACTTTCTCTTCTGCCTCCCTTTTCCAATTTTAACCATCCCATCATTAGATTGGGCTTATCTGCATACGCCCAAATAATTTCCTATTTTAAGGTCAACTAATTAGCAAACTTTATTTCATCTACTTACTTTCATTCCTTCTTGCCTTGTGAGGTAACATAGTCACAGGTTCCAGGATTTAGGACATGGATTATCTTTGGGACACCATTCTACTACCTACTATGCAAGGTAGCAGTCAATTCTACTCAAAATTAAAACACATATTAGCTATTTTCTTCAGTATTTTCCTTAAACTTAGAAATAGGATTTATAATACAATATACCCTGAGAATAAATATTTATCTGAAGTCCATCAATCACTTCAGTTTTTCCTCTATTCTATAAACTTAAATAAAATTAATTTAACATTTTAAACATTCTGTGTTTATATATATATATATATATATATATATATATATATATATAGACATGACTACAATATGATATGCATGATGAAAAACCCCTGTATAATTTGATTCATGTGATACTGTTTATTTTATTTTTTATTAATTTTTTAGTTTAGGTGCAGTTAATGTAATTAATAAAAATTTATTTTATTGATTTATTTACCTTTTTTATAAGTTGTTTAATTCCAGTATAGTTAACATTCAGTGTTATATTAGTTTCAGGTGTACAATATAGTGATTCAACACATCTATACATAACTCACTGTTCATCATGATAAGTGCTCTTTTTAATCCCCATCATCTGTTTCACCCATCCTTCCACCCATCTGCCCTCTGGTAACCATCAGTTTGTGCTCCATAGTTAAGACTCTTTTCTTTGGTTGGTCTCTGTCTCTCTCTTATTTTTTCCTCTTTGCTCATTTGTATTGTCTCTTAAATTCCATGTATGAATGCTATCATATGGTATTTGTCTTTCTCTGACTTATTCCACTTAGCATTATACTCTCTAGTTTCATCCATGTGTTACAAAGGGTAAGATTTCATTATTTTTAATGGCTGAATAATATTCCTGTGTGTGTGTGTGTGTGTGTGTGTGTGTGTGTGTGTACCATCATCACATCTTCTTTATCCATTCATCTGTCAGTGGACCCTTGGGCTACTTCAATAATTTGGCTACTGTAAATAGTGAAATAGACATAGATGTGCATGTGTCCCTTTGAATTCATGCTTTTGCATGTTTTGGGTAAAATACATTTAATTAATGAAATTTTATTTTATTGATTATAATTTTCAAGATTGTATTAGTTTCTGAGAGTGCTTTAAAAAATAATATTCAGGGGCGCCTGGGTGGCGCAGTCGGTTAAGCGTCCGACTTCAGCCAGGTCACGATCTCACGGCCCGTGGGTTCGAGCCCCGTGTCAGGCTCTGGGCTGATGGCTCAGAGCCTGGAGCCTGTTTCCGATTCTGTGTGTCTCCCTCTCTCTCTGCCCCTCCCCTGTTCATGCTCTGTCTCTCTCTGTCCCAAAAATAAATAAACGTTGAAAAAAAATTAAAAAAAAATATTCATATAAAATATTTAATTTTTAACCATGAAAAAACATCCTTTAGAAAACTGAATCCAGAGCTGTAATTTATTAGAGGCCAAGAGGGATGTAATAAAGTATAGTCCTATGGTTGATAGTCAGGGTATGCCTATTAACTTGAATTTGTAGAAGATAAGCCAGGGGATGTTTGACCAAGAGTCTGATCATCTATTTGAATTCAACTATAAAAGTAATTAGAATACAAAATAAAATTGAGATGATACCTTATCTGTACACAAAATTATTTACTTTTGAATTTCCAAATTGTAGTATTCAGTTTTTTGTTTTAGGGGTAGGTCGTGGGAAAGGATGACATATACACAGGGTGATTCTGACTATTAAGATTTTACAGACTATGCGGATGTAGAAGAGAGGTAGACAGGGACCAAGAGCCTATCCTCTAATATCTACACATTTTCCTATATCTGAAAAACATAACTTGTTGGCTTGGCTAAGCAAGGCTAAGCAAGGCGTACATTTGGAGGGCAATGTGGACTGATGTCCATTAAAAAATATGTTATCTCTCCATTATTTCTTCTCTAATGTTTCCCCTCCATTATTTCTTCCTTGAAGATCAGGAAATTGATTCAAAAAGAGGAAGTGGCTGGTTGAAATTACCTAGCCTCGTGGTCAAGCTGGGAATAAAGTCAAATCTCTTGACTTTGTATTGTGCATATTTTTCTTGAAGAGTGCTGCTGGAGGTACATTTAAGGTAATGTGTGATTCTCTGCCATTAATGTCTTTTGCCCCAAACCAGGCTTGAGAGAGCTAAAATAGTAATAATAAGGCAGATATATGACAAATAATGGAAGATTAAAAGAAAAAAACATAATAATTAGAGAAAAAAGTACTTGCGTAGAGGGCATAATGCAGTTTTGCTTAGAAATGCATTTGGAAGCAAGAAGCCTGTAAACAGGGTTCAGAAACTCTTAGAAATTTTTGAAAAGTGATATTATGTGTAAGTATTCACTAGTCAGGAGTGGGGAACCTCTTGAACCAAAGTGATATCATTTTTGTGTTTGTCAGAAAAGAAACATAGAATGAGAAAGCACATGCTCATTTTGCACAGTTTCTTCATGAAAGGCACAGGAAAAAAAAAAAAAACAACAACAGAGAGACAGAAACAGGGACAGAGAGGAAGGGAAAGAACATCCTATTCACTTCAAGAAGAGAGGCTCCAAGAGACCTAAGAGATGCAGCCACCACAGTACCTAGCATGTAGAAGACACTCATTCTCACTTCTGAGACAGGATTGAGGAAAAACAATTTAGATTTAAAATGAGTCTGGAACGTAATTGCTACACAAGTATCATCACATCAAACCCGCCATAGAGATCCAGTGTGAGTGTAGTATGATGACCACTATGGGAGAGAAGCCTGGGTCTAACCATTAAAGAGACTAATGCCAAGGTCATGTAACCACTCAGTTTAAGCTCTGATATGGGAACTCCTACTGCTTGCTCCAATAGTATGCCTCTTATCTAAGCACTGCTGCATGGTGCTGTATGATGGCTCAAGCTAGTCCTGTACTTGGGAAGGTTATGTCTTCTTCTTTCTTTCTTTATTTATTTATTCATCCATCCATCATCCATTCACTCTTAAGAGAGATAAAGAGAGAGAGAGTGAGAGTGTGAGCAGTAGAGGGGCAGAGAGAGAGGGAGGGAGAGTGAGATTCCCAAGCAGGCTCTGCACTGTCAGTGTAGAGCCCTCATGAACTGTGAGATCATGACCTAAGCCGAAACCAAGAGTCAGACACTTAACCAACCAAGCCACCCAGGCTTAGTAAGGTTATTTCTATGATAAATTATTTAGGAACGACCAGAGACCTTTATAGGTGATTATTGCTAAAATTGAGTATTTTTTGTGTGTTGTCATCTTTTTGAATATTTCACATGTTCAACTTTTTAAGATTCCAAATATAAGTGAGATCATGAAGTATTTGTCTTTCTCTGTCTGGCTTATTTCACTTAGCATAATGTCCTTTATATATATCTATGTTGTTTCAAATGACAGGATCTCCTTTTTTAAGGCTGAATAATATACCATTGTATGTGTATGTACGATAGTCTCTTCATCCATTCATTCATCAGTGGATGCTTAGGTTGTTTCTAAATCTTGGCTATCATGAAAAATGCTTCAGCACATAAGAGAGCATACATATTTCTTCAAGATACTAATTTCCGGGGCACCTGGGTGGCTAAGTCAGTTAAGTGTCAGACTTCAGCTCAGGTCATGATCTCTCAGTCTATGAGTTCGAGTCCTGCATCAGGCTCTGTGCTGACAGCTCACAGCCTGGAGCCTGCTTCAGATTCTGTGTCTCCCTCTCCCTCTGCCCTTCCCCCACTTGCTCTCTCTCTCTCTCTCTCTCTCTCTCTCAAAAATAAGTAAACATTCAAAAAATAAATAATAAAATATACTGATTTTATTTCCATGGATTGTATCCAGAATTTCCATGGATTATTTCCATGGATTATATCCAGTACTATATCATATGGTAATTCTATTTTAATTTTTTGTGGGATTTTCATACTGTTTTCCATAATGGCTATACCAGTTTACAGTCCCACCAACAGTGGATAAGGGTTGCCTAAAAAAGTAAAACTCATAGAAGCAGAAAGTAGAATGGTAGGTGCCAAGGTCTGAATGGTGGGGAAAATGGGGAGATGCTGGTCAAAGGGTACAAGGTTTCATTTACAGAGGATGAATAAGTTCGGGAGATCTAATTACAGCATGATGACTAAAGTTAATAATACTCTATCAGATAATTGAAATTTGCTAAAAGCATAGATCTTATGTGTTCTCAACACATAGAAATGTGAGCTGATGGATATATTAATTAACTTGATTATGGTAATTGTATAAGGTAATATACATTGGTATACATATATCTAACTTAACATTGTATACCTTAAATGTATACAATTTTTATTTGTCAATTATACTTCCAGAAATCTGGATTAATTAATTAATGCAAGCAGATCACAGCTCCAAGAAAAACAAAAAAATGACATGTATTAACTTCTTTAATGCTTGCAAAAAGTAAACTAAATGATAATATTGTCTCAGTGTTATACAAAGGTAAATTGAGGCTGACACATTAAATGTATTGGACATGTTTTCACCTGGTTAAGGCAGAGCTGGGAGTTGAAGAAGTTGTTTGACTGCAGAACTCATGTTACTGAAATAGCCTGGCCTAGAACTCGAAACTTCTGCAGTACTGATTCTTTTGAGTGATGTCAAGGAAGACCAATGTTGATAAATCTGTTTATCTCACTGGAGAAGTTTTGGTTCTTGCACCATGTCATGGATTCTGTACAAACTCAGTTCTGAGCACCTACTCTGAGCCAGCCTGTGAGTACACAAGTTTAGTATATACAATTATAGCAATGACAATGCCTTCACTCTAAAGGAGTATACAATCATTAAAGCAAATTTCTTAGGATGGGACACAAGTTAGAAGATTTAAACAGTGGGGCGCCCGGGTGGCTCAGTTAGTTAAGCATCTGACTTCGACTCAGGTTGAAGGTCTTGCAGTTTGTGAGTTCCAGCCCTGCGTAGGGCTCTGTGCTGACAGCTCAGAGCCTGGAGCCTGCTTCGTATTCTGTGTCTCCTCTCTCTGCCCCTCCCATGCTCATGCTCTGTCTCTGTTTCTCAGTAAGAAATAAACATAAAAAAAAAAAAAAAGATTTAAAGAGTCAGGAAGAGAGAAGCTATTGTTTAACAAAAGAAATGCAAAAATCAGAGGTAATTGTTTGCAGTGTCAGTATAGAATCATAGGCTTTCAGTCTCTCAACGTTTAATACAGTTTTCTACCCCTAAAATCTTCATTCACTAGAAAATTGTGTTGTTATATATTTTGCATTACCTACTCCCTTGAAATATGATTGCAAACAAAAGATTCAAAGCAAATTTCTTTTCCTCAAAAGTAGACAAATATGCAAACTTCTGTATAAAATACAAGGATGTTTCCTGACCCCAAGTTAGAGCAAAATATTTAGAGTCAAGTATGGCAAGATGAGCCATTAGTAATAAGGATACATTTGATAATAAAGAAACATCTCTAAAGTCTTAGAAACTGGAATTATCAGCAGTACACCCACTGCCTATTACATACAGTTGGTCAAATTTTATTTAGCACTTATTTACTCCCCAGAGTGAGATTAAGGCTGATGGAACACACAGGAAGAAGAACGTTCTCCCTTCAAGGATGTCACAATAATCTTGGATATTTAAGATATATATATCTTAAAAAGTCATAAAATATTTGCTGTAAGAGTGAGAATCTTCATCAGAAAAATTATGCAATCATAAACTTTTAGATTGATCTAAATTTCTCTGTCTTAAAAATAGATATCTCTAAGGGCATTCCAACTTACCATTATATGATTATATCAATAGCAGTGAGATGCAGGCAGTATGGAATTCAGAAAAGAAATAGCTTCTGTCCAAAGTTCTAAGTTCCTACACCAGTTTTTCTTTTTCTTTACCTTCCACTTTTGAATCTCTCAGCCTGCAGATCTCTCCTTCTTATCTCTAGAAGTGTGGCTTCTCACAGTGTTCTTCTTTCCTGATGCCTAAAAATTGTACCTGAACAAGGATGCCATTCCTTGTATCTTGAATGAATTGGATCACCAGCAAGGGAGGGGCATCATTTTCAGTGTTCCAATTTAGAAATATGTACTCCATCATCCATGCCACCCCCATTGCCCCTTGGTTCATGCTCGGGCAGCATTCAGAAAACAAATGGTTTGTGGGATGTGCTTGCAGATTTCTAGAGAAAAGTTACTCCTTTTATTATACCCCCTTTTGGAGAGAAAATTGCAGGGCTTGTCTTCCCCCAATAGCAGGACAGAATCACTCTCAGTGTATGGAAATAAACCAAGGTCTTTTAAGTGTCCTTCTCTGAAAATCATTGCACCTCTGGGTTTTCAGAGAACCTTGGGCTCCTGAGGTAGAGAGATGGAGGAGTTGAGAAACAGGACACACACATTGCTCTCTGTGCTCTCTGATGTGGCTTATCTATGGATTTCCCCAAGTTAATTGGACAGCATCAGAAGTAGCTGAACTTGAACCATCTGACTTTAATGTTTTTATTATTAGTTTTGAGAGAGTGAGCTGGGAAGTAGCAGAGAGAGGGGGGCAAATAGAAGATCTGAAGTAGGCTCTGTGCTGACAGCAGAGAGCCCGATGTGGGTCTCAAACTCATGAACCGTGAGATCATGACCTGGGCTGAGCCATCTTACTTTGATTTACCAAGTAAGCCACTCACGGAATGAACAAGACAAGAAGAGAGTTGAGATGTGTATTTTGTTTACCTCTCCAGATACATTTTTTATTCTTCTCTGCTCTAGCATATGACATAATGCATCAAACAGGTTCCCTTACCTTCTGGTATCCAAGCGAGTTCCCCCCCATGAGAGGCATCTGTGGGACATAAGAAGGCGGAAAGAATTAAAATAAGGAAAATTTATCCCCTAGCACCATGCCTGTCACATCTGGTTTGGCAGTGACTGTGTTCCTCTACCTAAACCATTGCTCCTATTAAGAGGTCTCTTCCTGGGACTAAAGCCATAGCCCCTGCCAGATGAATTTCATCTGCACAACTCCAACTCTCACTGAAATTCAGTAACACCGTTTCTTTATTTTGCTCTTCAGGACTGGGGTGGTAACAGCTTTCAGATCCCTGGGTGCATCAATATCCTTGTTGGCTCCCTGAATCCAGTGCACAGGTGTGTAAATAGTTAATTCATTATACTTTTTCACTACTCCTTTTGAGACTATTCTATGCTGGGAATCTGACTGATACAGATGATAGTGTTTTGGATTGGATTTATCTTTAGAGCACGAACAAAGAGCTGAAATGGAATGGTAACAAACTGGATCCTCAGATCAGAAACCTGGAACATTAGGGTTCTTGAAACAACTCACAAGCATTTGGCCAAACAGACAATATGTTCAGCCATCCATTTTACAAAGGAAGAAATGTGCCCATTCATCTATACCTGTTTTCCTCTTCCCTCTCCTTGCCCAATTACAGAGAGGGTGCATGGGAGACAGAAAAAATAGATCAGGAAAGTGAAGAAATTATCCTACCCCACTTCATCCTCACCTCAAGACTCCAAGCAGCTAAAACCACAGACAGATCTCACCTAAAATACAGGTAGAGGAACAGAAGTATCTTAAATGAAATTTAAAAATGAACAGAACTGGATTTTGAAACTGAAATAAGATGGTTTGAATCAATTGAAGTGACTGGAATTATGGAATTTAGTCACAAGTTATAAAGGAATCAATAGGAAGGGGGTTTATATAGAATTGCCAAGCAGTTATTGGAAAAATAAAATGGTTTCTCATTTAAACCTGTGAAGAGTTGTGAGTCTTCAATAAATCAATTGTACCAAGTGGTATGCTGTGGTCAGCCTGCTTTAGACTTACTGATGCAGTAATAAATATGTAGCCATTACATTTAACCAGCTCAATCTATGGGATATACTTATTAAGGAGTATATTCCTGCTCTCCATTTGAATATAGTCAGAAGCACTAGATTGTCCTCATTCCCTGGATATAAACCAGATAAGATGCTGTTAAATAATAGAAAAAAAATATGTATTCGTCTCTATCGCTGGTTCCTGGTACAGAGCTCCTAAAACTCCAGTAATTTCCTAATAAGACCGTATAAGCTTCTTTTGTTCTAACATTTGGTCTTTAACCCAGGTTCCTTACATGGGGGTGTGTGTGCGCTCGCACATGCCCTAAATCCCTTGGGATTTCCTGGGTGACCAGAATGAATGCCTATTGTACTAATGAGGTGACTCTTCATGGGCTCCTACATGGGGGTTGGTCAACAGGAAGACCAAGCTGTAAAGTAGACACTTGGCACTTTGAGCCCCATCCCTCATCCTCCAGAGAGGGGAGTGGGGCTAGAAATGGAGCTAATGATCCACCATCCCTATGTGATGAAACTTCCATAAAAATCGCCAAAGTGTGGAGTTCAGAAATCTTCTGGCATGGTGAACATATTGAGGTTCTGGGAGAGTCATACACCCAGAGAGGGTATGGAGGCTCCACTCCCTTCCCACATAACTTGTCCCAAACATCCCTTCCATCTGGATGGTCATCTGTATCCTTTATTATGTCCTTGTATAATAACCAGTAAACAGTAAACTGTTTCCCTAAATTCTCTGTGCTGCTCTACAGAAATATTCAAACTGAGGAGGGGATTATGAGAATCTCCAATTTATAGCCAGTTGTTCAGAAGCAACAGGTGACAACCTGGATTTGCAGTTGGCATCTGAAGTGGGGGACAGTGCATTGGGGCTAAGCCCTAAACCTGTGGAATCCAATGCTATATCCCACAGGTAGTATCAGAATTGGATAAAATTGTAAGACACCCAGTTGTTATTACAGGATTGCTTGATAGGGAAAAACTCCACACACCTGGTGTCAGAAGTGCTATGAGTGTGGTAGTCGTGTCAGAGTAAAGGAGACACAGGAGGAAGAGTGAATTTTTTTCCTACTAAGGAGCCATACATTTCTACTTATTCTTAGATAATAAAAGTTTCCTAGTCACTTTAAGTACAAATCACAGTCTCAACTCATTAAATAAAATGTCTTCTCAGATTATTCCAAAATCATACCTTGATTTAAAGTTGAAACTTCTCCATTGCCACAATGACGTCTAATGCTAAAGGTTCAGGTGACTAGCTGAGGGTTCAGTTCAGCAAAAGATCAGGTGATTAGCTTCTTACTTTTCTCACCTAGTACTTCTGTTCCTCCTTCTACATCTTGCTAACTATGGCTGTGACTTCTTCAAGGAAGCAGGAATACTCTTATTTAAGAAAGTTTTTAGGGGTGCTTGGGTGGCTCAGTCGGTTGAGCATCTGACTCTTGATTTTGGCTCAGGTCATGATCCCAGGGCTGTGGGATTGAGCCCTGAGTTAGGCTCCACCCTGAGCCTATGTATATAGGCCTATATATATATGTATATATATATATATATATATATATATATATATATATATATATATATATATATATAAAGAAAGTTTTAATAAAATGATTTTAGTTATCTAAGTGTGGAGCACTCTATGGATTTTGTAGACATTTAAACCAGCTCTTTCTCACTCACTCCCAACTGGTGCTTTTGCACATTCTTCAGAAAAATATCCCTTTATATTGCTGCAATTTCCTTGAAATGATCAAATGCATCTCTATACACCATAGTTGTTAAATCTGTCTTCCTAAGTTTTATTGAAGGGGGCAGGATAAGTTCCCTCCAAATTTTCAAATTTCAAGCATTTGATACTCTCAACCTCAGTATGGATATAGGGGTTGAGAAGGATAAGTTTGTAAATTTTCTTTGTGTTATCATTTCAATTGCCTTTGAATCTCAGCAGAAACATAATTTCCATATGAAACTGGCATGGCTCCATAGGGATTGCCTTATATTGTTGTAGGTAAACCCTTGTGTTATTAATTGAATATTTATTATTAAATATTATTTAATATCTAAAATAATAATAATAAAATAATAATAATTATTAAAGGTACCCTTTATTATTATAAAACCAGATAGCCTCCCAAACTGAGGACACTCTTAACATGAATGAATTCTATTCAAATCTTTCCACTCACAATGTCTATATTAAATTCATACCAGAGATCAGATACTATAATGGAAACCAAGGCTACAAGAGATTAAAAAAATTCAGCGCCTTCTCTCAAACTTTACAGCCTACTCGGTTGCCCAAATATGCAAAATGTTGGGCACACTCTCCAAAACCTTGGAGAGGGGAAAAGTGCATTTTCTGACTCCCCGCAGTGGGGCAATTAAATTCTGTGTTCCATATAGCCCATGGAGAATAGAAACTCACCCTTGTGGAGAAGCAGAGTAACAAGTCTGTCTTTGACACAATGAGTTCGAATGGAGGTTTGGAGACATATCAACTCTCAGGGTGTCTTAGTCTTCTCAGGATGCTAGAAGAAAATACCATAAACTGGGTGAGTTAAACAACAGACACTTATTTCTCCCAATTCTGGAGGCTGGGAAGTCCAATATCAAGGTGCCAGTGGTTTCAGGTCTTGATGAAGGCCCTCTTCTAGGCAGGTGGTCACCTTTTCTCAGTATCCTTATATGGGTGGAGGCGTAGAAGGGAGGGAGAGGGAGAGTTAGAGGGGGAGGAATGGAGAGGAGGAAGGAGGGGGAGAGGGAGAGGGGGAGGGAGAGGACGATGCTTTGGTCTCTTTTTCTTACAAGGACACAAATCCCATTATGGAGGCTTCACTGTCCATGACCTCATCTAAACCTAGTACTTCTAAATGGCCCCAAATCCAAATACTATCACTTTGAGAATTAAGGCTTCAACATATAATTTTGGATTGACATCCATTTTCTTTTGTCAAAGATAGTTGTCCTCTCACTCATATATGCTCATATATTTCAATGATCCTTGAAGGCTCACCTATATGCAAATGCAGTTAAATAATTAATGCTTATGAATTTTAACTTACTTATGAAGAGATTATGATCAGTGAGATATGCTTTAAGGGGAAAAGTTAGAGGTAATTTTTTTGGGGGGGAAAGGGTTAAAATAACAAAGTTTTAATTCTTTAGGTTATAGCATAGATTACATGTTATATTTAACCCTTGACAAGTGTTACACACACAGAGGCCCACACTGACCTGGAATTATTAGTGATTGTCTTGGTCAGTTTGGGCTGCTATAACAAAGTACCATAGACTGGGTGGCTTATAATCAACAGAAATTTATTTCTCACAGTTTTTTGAGATGAAGTCATTTATGTGATGTCCTAAAGTCTTTACAAACCAGATACCACAAGATAGGAATCATGATTTACTTGAGTTGTGCCATTTTGAAATATTTAAGAATTTCCTAGAATCCGTTATAATATTGAATGCATTTACACATTTTATAAGCCTAAAACAGGGAGACTAGCCCAGAAGTTATGACAGACTACTAGGATTTAGATCACATGTCTGCTGCTTATTAGACTGACAACTTTGGTGAGTTACTTAAGCACACTAAGCCTGTTTCCTCATTTATCAATCAGATTATAATATAGGATTGTGGGATATCATAAATGCTTAGCAAATGTTAACTATCTTTTTTTTTCATATATACATGCTGCAGTCAGATCTTCTTAGTACAAAAAAGTTAATATAGTATTTATAGTATGGGACCCATGTAGAAAAAATGAAAGGATATTAATTATATATGTGTTTGACATGATCAATAAGACAGCCATTTGGGTTGGGATGTCCAGGTGGCTCAGTCGGTTAAGTGTCCAACTTCAGCTCAAGTTGTGATCTCATGGCTCATGAGTTTAAGCCCCACGTCCGATCCATGCTGACACCTCAGAGCCTGGGGCCTGCTTTGGATTCTGTGTTTCCATCTCTCTCTGCCCCTCCCCTGCTCATGCTGTCTCTCTCTCTCTCAAAAATAAATAAACATTAAAAAAAATAACACCATTTGTGTTGATTTTCTAGGCCAATTTTGCGCAGTAGAATTATAATGTGAGCCATATACATAGTTTTAATTTTTCTAGTAGTCACATTAAAAAAACATTTTAACCTGTAATCACTATAAAAATTGTTAGATATTTTACATGTTTTGAGTACTAGGTCTGAAATCCAGTGAGAATTTTATACACATAGCTTGTCTCAATTTGGACTAGCCATATGACAGGTACTCGATAGCCACATGTGGTTAGTGGCTACTGTTTTGGAGAATGCAGTGCTAGAACAGATCACAAATACCTGGGACATATGGTACAATTCTCCTTCTTATGCCCATGGAAGACTTGTCAGCCATTTCTTCTGTGTTTGTCCTTGACTTCAGTCTCTCTCCCAATTCAACTCTCAGTCAGCTACTATCTACAATTGAGAGTTAGCATATATGATGAAACTTATTTGTAAACCTGTGTCTATATAAATGTCTATATAGGTTTCTAGCCTAATGCTGAAAATTTTTCTTTGGTCACAAAATTTTCTTCTAACTATGGTGATAGTGAATCATTAATCTGTGAACTGATTCTCAGCATTCGTTTTGGCAAAAAAAAAAAATAGGTAAGGCTAAATAGTTGGTTTATAGAAAAGATGTCTTTAAGAAGTACCTTCCTACATTTAATTGTGTGTTGGAAGGGTAAACATGTATTAAAAGATATTATTTGACAGTTGCCAGAGGGGATGGGATGGGGGGTGGGCAAATGGGGAAAGCAGAATGGGTGGTACAGTCTTCCGGTTATGGAAGGAATAAGTCATAGGAATGAAAGGTACAGCATAGGAAATATAATCAATGGTATTGTAATAGTGTTGTATGGTGACAGATGATAGCTACACTTGTGGTGAGCATACCATAACATATAAACTTGTCAAATCACTGTGTTGTACACCTGATACAAATACACTGTTTTATGTCAACTATACTTCAATTTAAAAAGATATTATTACTTAAGCTTAAATATAAGATGAGTATATTAAAATCCCTAGGTTAACAAAAGCTTGAATTAGTAATTTGATAAAGGGGTGATTTTCCCTAGACTTTTCCCTATATCTTCTACTTCCTATTTTTATTTCTATCCTCCCTTCTTTCTATTTTTTTTTTTTACTTTTTCTCTCCACACCCTTCCTTGTCCCTCTCTCTCACACACTTTCTCTCAGTAATATATCAATAACTCTTTGCAGAACCCTCATACACAAAACCTGAAGAACAATTTCTCCACCATACACCTGCTTCCTGTGCATCATAAATTTATATCAGTAAGCAGAATCTCACCACTTGTGAAGATGCCTTGTATGACATATTTTCATTAACTGTCAGAGAAGGCAGCTTCTACAATGAAATGGAGGATCATGTCTCAAGACTGTGTTAATTTTTTTCTTAAATTGGTAAATTTGGAAATGCCATGAAGAGAACACCCATTTGCTGAACCGAACAAATCTACTTTTCTCACACTTGTTTTGACACTGACCCTTTTACAGTATAAAAAGCACATATTTTTGTGTTTTCTCTATGCTCCAGTAGTTTCAGGCTTTTTAACTGCACAAGGTATTGTCCTTGAGGAAGAAATTCTACTGAAACCACTGAGCAACTCATTAACTGAGAAATTTGTAGGTGGGTGTGCTCCAGGGCACCAACAGATGGTTTAATTGGGTACAAAATTCCAGAAGGCTATGTGCAGATTGACAGCATTTTAATCCAAAAACCAGAGTTACTCTAGCCTTATTGAAAGAAGAAATGTGGTACCTGAATAAGACATGTGATTTCACGGAAAGTGGCCAGGCCTTGTGTAGCCCCAGTTCCTCCTTGACTTGTTCACTGATGCCTCCACTTGTAACATCATAGATTCACTTCTGTGATGTAAGTCTTATCCCCTGTTGAAATGCAAATTCCCCTGGATGTTTTAGCAAGGTAAATATGAATAACTATTTAAGTCCTTTTCAATTAGCCAAAGTTGTAGCTGGTCTTCCATTGACCGCATACTGATAGATCTTTTATTATAAGCACACTAAAAAAGATGGTTATGGGAAAATAACTAGAAGTTAACACATATCCTAAAATGAAATACTACCTTTTTCTCAACCACGAGGTCAGGACAACTTTCTGGGTTGTTTGTACATTTGTGGTAATGATGGCTTAAGTCTTTTGACTCAACATTTTCTCATTTATGTCCATAAACAGGAGGTGGGATTCAGGGAGACCACATTGACAGACAGGACAGTGCTCTTGCTACATGCTTCGGTGAGTTTACAGACAGGAATGTTTACATGCAAATTGACCAATACACTTTGTTCATATAGAGAAGTTATGATCTTTTTAAAATGATTCATATATTTTGCCATGACTTAAGTTATACAGGGAATATCTGAGGAGTTTCCAATTCTGACACCTTCAATTCAAAGTCTCAGGGCCAAACCATTGCTGAAATGTTATTTATCTCTTTATAATTTATTATTCTTCAGTACCTTCTAATGGGTTTCATTGATTTGTTCATTGTGCTTATCACAAGGCAGGTTGGCCATTTGTCTAAGGGTGTTGACATTCACATTGATTTTGAATAGTCTTCAATGTCTCTCTTCATTTGGGCAGGGTTGATGAGCCCATTCTCGAATAAATAAGTAATTAAGAGAGGATATTTCCTATTTGCAACTAGTGCGTTTAACACACATACATGCATGCACACACATGCTGTATAGAGACGAGTGGCTACAACTGGCGAAGAGGACCTCTTAGGAAGTATGCTAAGCTGGGTCATAATAATAATTAATTACACTTCCATATTGCTTACTAGATTCTAAACATTATTTTAAATGTTGTAAGTGTATGAGGAAATTGAAACACAGACAAGTTAAATAACTTGCTCAAGGTCATACAGTTTTTCTGCCTTTTTAATCATAAACTGAAGGGTTTAGGAAACACAAAATGAATAAATAATTGAAGACTAAGGAATACTTCCTCTTTTCCATCCAGATAATTTTGTTGGAGAAAGAAGGTGAAGGAAACCTAATAGAACTTGATTTGATTTTATAAAACATTCATTCAGAAAAATGAAGGCTCTGTGCAACTCTTGATTGGCTGGAGCTGGGGGAGTTGGCATCAAGCAGGAGAGAGGTACAGATTGATCTAAGGAGACGGTATGTGTACCTAAGAGACCGAAATGATTTCACTATCATTAGTGGCAGTTAAGCTATGACTACTGAAAATGGAGAGCAAAAAGCAGTGTTGAGCTGAAACAGTAATATCCAAGCAAAAAGAAACATGGTGGAAGATTGAGGCATCTCTGAGGGAGCCCATCGATACAAAGGGTGCCTAAATAATCAGGACACAGTTCTTGCTATACTGATCCCTGAACAAATTCCAAAGCATAGGTCTTGAAAATTGACGATGCATGCATGGAATAAATGTATAAAAAAATCACCTCAAGTCACAAATATCAGCATATGTGCTCAGGTTTTGTCTATGTCTTATATTCTTCCCCAAACACTAAAATCTATTGATAATATTTGCCCTTTTAGACTCCTACTCACAAGTTATTGTATTATTGATTCATTCATTTTATGACATGAATATGGTAGGCACTGAAAAGTGAGAGTTACCATTTTTGAATGTTAAGATACTGTAACATGCTTTCATGTAGATTATGTCATCTTTACCATCGCAACAGTTAAAGGAGCTATTATATTCCTGATTTTGTAGATAGAGATTCAGAAGACAACTGAATCTCATGCTTGCTCTCTGCCAGTAACTAAGCAGGTCTTTTACAGCTTTTATCCCTCATAGCAAATTTATTAAGAGTGGGATGTAAGCTCCAAGGACCGAAGCCCAGTGTTTCAGTAATTTCCTAATACACAATAGCTGATCACACAATAGCTGGTGAAATCAGAAAGCATTATAAAAGGGGTTGATTCTAGCTTGCATTCTTAATTACCTTATTCTTAGAAAATTTATATTCCAAGATCAAAAATAAAGTTAGGCTTCTGCTTAATTTATAACAGTTCTCCTGGGAATCAAACACATCAAAAGCATTAACAGCATACATTTCACAGATGTTCCAAATCACTGAGGCAGACATCAGCCAAAATTAACCTTTCCAATCATCAAATATGGTTCAGCTATTTTTCCATTTTTGTACTGAATCTTGAGTTTGCCATATGACATGTGAAAATCCACTTGAGATTTACATAGTCTGTTGATAAATTGGGTAAGATTGTGTCAATGCAATTACAACTACAAGCTATATTGTTTCTTTTCTTACAGGTGCTTTTAGGGTCATATTTAAAATATGTTGCTAAATCTAAAATCATGAAGATTGCCCCTAAGTTTTCTTCTAGAATTTTAGTTTACATATTCAGGTCATTGATCCATTTGGAGTTAACTTTTGTTTATGGTGTGAGGTAAGGATGCATGTGAAACTCTTTTGTATGTGAAAATCCATTTGCACCCGCCCATTTGTTGAAGAGACCATATTTTCCCTTTAAATGGATTATCATCCTTGTTTAAATTTAATTGGCCATAATAATGTGGGTTTATTTCTGAATTCTCAGTTCTAACCTGAGTATTATGTTAGCTGCAGGTTTTGCATAAATGCCTTTATCCTGTTAGGAAACCCCCATTCTATTCTTCATTTTTGTCATGAAAGGCTGTTTTTTATCATAAAAGGGTGTTCAGTTTGTCAAATAGCATTTCTATATCAATTAAGATGATTATTTTTTCTGTAATATTTTCTATTAATGTGGTGGATTACATTGATTGATTTTCTTTATGTTAAACCACCCTTGCATGCCTGAGATAAATCTCACTTGTTAATCGTATATAATTCTTTCAATATGCTATTGCATTTGGTGTGGTAGTATTTGTTGAGTATTACTTAATCTTTATTCATAACGATTCTATATTCTGCAATTCTCTGTATCATAAATGTTCTGTATTCTCTAATTTCTTTTATTGTCTCTACCTCACTTCAGTATCAGGGTACAGCTGGCCTTACAGAAAAAGTTAGGAGGTGTTTCTCCTTCTATTTTTTTGTAAGAGTTAGATAAGCATTGTCAATTCTTTTTTTTTAATATTTATAAACGTTCATTTATTATTTTTGAGAGAGAGAAAGAGAGTGAGCACAAGTGGGGGGAGGGGCAGAGAGAGAGGGAGACAGAATCTGAAGCAGGCTACAGTCTATGAGCTGTCAGCACAGAGCGTGGTGCGGGGCTCAAACCCGTGAACCGTGAGATCACGACCTGAGCCCAAGTCGAACGTTAAATGGACTGAGACACCCAGGCGCCCTGAGAATTATTAATTCTTCTTTAAATGTTTAGTAGAATACACTAAAGAAGCCATTGGTTCTGGGCTTTTCTCCTCCAGAAAGTTTTGATTACAGATCGATCTCCTTACTTGTTATAAATTTGTTGAAATCTTCTATTTCTTCTTGAACCAATTTTGATAGATTCTATTATTTACAATATCTAATTTTCTGGCATACAATTATTCATAATATCATATAATCTTTAATTTTCTATAAGCTCAATATTAATGTCTCCATTTTCACTCCTGATTTAAAAAAAAAAACTTTTTTAATGTTTATTTATTTTTGAGACAACGCGAGAGACAGAGTGCAAGCAGCAGAGGGGCAGACAGAGGGAGACACAGAATCTGAAGCGGGCTCCAGACTCCGAGCTGTCAGCCCAGAGCCAGATGCAGGGCTCATACTCACTAACCAGGAGATCATGACCTGAGCTGAAGTCGGACACTTAACCGACTGAGCCATTGAGGCGCCCCTTCACTCCTGATTTTGGTCATTTGTGTCTTCTCTCTCTCTCTCTCTCTTTTTTTTTTTTTTTTTTTAGCCTATCAATCTAGCTAATTTTTTTTTTTTTTTCCAATTTGGTTCTCTCTCCAAGGAACAAGTTTAGGTATTATGAATTTTATTGTTTTTCTCTCCTCTTTTTAGTTCATATCCATTCTGATCTTTATTATTTTCTTCCTTCTGCTGTATTTGGATTTAGTTTGCTCTCTTATAGTAAACTATATCTTCTCAAGGTGTAAAGTTTGGTTATTAATGAGATTTTTATTTTTGTAATGTAGACATTTATAGCCATAAATGTTATTCTGAGGACTTCTTTCACTGCATCCTATGTTTTGGTATGTTGTGTTTTCATTTGAATTTTTGTATGCATTTTTTAATTCCACTTGTAATTTCTTCTTTGACACATTGGTTAATTAAGAGTGTGTTGTTTTGGGGGTGCCTGGGTGGCTTAGTTGGTTGAGTATCTGACTCTTGATTTTGGCTCAGATCATTATCCCACAGCTGTGAGATCAAGAGATTCTCAATCTCTCTCTCTCTCTCTCTCTCTCTCTGCCTCTCCCCTGCTTGTTCTCTCTCTGTCTAAAATAAAATTTAAAAAGAGGATTGTGTTGTTTAATTTGCACATATGTGTCACTTTCTAGTTTTCCTCTGTTATGGATTTCAAGCTTCATTCCATTGTGGTCAGAGAATGTACTTTGTATCATTTCAAACCTTTTACGTTTATTGAGGCTGATTCTGAACTAACAAATAATCTATTATGGTAATGATCTATTTTCACTTGAGAAAAATATGATTCTTTTGTGAGGTAGGGTGCTATATGTAAGTCTTTTATGTCTGTTTGGTTTACGGTGTTTGTGCAACTTCTCTATTTCCTCAAGATCTTCAGCCTAGGTATTCTATCCATTATTCAAAGTGGTATATTGAAGTCTTCAAACTATTAGTATAGAACTATCTATTTCTCCTTTCACTTCTGTCAATTTTTTTTTTAAATTTTTTTCAACGTTTTTTATTTATTTTTGGGACAGAGAGAAACAGAGCATGAACGGGGGAGGGGCAGAGAGAGAGGGAGACACAGCATCGGAAACAGGCTCCAGGCTCCGAGCCATCAGCCCAGAGCCTGACGCAGGGCTCGAACTCACAGACCCCGAGATCGTGACCTGGCTGAAGTCGGACGCTTAACCGACTGCGCCACCCAGGCTCCCCTCTGTCAATTTTTAAACATATTTTGGCTCTGTTTTATGCATATATATTCATAATTAATATATCTTCATGATTTATTGACCCATATGATTCATATTGTCTCATATAACAGTTTATACATAAAGCCTATGTTTCCTAATATTAGTATAGCTAACCAGATCTCTTTTGGTTACTGTTTGCATAGACTGTCTTTGTTCACCTTTTCACTTTCAAGTTACTTGTGGATTTGGATCTAAAGTGAGTCTCCTTCTGGGCACCTGGGTGACTTAGCAGGTTAAGAGTCTGACTCTTGATTTCAGCCCAGGTCATGATCTAAGGATTTGTGAAATTGAGCCCTGTGTCAGACTCAGCTGTTTCTCTCCCTTCCACTCCCTTCCTACTATCACCTCTTCTCCTTCTGGGACCTCTATAAAAATTATCTTGGTTACCGGATGGTGTCCCACATGACCCTTAGGTCCTGTTCATTTTTCTTTCTTCTCTCTACTTCTTAGACACAATGATTTCATTTCTTATCTACTTAGTTTGATGACTCTGTCTTCTGCCTGCTTAATATGCTCTTGAACCCCTGTACTGAATTTTTCATGTCAGTTTTTGTTCCTTTCAGTCCAGATTTCCAGTTGACTTCTTTGTATAATTTCTATCTCTTTATTGATATACTCCTTTTGTTCATACTTATTTTCCTAATTGCATGTGGGGGTTTTTGCTCATATTTTCCCTTAACTCTTTAAGTCTATTTAAGGCAATTTAAAATTTTTTTTTCCATTAAGTTTAATGCCTGGGTTTCCTCAGGATAGTTCCTGATAATTTAAGTTACTTCTTTGAATGGTCATAATTTCTTCTTTTTTATGGTTTATAATTTTTTGGTTGAAAACTAGACATTTAAACACTATATTGTGGAAACTCTGGAAGTCATATTTCCCTTTCCCAGGATTTGCTGGGGTTTTTGATTGTTGAGGACAGTAGTAATCCATTTGTTTAGTGAATTTCTTAACTAGTGTTGAAGAGATTGTATGGAAACCACTTTTTAAAGGATATATTTATTCCCTCTATATTTTAAGTCAAACATATTTTGAAGACAATTATAAATGCCAAAAAAATAAAGTTTTAAAACATACATAATCTAACATACTCAGGCAAAATAATATTCAGCAGTTTAATGTGGTCCATTATTATGTTTGCCTGTATGTGTATGTGTGCAACAAAGTTTGGATTTGACTGTTTATAGTAGCCTCACCTAACTTTATTATGTGAACATAGGCACCATGGTAACAGTTATGATAATTTTGATTTAATTTTTTTAATTTTTATTTATTTTTTAGAGACAAAGACAAAGAGAGAGCATGTGTATGTGCATGTGCGTGTATGCGAGTCGAGGCAGGTGCAGAGAGAAGGAATCTTAACTAAGCTGTAACACTGAACAAAAATCCCCACACTGGGCTCAATCTCATGACCCTGAGACCATGACCTGACCCAAAATCAAGAGTCAGACGCTTAACCAAATGAGCCACCCACGTGCCCCGATAATTGTGAACTTAAATTACTGCATATTTTTCTATCATATAGACGTGCCATGACTTATTTTTATATGTTTTCATTGTTTCCTCTGATAAGTATAGTTTTCATAAATCTTTTAGTGTAGTCTTGTGATATCTGTAAAATAAATTCTTATTACTAAAACGATGTGGCCAAAAAGGGAAGTATCAAATATTCCTCCATGAAGTTTTTACCAGCGTACATGTTTCCCCAGAAGTATAAATGTGCCTAGAAGCTCATTTTTATATTAGTAGTAATTTGCATTTGTAGAGCACTTTGTAATTTGTAAATTATTATCATGTATTGATCCTCTTATATATGCTAAGAAGTAGCATAAAAGTATCATTATCCTAATTTCACAGTGAAGAAACTGAAAATCATAGGTATTATATGATTTGCACAAATACAGACTATAAATTAGCAGTTTAGTAGTCAAAACCTTCCAAAGTCTAGTTTAAATGTTTTCTGACATATTTTTTGTTTCTTATGGTGCACAAGTTCTGGATGCTTTAAGCATGGAGAGGATGTAAATGGAGAGCTGAGTAAGAAAGGATGACACATTTAGCAACCTCAGTGTCATGGAACTAAAATATGTGAAAGTGATGGTCCTATTTTAGACAAAGTAGTCACTGATTACAAAGAGCTGAGGTTTCTGAATGCTTACATCAAAAAAAGAATTAGATGCAAAGCTTTCCCTGTAGTTACATAACACATGAATTCAAAATATTTTTGAATTGGAAGAAAGTAACTATTTTCATGACTTGCAGAACACCTTTTTACTAAACAGAACACATGGATTTACTAAAACTCAGGTGTGTCACCATGGGCTGGTGGTCAAAGAGTGTGTTTAGCAAATACTGCTTTAGGATCACAGCCAACTATAGTGATTGTTAGTTGCTCAGCAAGTGTCCATTATACTCAGTATTTAAGGGAACTCCATTTTTACTGAAAAGTACAAGGTAAATGTGGTAAGATGAATAATGCCCCCACAAAGATGTCCAACTCTGAATCTCAGAAAACCTGTGAATATCCTACTGTACGTGGTAAAGCAACTTTGAAGGTGGAATCAAGTTAATCATATGAAGATGGGGGAAGATGCATCATATGAAGATGGGGAGTATTAAATTGAGTATGCTCAATTTAATAAGGGTCCTTGTCAAAGGGAGGGGCGGGTGATCTTGTTCAGAGCCTGAAAGAGATGATGTAAAGAAGAAAGCAAAGGTCAGAAGGGAAGAAGATGTTATGTTGCTGGCTTTGAAGATGGAGGAAAAGGCCTTAAGCCAAGGAATGCAGGCAGCTTCCAGAACCTGGGAATGATAAGGAAATTAATTCTTCACAAGGAATGCAGGCCACTAAGCCCTTTTTGACATCTATAAGTTAGTTAAACTCATGTTGTTTTAAGCCAATGAGTTGTGATGATTTTTATATCAGCAATAGAAAACTAAAACATGTTTTAATACATTTGTCCAAATTCAACAAAATTGCTTGGAGCACGTGGGTGGCTCAGTTGGTTAAGTGTCCAGCTCCTGATTTCGATTTAGGTCATGATCTCATGGTTCATGCGTTAGAGTCCCATGTTGGTCTCCATGCTGACAGTGTGGAGGATGCTTGGGATCCTCTCTCTCTGCCCCTACCTCATTCACGCTGTCTCTCCCTCTTTCTAAAAATAAATAAATAAACTTAAAAGACTGCTGAATAAGATTTACTTAGATTACTCAATTTTGTACAAAAGCAATTAGACAATATACAAAAGATGTATGTTTTCAAATAATTGCAAATCAACATATTGCAATTGCAATAGGGAAATTGTCAACGAAGTATATAAAAGAACTGTATAGAATAAAATCAAATTGAATCTAACCTAAACAAAATGCACACCTAAGCAAAACATATAAAGCCTAAATGGGCCAAAAACCTGTATGAAAAAAAGGAACACTATAAGTGGAAAAAATGTTATCTTTTATTAACAATAAACTTTTTTTGAGATAAAACTTAATAAAATACACTATTTAGATTGGTCAGTTTTAGCGAATGTATACACCTGTATGACTATCAACATTACCAAAGTTGTGTTCAATATTTCCATCCATCCAAAAATAACTCCCTCGTGCCCTTTCCAGTCAATACTTTTCTACTTATGGCCTAAGTCAACATTTGATATGTTTTCTTACACTATTTTTTAGGCTTCTCATTTCTAGAGTTTCATATAAATGAAAATATATAGTGTTTACTCTTTAATATCTACCTTTGCTTCCTCAGAATAATGGTTTTGATATTCATCCATATGCTTTGGAGTGTCAGGATATCACTCATTTTTATTGCTGTACTATTCTGTTGCACAGATATACTAAAATTTGTTTATCCATTCACCTATGCTTTTGGATTTTTTTTAGTTTATGGTAATTTAAAATAAATATTCTGTGGACATTAATGTCCAAGTCTTTGTGTGATTGCTTTTTTATTTATCTTGTTTAAATATATAAAATAGATTTGCTAGATCATATAAGTGATATTGTATTTTTTTAACTGAAGTATAATTGATATGCCATATTCTATTAATGTCAGGTGTACATCATAGTAACTGGATATTTTTTTACATTATAAAATGACCCCATGGTAAGTCTAGTTACCTTCTGTCACCATACAGTTATTACAATATTATTGACTGTGCTCTCTCTGCTGTACATTACATCCCCATGGCTTATTTACTTTATAACAGAATTTTTTGCCTCTTAATCCCCTTCATCTATTTTGCTCAGGCCCTGCTCTGGTAATCAACAGTTTTTTGTTGTTTTTTTTTTCCTGTATCTATGAGTATGTTTCTGTTTTTTTTTGTTTGTTCATTCATTTTGCTTTTTATATTGTACATACACATGAAATCATACAGTATTTGTTTTTCTCTGCCTGATTTATTTCACTTAGCAATACACTTTGAGGCTATCCATGTTGTCACAAATGGCAAGATTTTGTTCTTTTTATGGCTGAGTAATATTCCATTGAATATATACACATCTTCTTTACACATTCATCTACAATGGACACTTGGATTGCTTCCATACCTTGGTTTTGTAAATAATGCTGCATTGAACATAGGGGTACATTTATCTCCCCAAATTGGTGTTTTTGTTCTTTTTAGGCAAACACCCAGAAGTGGAATTGCTAAAGCATATGGTAGTTCTATTTTTAACTTTTTCAGGAAACTCCCTACTGTTTTCCATAGTAACTGCATCAACTTACATTCCAACTAACAGTGTATAAGGGTTCTCTTTTGTCTACATCCTCACCAACACTTGTCATTTTTTGTCTTTTTGATAATAGCCAATCTAACAGGTGTAAGAAGACATTTGCAAATCATACATTTGGTTAGGGATTAATATGCAAAATATATAAGGTACTTATAAAACTTCTATCAAAAAATAAGCAACCTGATTAAAAAGCAGTCAGAGGACTTGAATAAACATTTTTCTGAAGAAGACATGCAAATAGCCAACAGACAACAGAAAAGATCAACACCACTAATCATCAGGGAAAAGCCAGTCAAAACTGCAATGATATCACCTCATATGAGTGCTATTTCATTTTACAATAGAGTGCGAAAATATTTTACAAAGTGATTGTGCCTTCATTAATAGTATTTGGAAATGTAAATCTTTCATTTTAGCCATTCTTGTGAATTATAGCAATAATACATTACAGACTAATTTCCATTCCTGGAATGAACAACATTTGGTTATGGTGTATTACTATCTCTTATGTTGCTGGATTATATTTCCTAACTTTATTATTTTTTTGAGAAATAAAAATGGCTTTATTGTTGTATATGTACAAAATAGAATTTCATAGATGGGCAAAATATAGAATTGTGGCTAGGGGCGCCTGGGTGGCTCAGTCGGTTGAGCATCCGACTTCGGCTCAGGTCATGGTCTCGTGGTTTGTGAGTTCCAGCCCCATGTCGGGCTCTGTGCTGACTGCTCAGAGCCTGGATCTTGCTTCAGATTCTGTGTCTCTCCATCTCTCAGCCCCTCCCCTGCTCATACTCTGTCGCCCTGTCTCTCAATAATAAATAAACATTAAAAAAATTAAAAAAAAAAAAAAAAGAAAGAATTGTGGCTACATGGGGCACCTGCCTGGCTCAGTCAGTGGAGGAAATTATGGCTATGTATGTCAACAGGAAATTTTTTTTAATTATGTAGAATAAGACAAATTAAAATACTGGTATAAATGGAAGAGTTAGTAACCAGGAAACTGATACATATTTCCTAACTTTACAAAAATTATTTAAAATATATTGTCATGAAGTTTTGTTGGTTTGTTATCTTATGTGTCTACCTGATTTTTCTTGTATTTTCTTTGATTTTGGATTCAGAGAAATGCTGACCTCATAAAATTAATGGAATTTATCTTTATCCTCCAGTTTCTGAAAAATTTAGTATAAAATTATTTTTTTAATTAATTTTTTAAACACTGGTAGAATTCACCCCTGAAATTGACTCATTCTGAATTTTACTTTGGGTGCTTAAAAAAATAAAATTTCAAATACAATTGTTTTAATGCATATAAGGCATTGCCTATTTTCTATTATCTATTTTTTCTTCATAATATCTATTTATTTTTTAGAAGCTTTGATATTATATTTTTTCAGAAATTCTCCATTTTATATATGTTTATTAAATTTTTCAATATTAAGTTATTAATATTCCTTTATTATCATTGTAGTATTTATAAGACTGGTATTGATGTCTCCTTTCTTTTCTAGTATTGGTGATTTGTGTCTTCTCTTTTTTTTTCTTCGTCAGCTTAGCTAGGGTTTATAAATTGTACTGATATTTTTGAAGAACTAATTCTTGAACCGCTGATTCCCTTTAATGCTTCTGTTTTAACTGATTTCTATTTTTATCTTTATAACCTCCCTAAATATAATTCCTTCAGTTTTAATTTCATTTCATCTTTCTAGTTTCTTAAGGTACAAATATAAATCACTGTTTATATTCCTTACATTTTTCCTAATAAAAGCTTTAAAGCTATAAATTTCCCTCTAATCACTACTTTACCTTTATTGCATGAAATAATTATATTTTTCTTTGTTTTAGTTAAATATACTTTTAACTTTATTTGGAATGTTCCCAAGCCTAAATTTCTTAATGAATTTCCTACCAGATCTTGATTTTTTGAAGGGGGATTTTCTATAAATATCAATTAGGTTGAGTTGGTGGATATTATTTTCAAGTATACTTTTCCTAATTAATTTTCATTGTAATTAAATTAATAAGAAAAAATTTTAATAATTGTAAATATAAATTAACCATCCCTTAAATAAGAGACTGTTAAAAACAGAACAAACTGAGGGTTGATGGGGGGTGGGAGGGAGGAGAGGGTGGGTGATGGGTATTGAGGAGGGCACCTTTTGGGATGAGCACTGGGTGTTGTATGGAAACCAATTTGACAATAAATTTCATATATTAAAAAAAATTACCTTATGAATTTAAATGTGTGTTATTGTAATGTCAGTTACTTAGAAGTAAATATTGAAATGTCCAAATATAATTGGTAATTTGCTTCTTTCCAATTTCTTTTTGGTCAGCACTTATTCCATGTGTTTGGAAATCTCTATTGGGTGCATATACATTTGGACTATATATTTTTCATAAATTGAATGTTCTATTATTTAATTTGTTTCTCCCTGGTAATATTTATTCTCCTGAAGTCTCCTTTATAATATTAAGATATTGACTTAAGCTTTCTTATGATTAGGCATTTTATAGTAGGCCTTTTTGCAATCTTTTACTTCAAATGAGTGGTAGGCTGAATAATGGTCCTGAGAAGGTGACTCTGTCCTATTATCTAGAACCTATGAATATGATACCTTACTTTGTGATGGTGCAGATTTAATTAGTTAAGGATCCTGAAATTCAGAGATAATTCTGGATTATTCACATCAGTCAAATGTAATTGAAAGGCTTCTCATAAGAGGGACACAGGGAGCCAATTTCAGAAAAAGAGTTGAAGATGGAAACACGTATTGGAGTACTGTGTTTTGTATAAAGAAGGAGCAATGAACAAGAAAATCAGTTAGACTCTAGAAACTGGAAAAGCTAAGGGTAGAGAAAGACTCTTAAATAAAAACTCAAAATAAAATTTGTAAAGAAAAATAAATGGAAGAGTCTGATGGTATTACCATTAAGTCTTTTTATGCAATAGTTTGGTGTTGTTAAAATTGAACACTCATTCAATGAAGTTAACATGTTAAAAACAATTCTAGAGAATATCTGTACATTTCTAAATCTGACAAGGATTTAGATGGAAATACTGTCTGAAAATATAAAGATTTCCTACATATTAAAAAGAGTCAAGACTATCAGTGAAAAAGAAAATCAACAGAAATTGAAAACTACAGATAGAGAAAAAAACAAAAGGTTAAAGACAGTTATGGTTGGGGTGCCTGGATGGCTCAGTCAGTTAAGCGTCCAACTCTTGATTTTGGCTTAGGTCACAATCTCACAGTCTGAGATCACCCAATGTGGGGCTCCAAGCTGGTGGGGAGTCTTTTTAGGATTCTCTCTCTCCCTCTTCCTCTGCCCCTTGCCTAATCATGCTCTTGTGAACTTTCTCTCTCTCTCTCTGTCTATCTCACAGGAAAAAAATGAATAAAGACAGTGATGGTTAATTTTATATATCAACTCCATTGACCCTGGGGTGTCTAGATTTTCTGGGTGTGTCTGTGGGGATATTTCTCAAGGAGATAAGCATTTGAATTGGTGGATTCTGTAAAGTAGACTGCCTTCCCCAATGTGGGTGCGTATTATCCAATCCCTTGAGGGCCTGAATAGAACAAAAGGTTAAGAAAGGAGAAATTCAACAGTTTTTGCTTCCCCTTGCCTGCTTGAATTGAGATATCTCATCTTTTTTTGGCCTTCAGACTAGGATAAACACCAATGGCTCCCTTGGTTCTTGAGACTTTAGACTTGGGACTGAATTATACTGCTGGATTTCCTGGGCCTCCAGCTTGCAGAAGGCTTGTGGACCATGTGGGACTTCTCAGTCTTCATTATCATGTGAGCCAATTTTTCAAAATAAATATAAATCCAACAAATTACTGATTCTTTTTCTCTGGAGAACCCTGATGAATACAAAAAAAGCATATGAAAAGAGAGCATAATTAATTAGCAGGGATATTAAACTTAAAATAGAAAAAAATTATTATGTCTATTAAGCTTTAAAATTTAGAAACTCAGTATTGTCAACAGGCGATGTAGACTATAGGGAAACTTATGCAGTTAAGGATTATATATTGGCATTGCCATTCTAGAAAGCAGTCTGGTAATAATTAGTCAAATTACGTATGACATATGTCTCCATATGTATTCCAAAGAATTTCTCACAAGGGTCCATAAGTATATATGTACAACGATATGTATACAGTTTGGTTTTTCTGTGAGGATAAGGGATTTTGAATGCATGTATGTTGGACACACATCATGAAATCCTAGTCAATGATCAGAATACTGGAGAGTATGCATGCATTGGAAAATAGATCTCACAAGTATAAGCTGGTGTGTTAAAGTAAGACACAGAATAAGATGCAAAACTTATTTAAATTAAAATATATTCAGACTATATATATGGAGAGAGAGAGAGATACAGAAAGATACAAAAATAAAGATACACTAAATGCTTAGAATAGTTGCTATATGGAAGCTGGGAATGTGAATCATTCCCCATTTCCTTTTATTTATATATGACTATGTGACATACTTCCAGCCAGTGGTGAAAGGTATTGGGAAAGCTTCTTAAAAGGAACCATAGTAAACTTCTTTGATTTGTCTGTTGTTCCACATTCTCCTTCTCACTCTTTGGAGATGAAACACCTGGAATCTTAGAGTGATTTTTTAAAAAAATTTGTTCATGAGAGAATGATAAAAAGAATTGCAGAGGCATTTGATATCTTTGTGATTTGATATCTTTGCTTGTTAATTGCAGCAAACATAGTCCTTTCTGAAACTACAAAAATCTAAGGCAGATTGGGATACTCCTTTTAAAGACTACCCCAGGATCAGCATATAGAAAGAATTGGGATTACTGAGCTCTGCTCTTTCCTTACACTGAAATTAAAGTTCAGCAGTGGGAATATTATGAGTTTTAAAGACATAAAGTATGAGTTCAAATCTCATTCTTCTCAATTGCTGTCGGTGTAACCCCAAGAAAATAACATAAACCACTTCTGCTTCAGTGTCTTCATCAATAATTTTTTTTAACATTTATTTATTTTTGAGACAGAGAGAGACAGAGCATGAATGGGGGAGGGTCACAGAGAGGGAGACACAGAATCTGAAACAGGCTCCGGGCTCTGAGCTGTCAGCACAGAGCCCGGCGAGGGGCTCGAACTCACAGACTGTGAGATCATGACCCGAGCTGAAGTTGGACGCTCAACCGACTGAGCCACCCAGGCGCCCCAGTATCTTCATTAATAATATAAGAAAAATATTACATCCTTACAGTTTTGAGATTTAATAGAGATAATGCACTTAAGATGATTGACATTTATTCATTAAAATTTACTTTTCTGTTTAACAAATACCTTTCATTGTTATCAAGGGAATAATTCAAAAAGAGCAAGAAAATTGCCTCTGCACCAGAAAAGGGCCTTGGGTTAGTTATCTAAGGTAGGATTCAGGCTGACAGTGATGCAATGACCCTTTTCAAATCATGCTGTAGAAGTTAAACCACCATATGTCATCACAGATGGCATATTGGCAGGAAGGAGCTGTGATATTTCAGATGACAATATAGAGTCAAAAGCACTTTAAAAGGTTAACAAGAGGGTCTAAAATTCTTGAAATGAAATCTAACAGGATTATATATAAAACATTTCAATTTAGATGTTTAAAGCAACTACATTGGATTGAAAAAGGAGGGATTCATTTGAAAAGTTTTGATACAAAAGGCCCACATTTGTATTGACCATGATGTCAGTTGAAACCAATAAAATGATGCATTTGAAGGTAGTGAGTGTAAGGTGGGTAATGAAAGGTGGCTACATGTCTGTTTCTCTTTGCTCTCAGGATCTTATAAAATGACAATAAAAGTAAACACATAAAAACAAATGAGACAAGGGTGCCTGGGTGGTTCAGTAGGTTAAGCATCCGACTTTGGCTCAGGTCATGATCTCGCGGTCCGTAAGTTCGAGCCCTGCGTTGGTCTCTGTGCTGACAGCTCAGAGCCTGGAGTCTGATTTGGATTCTGTGTCTCCCTTCCCCCAACCCTCCTCCACTCATGCTCTGTCTCGCTCTGTCTCTCAAAAATAAATAAATGTTCAAATTTTTTTAAAAAAATGAGACAGGAGATAGACTGTCAATTAATGAAAATTTTCTGCCCACACATGAATAGAGTCAATCCAGAAAGCTAGAGACTGGTACTCATAGGTGACAATTGCAGTGGATAGGAGAGCTTCTCTGGATAACCAACAGAAGCACAAGAATGTAGCACAAAGGGAGGAAGTGAGAATGGTAGTTGAAACAGGAGCTTGGTTGAAATGTCGAATATTGAATTGCTCTAATCCCTACATTCTTATCTCACTGCTACCATTACTTTACCCACTCTCCAAGTGGAATAAAAGAGAACCACAACATTTTCACAGCAGACATTATCAAATACCAGCTAGTACTTAAAGAAAGAAAATAATTTCCTAAAGAGGAATTAGGACTGCTAAAGTGGACGTTGGACTCCTAGTGAAATGTACATCCATGCTATAATTCCACCCAGTCTACAGATGAAGTCTCTGTTTTGACTTTGAAATAAATGTTTCCAGCATAAACCTGACACAAATTCCAAGAAAATTCAATAAAATTTCCCACTCATGGGAGTGTCAAGAGAAAAAAAGCATAATTCCACGGACAGAATAGTACAGGTACAAATAAGCAGTTATCCTTAAAAAAAGAAAAAAAAAACGACAAAAAAGTAAAATCAATGCCATTTCAGAAGTTTGTTTATATCACTGTGGTCAAAAAATCTAATTATGTTTTACTGTGACATATATAAAATATTTATGCTAGTAATTATTATAATAAATGGAAAATATATGAACCCAATACCCATATTTAAAGAAAAACTATGCAAAGCATAGTTCTGTTTCAGGTAATGGCTAGCTTATATCAGACATATCCTCTTACAAATAAAAGTTATATGTCTGAACAAAATGTTAAAGTCAACCATGTGAAGGCACTGGATAGTTGCCAAAACCAGGCAGGAACTGCAAGGAAGTTGATAACTGAATGAAGGGCAGTGACTAGGAGCTGTGTTTTGTGACTTTTATCCAGAAGGAACTCACCACCCAATTGGTTTGTTTGAAGGTGACATGAAGTCATGTGGAAATTCGCTGCCTTCGTGCTCATGAACTGAAGAACAGAGTTGGAGCTTCCAGAAGAGATGAAAAGTAAAGAAGATCTCAGAAAGGAAGAAATTGAAGAAGTGTGAATGCCAAAATCTTTATATAAACTTCACTAAAAAACTTTGGCTGACTTCTGAACTATAGACACATGGAGAAGTTTCCAGAACTTCTTGAGGAATGCAAAATCTAAAAGGCTCAAACTACTGAACAACTGCTACATGGTATAGGGGAGAAATATATTTCGGTTAATTCCAGCCAAGTTCTCTGTTTAGTAGAACAAAACTCAACACTCTTCAAAATGTCTACATTTCATCAATTCACAATGTCATGTATATAATAAAAAAAAAAAATTAGACATGAATAAAAACAAAAACATTGACCTATGTTCAAAAGACAAGGGAATCAATTGAAACTGACACATAAATGACATGAATGTTCGAATTGGTAGACAATGACTATAATGTTGCTTTCATAAATATGTTCAAGGACTTACAGAAAATTTGTGTAATAATATAATAAATAGGATATTTCTGCAAAAAAAAGAGGCAACTATATTTTAAATTAAAAGGAATTCTGGAATTAAAATTAATAAAATATGATAATAAAGTTTTACTGGATGATTAACTACAGATTAAAGTAAAAAAAAGGGCCAGTTAAACTGAACATAGACCAATACAATTATCAAAATAATAGAGAAATAAGTATTTTTTAATTAAAAGATTCTCAATGAGCCATGTGATTATATAAACCATTTATGTTGAAATGAAGCCAGAGAAAGAAAAAAAAAAAAAGATAGAAAAAAATATTTGAAGAAATAATGTCCCCAAACTTCCCAAATTTATTGACTGACATAGATGTTTACGTCCAAGAAAGACAACAAACCCCAATCGGTATAAATACAAAATAAATAACTTCTAGGGAGACAGAGTCAAATTTTCAAAATATAAAAATAAAATATCTTTAAAGCATCCAAAAGGAAGTAATATATCATATATAGGGGAACCATAATAAGAAAGGCAGCTGCATTTTTTTTACAGAAACAATGTAGAAGATGAAAATAAAACAAATCTTTATAGATTGGGGAAAACAAGAAAAATCTGTTAACTCAAAATTCCAAATCCAGAAAAACTATCCTTCATATGAAGGCAAAATAAAGGCTTCTGTACATAAACAAAGTATGATAAATATGCAGCTAGTGGAACTGCACTGCAAATAACAGTAAATAGGTTATTTAAGATAAAGAGAAATGAAACCAGATGGAACTGTGGATATAGGAAGAAATGAGGAGCACTCAAAATGGCATATACAATGCTGTGTTTTGTGCTTTGTAATATATGTGCATGTATTATACATGAAAACGATACCACAACATATGGGGATTGTATCTGTCTGTGGTAAGGTTCTTTGATTTTAAGTCATAGACTAAGGTGCATTTTTTTAATCTCTAGAGAAATAACAAAATATGTAAGGATGCATAGATACGAAGTCAATAGAAGAAATATACTAAAATAGTAAAAACAAAATAAAACACTAAATTAACCCTAATAAAGATAAATATAACTGGATAAATATAAAAAAAATCGTAAAATAATAGACGTCAATGCAACAATTTATGTCAATTTTTTAAACTTTTAAGAGTATAAGGGCTTACTATAAAAGGCAGAATTAGAATGGATAAAAAAGCTAGAGAAGTCTATGCTATCTGCAGGATCATACTTTGGATTTACAAACTGACAGGATTAAAGCAAAGTAATGGAAAATGAAATGTATCCTGTAACATTAGAAAACTGTGTGATTATAAAAACACAGGAAAATATTGGGTATCAAAATAAGGAATATTACCACAAATGAATATATCAGGAAGTTATAAATCCCTAGTAAATTCTCCTAATATCACAACTTTTAAAACAACAATAACAAAAACAACAACAACACAACTTCAAGAACTAAAGGGGATTAGAGATAATTCCAAAATCATAGTTGGAGATTGTAACAAACACTTTGCTGGGATTAATAAACAGATTAAAAAAAAAAAAAAAGCAGGGGCGCCTGGGTGGCGCAGTCGGTTAAGCGTCTGACTTCAGCCAGGTCACGATCTCCCGGTCCGTGAGTTCGAGCCCCGCGTTGGGCTCTAGGCTGATGGCTCAGAGCCTGGAGCCTGTTTCCGATTCTGTGTCTCCCTCTCTCTCTGCCCCTCCCCCGTTCATGCTCTGTCTCTCTCTGTCCCAAAAATAAATAAACGTTGAAAAAAAAAATTAAAAAAAAAAAAATAAAGGCAGCTAGGATATAGAGGAACTAAACACTACCAATCACCCTGACCCAGTTGACTTTTACAAAATACTGCACCAATAATTCCAGAATATACATTATTTTCAAGGACACCTAGAATATTAACTAAGACAATGTAGGTCAGAATAAATCTCAATAATGTCAAAGATGGAAATATTACAAAGAATATTCTCTGAAAATAGTAGTTTTAAATTAATAATTATAATAACTATTTTAAAAGGTATTTATTTGGAAAGTTAAATGCAATAGAAAATGGTATTTCAAAAAGTAATCACTTGGGTCATTATGAAATATTTTGAATCAAGTGATAATAAAATTATGACACATTTATTAGTGGATTACAAATAAAGAAGTGATTATATGGAAATTTATAGATATAAATGCTAATAGAAAAGAGAAACTATTTTACCATAAGAAAACAAAAAGAAGCTGACTATTTAAATGTAACATAATTTGAACAAAACAGTAAAAATAAGAGCAAAGAGGGGCATCTGGGTGGTTCAGTTGGTTGAACATCCAACATAGGCTCAGGTCATGATCTCACTCACAGTTTGTGAGTTTGAGCCCTACATCAGGCTTGCTGCTGTCAGCACAGAGCCCGTTTCAGATCTACTGTTCACCTCTCTTTCTGTCTCTCCCCGGCTCACACTCTCACACTCAAAAATAAATGAAACATTAAAACCTTTTTCAAATATTAAAAAAATAAGAACAAAGAGAAAACAGAACACAAATCTAAAAATAATTTATTTTTTGGAAAATATATACTAGCAAAACATATTGAGAGAGACAGAGAAACAGAGATAAATTATTAATTCCAGAAATGAAAAATATGTATCAATATTGATCATCCTACAGATCAAAAAAAAAGGGGGGGGGCTATAGAAAAGATGATCACAACTCTATACCAAAGTGTGAGAATTCATTAAAAAAGTACGATTTAACACACCTGATGTAAGAATAGTCTTAAAAAAATTTTTTTAACGTTTATTTATTTTTGAGACAGGGAGAGACAGAGCATGAACAGGGAAGGGTCAGAGAGAGGGAGACACAGAATCTGAAACAGGCTCCAGGCTCTGAGCTGTCAGCACAAAGCCCTACACGGGGCTCGAACTCACGACAGCGAGATCACGACCTGAGCCGAAGTCAGCCGCTTAACCGACTGAGCCACCCAGGTGCCCCAAGAATAGTCTTATATCAGTTAAAGAAATTACTTTTTTTTTGTTGTTTTATTTATTTTTGAGAGACATCGTGAGTGGGGGAGGTGCAGAGAGAGAGAGGGGATAGAGGATCCAAAACGGGCTATGTGTGACAGCTGAGGGCCCAGTGCAGTGCTTGAACTTAGGAACTGTGAGATCATGACCTGAGCTGAAGTGGGAAACTCAACTGACTGAGATACCCAGGCACTCCAAATAAATTACATTTTTTTTATCAGAAACATTATTACACAGAAAACTGAGGCTTATATGGCTTCACTGTTGAGTTCTCTTGTTCACGGAAGAAAAAATATCACCTATTTTTCAGAAAATAGAAGAGAAATCTCCATTCATTTTATGAAGCTAGCAAATCCTGATACTAAAGCCAAATCTACACAAGTAAAAAAAAATAAAAAATAAATATATCATGACAGTAGATTTAAAACTTCTGAAAGAAAGAATACCAAAATCCATCCAGCAGTACATACAATATAAAATAACTAACCCCTAAGTGGGATTTGTTCCATGTATGCAAGATTGATTTAAAATCTTTTAAATAACTTAGAATAATTTGTGAATTGAATACAAAGGAGAAAAATTATAGGATCATATCAATATACGCAGAAAATAATTTGGTAAAGTTCTACTTCCATCTATTTAAACATGTCAGCAAACTGAATTAAAGGAAACTTCTGAATAGGATAAAAGATATCCACAAAACACCTGCAGCTACAACACTGACAGTCATTTTTAAAAGTGAAACATTAAATGCTTCCCCTAAATTCAGTAACAAGGCTCTAATGTCCATCCTCACCATTTCTATATAGCTTTGATTGATTATACTAGCAATAAGGTAAGAAATATAAATAAAATTCATGCAGTTTTGAAAAGGAAAATGTGACACTATTTCCACTCTCAGATGATTGCTTGTAAAGAAATCTTTAAGACATTAACAAACATAAGAACCAAGAAACTAATTTACCGAGAATGCAGAATACATGGTCAAAAATAAAATCAATTTTTTTATATAGTAGCAACAAATATTGGCAAATAACATAAAAACTAAACTACCTTTTAAAGTAAAAAGTTAAAAAAAACAAACTCATTGGATATGAATACAATTAAAACATGCAAAACTTTTACACTAAAAACTACAAAACTTGAGACAAATTAAAAAAAAACAAATGGACAGATATATCATGTTCAAAATATGAATGTCTCAATATCATTAGGAAGTCACTTCTCCATTAATTGGTCTACAGATCCCATGCCTTCCAAATCATAATCCCAGTGAGCTACTCATAGAATCTGATAAGCTGATTGTAAATGTATATGGAAATGCAAAATATCTAGAAGAAATAATAATATCGTGTGTGTATGTGTGTGTGGATACACACACCCAACAAAGAAAGAATGGCAAAAATATTGCATAAAATTTTAACATAAAATTTTATTTTTAATGCATAAAATTTATTAAATTTTTGTTTTCACATTTAGGTTTTTTGTTTTTTGTTTTTTTTTTTTTTTTTTTTTTTTTGAGACACAGAGTGAGACAGAGCATGAGCTGGGGAGGGGCAGACAGAGAGGGGAGACACAGAATCTGAAGCAGGCTCCAGGCTCTGAGCTGTCAGCACAGAGCTAACACGGGACTAGAACTCATGGACTGTGAGATCATGACCTGAGTTGAAGTCTGACGCTTAACTGACTAAACCACTCATGCGCCCCACATGCATAAAATTTATTTTAATTGCATAAAATATTAACAATTGTGGAATCTAGGTAAAGGTTATTTTCTGTGTTATTCTTGCCATTTTTCTCTGAGTTTAAAATTGTAACAAAATAAAAATTACTAAAAGAAAAATAAATTCTGAGTCAAACTCCTTTCTCACACATAGTCTCCAGACTTTTTAAACATTCCCTTGATTTTCCTTATGCCAATTTTATAATATGTGTGTACCTTAAACAATGAAACCAATAAGTTATTTAGTTTTGATTGTTTCTAAAACTTAACAAAAGTGGTTTCATATTACACTTTTGTCAACTAACATTATGTTTCTGTTAATGTTGACTTTCCACCTTATTCTCCTTATATTTAAATGGGAAAAAATCAGATTTATTTTCTCCTGTTAATTGACATTTGGGTTCTCCATTCTTTGATTAATTATAAACAACACTGCTATATAACCTTTTTAAAGCATTTCATACTGCACTTTACAATAATTCTATATATAATACTTCAGAAGAATGTTTGTGGATCCTAGAGTATGTACGTTTTCAGGATTACAAAATAATGCAATGCTAATTCCTAAAGTTGTGTTTCCTTTAGACTCCCTTTAATAGAGGTAACAAAGATTCAATTGTGAATTAGTGGGAAATGGCAGGATATTCAGTAAAATTTTCTGAGTAACTGGTTTCCATTTGAAAGTGAATAAAGTTGCATCCTTCTCTTTCCTAGTACCTTAAAGTAACTGTCAAGTGGATTGAATACAATGAGTCTCAACTTTAAATTTTCAGAAGGTATTTCAGAGGCACCTGGGTGGCTCAGTCAGTTAAGCATCCAACTTTGGCTCAGGTCATGAGCTCAGGGTTTCTGGGTTTGAGCCCCCACATCTGGCTCTGTGCTGACAGCTCAGAGCCTGGAGCCTGCTTCAAAATGTGTGTCTCCCTCTCTCTCTGCCCCTCCCCTGCTTGTGCTCTGCCTCTCTAGCTCTCAAGAATAAATAAACATTAGGAAAAAAAATTGAAATACATAATTTTTTCAGAAGGTAGTTTAGGTACATTAGGTACTTAACATAATGTAATGCAAACATTAGGTAGGTTTTTATAATCTTGGAAGATAAATGAATTTGTTAATAAGATAAAAAAGACACTAAATTTAAGACAGTATTAATAGGTCCATCTAGTTTTAAATTGCAAATTTCTGTTCATCAAAATAAAATATAAAACTGCAAAGACAGAGAAATTAATCCATTACACAAGAGAAAATAATTAATATCAAGAATATATAAAGATTATCTGCAGATCAGTGGCTTAAATAAGGCAGAAGTTTATTTCTTACCACCTAACATTTAGGGATAAATAGGAAGTTGAGGGCCAGTAGAGAGTTTTGTGACATTCATCATTCAAGCACTCTTGTCTTTTGTTGATGCTGTTGTTGCAGTCTTATTACCTTGCATGTTTTCTCACACTGAATCCTCAGTCCTGGCTGGTTCACCAGCATACATGGTAAGTAGGAAACAGCAAAAGAGAAAAGTAAGCAATTCTCTTTCAGGGTAATATAGACGTTGCGCACATCATTTACATTTAAAATTCTTTGAGAAGAACTAAACCATGCGGCCACTTTCTGTTATTCCATAGAGCATCTATCTCCTTTTCTAAATTTATATGATAAATCTTTATTTAAAATAGAAAGGAAAAATGGATACTGGTGGAAAATTACCAGTGTTTGTCATGGTGTTGGGCTTTGTGGTATCGTTATGTTACTCCTGTTTAATGTAATATATAGCCTTTTCATCAGAGACATGGGTTATGTGATCAAGATAATTTTAATTAAATGTTGTACTTGCTTTATAATAATGTACAAAATCAATAATTATAAATCAACAGTGCAAGCTTGGGAAGACTACATTTTCCAATTATTCATTTCAGGATTTTCTATATGCCTACTATATCAAGTTTATTCCTTTTATTTTTCATATAGATTTTACTAATGTCTAGTATTTTTGATTGATAATCAAGACATCTTCTCTCATGATGATAATAGCTTTGTCATTTTTTCTATTAATTTGTACCTTTCTGAATGATTAATATTTTTATCAGGAACTTACAAGTTAAAAATTGTAATATCTTACTGATGACTAGGATTTGAATGACTTAGTCATTATAGAATAACAACTTTCATCCTAATCCTTCTCATATTAAAGTCTAATATGACTAAAACTACTATATCTACACTAGTTTCATCCTGATTGTATTTTCCTGGAAAATCTTTTTTTTTTCTATTATTATTTTTTATCATTTCCATTATTAGGTTTTATATGTTTCACCTGTAAAAGCTTAGCTGATTTTTATATGAAATTTGAAAAGCTCTTTCCCTTAACTGAGAGATTAAGTGCACTAAATGCCTTGAAAATAATGATGATTTGATGTCATGCATTTTTTCTCCATTGATTTTTTTCTTTCTGTAATATCATCTTTTGTTTTTTCTAGTACTAATTTTACCTCTATGTCCATTATTTTAATGGGTACTCTAAATTTTTACCATATGTCTGCAACAAAATCTAAAGTTAATCAATATTTAACTCTTCTTACAATTATATATGGATCTCAGAAGAATGTTTTTATTAACTTCCTCCTGAATTGTTTGCTCTTGTCAAACAAGTCTTATTTTTTAAAATTTATTATAATTATTATTTACCACAAAAATGAGGTTAGATTTATGTCAACCTTTACTAGCTAATTTGCTAATATTTCTCACTGCAACTTATTCCTTCTTATTTTACCCTTTATTGGGAATAATTTTCCTTTTTCTTGAAATATATACATTAGAAATTCCTACAATAAATAAATGAAACACATCACCATTTGTCATGAAATATAGTTTTATTTGACAATTTTTTTTTTTAATCTTTTGAGAGAGAGTAAGAGAGTACAAACAGGGGAGGGGCAGAGGAAGAGGGAGAGAATCTAAAGCAGACTCTGAAGCAGGCTCCACGCCCAGTGCCAAGCCCAACACAGGGCTCAGTCTCACCGTGAGATCATGACCTGGGCTGAAATCAAGAATCAGACACTTAACAGACTGAGTCACCCAGGTGCCCCGACACAGAATCTTAAATTGAAATTTTGCTCATATCTTTGATGATACTGTTTTACTTTTTTCTAACTTTCATTGTTGCTGATGTGAAATCTGCAGTCCCCACAAATATTAATCCTTGGCGATCCATCATTAATCTTTTTAAAAATCTCTTTGTTTTTGGTGTTTTATAGTTTTTGTTTTTGTTTTTTTTTTTAATTTTTTTTTCAACGTTTATTTATTTCTTGGGACAGAGAGAGACAGAGCATGAACGGGCGAGGGGCAGAGAGAGAGGGAGACACAGAATCGGAAACAGGCTCCAGGCTCCGAGCCATCAGCCCAGAGCCTGACGCGGGGCTCGAACTCACGGACCGCGAGATCGTGACCTGGCTGAAGTCGGACGCTCAACCGACTGCGCCACCCAGGCGCCCCATGTTTTATAGTTTTGATTACATTGTCTTTTTGTGGCTTGTGGCTTACAGTGCATTTATCTTGTTTTATAGATATTTTTTCTGACTATGGATTTATATCATTCATTTCTTCTAAAAATATTGATTCATAAACTCTTAATTAACTCTCTTCATTATAATTCCCAATATATTCTCTGAATCTCTGACTGTATGTGGATACATGTGTGATGAGCAGACTTCCAAGATGGTACCCATCTCCTGGTTTTTAAGCCCTGTGTCATACCCCTAATTTAGTACGGGCTGATTCTAACAGCTTGCTTCTAACCAGCAGACTACAGTAAAGTGGTGGGACATCACTTATGTGACGCAGTTTCAAATGATTGGGAATTTCATCTTGTTCGCTGTCTCTGCTGTTTTCTCAGTTGCACATTTTGATGAAGTGAGCTGCCTTATTGGAGAGGCTTAATGGAAAGAAATTAAAAGAGGCCTCTGACCAATGGCCAGTGAGGAACTGAGGCCCTCAGTTTAACAACCTATAGTCCTGCCAACAATTACAAGGGAAATAACTCAAATTCGAAAACTGTTTTAAAAAAGGAACATACCATTTACCTTGTATTACCAACTGTACTTCATGGTAACTAAATAATAGATCAAGAAACTTTTTAAATTACAGATGTGCATTATCCAGTAAGCAAATAAGGTATGTAACATTTTAATAATACCCTCTTTAGCTTTTAACAATGTAATGGAGTTAAGCAGCAGTCATCAATGGCAGCTACTATTACTGCAGTAATTAGGCATCATTCCAACTAATTGAAAAGACTCACAATGACCTACCATGGTATACCTAATTAATGCTTTTGTAAAGACAAGGAATTCAATATACCAGGAAAAAGAAAGTCCAGACACACTTTCAGGTGCAGGCTTCAATGTCGTTTTTCAGGTGTACCAGATTCACTTCTTTAGATTACAAACTGTCAAGATATATGTGAGATATCTTGGTCTCAGGGAAGCTAAGTCACGTATTTAGTGAGGAATCTTCTATACCTTATTGGTCACAGAGCCAAAATCAAACTGTATAACCAGACAAATTAGTCATGATCATCAGTCTCTACCCTTAACAATTATCACTGTGGGTAAACTGGCACAGAGTCCTTCCAGATGAGTGTTGGGACATTAAATAGTTCAACTGTTTAGCTAGATAGGGCATTTCCTTCTTATCTTGATCAATAGTCATTAGTATGGCTCCAGACATCCCTGGAGATAAATATAGAGTAAAGCTACTGCAAAGGGCCATATAAGCCAATTGCAATGTAAAGAATCTATCTGGATCCTGAGTCAAACAAGCTGTAAATATACTAAACATTTGAGGTATTTTGAACACTGGTTGGATATGTATTGGTATTGAGGATTGTTATTATTTTGTTGTTGTGCTACTAATCTGCCTGATATTTTCAAGTGTCCTTATAAAATAGTTACAGATAAAATTATGACATTTAGGATTTAAAAAATAATAATCCAGTAGCAATCTCAGAGCATATGGCATGTTTGCAGGACTAGGGAGACCATATAATTTATCATATAACCCAGTGAAAATGAAAGGAGGGGCTTTTAGGAATTTTTCTGGGACAGCATGAATAAATCTAGTATGTCTCTGACCAAACAAAAGGTATAATGGTTCCACGCACTATATGGCATCTACCCATCCATGTGGATGAACTTACATAGAACACCTTGTAAATAAATGAATAAATTCATATTGATTTGGTTTGGATTTAATTAGAATATGTATTACAGGGACAATTTAAGATAAAGTGGAAAAAATTCTGATAACCGCGACACAGAAACCAAAAAACTGAGAGAGAAAAAAATGAAATATTATTTTAGACCGATTATTTGATACCCAATATATTCACTTGTGCTTAAAAATAAAAATGAACTCCACGACTACCAAATTAAGTATCATTTCATTTTCTTGGAAATTTTGTGGTTTCTTCTGGAGATTTCTTTTTTTTTTTTTTTTTAACATTTATTTATCTTTGAGACAGAGAGAGACAGAGCATGAACGGGGGAGGGTCAGAGAGAGGGAGACACAGAATCTGCAACAGGCTCCAGGCTCTGAGCGGTCAGCACATAGCCCGACGCGGGGCTCGAACTCACGGACTGCGAGATGGTGACCTGAGCCAAAGTCGGCCGCTTAACCGACTGAGCCACCCAGGAGCCCCTGGAGATTTCTTTATGAAACAAATAATATTGTTCAGCAGATACACTCCAGCAGAGAATATACCGGAGGCTAATAGTTCAACTCTTTAGAGAGAAGTATGGTTAGTTATGATAAGAAGTTCACCATAGGTGGAGATGCTGTGGGTAAATATCCATCCATTACTGTTATATATGTTATTATATTGAATTTTGTTTAAAAGTCACACTGAAATTCTATATCAATATCCTTATATTGAATAAAAATCCTTAAATTTACCAATTTAAAAAATTTAATAAAAATAACTGACATAAACTAACATGTTTAGGCTACTTTAGACTTTACAAAGTACGTTCATGTGCTGCTGAGTATTCCTGATTATTATTCAGATGAATTTTTAAATTTAACTTTTTTTAATAAGTGAAAACATTTAGAGCAAATACATATAAATATTATGATGACTTTATCATAATACCTATTACAGTTTTTAGGGGATGGTTTGTCATTTTTTTTTTTTCACAGTGAAGTTTACTTATTTTCTCTCAGTTTTTGAAGTTGCAAATCAGATGACAGAGTCTTCCTTTGAAAAATAATACCTGATGCAGGCTATCTGGCCAATTATATTTTTCCATCCCACAAGATAAGGTCATTGATGTAGAAAGGTTTATTTAATCTATGAAGGATAAATCACAGTGGTTTTTTTTCAGGGCTGACTTTGGACTCTGGGAGAGTAACATTCTTCTGTTGATTTGGATGTGAGCTGAGGAACATGCAAATCATCTTTGTTACCCTATGTAAAGAAATTATCTAAGGATGAAATCTAAAAAAGAAAGGCAATTATTAAATGGTAAATAAGATATTGTTAAATACTGTCAGTTTTACCACTGCAACCTGGTGGACTCCTTAAACTACCTATCAACTTCATTAATTATGTTAATAAACTGTGTTTAACTTGGTTTGGGTTTAATTTCTACAGTCTCTGAGACGTGCCTGATTTATTGGACCAGAAGTTCAGATCATCTGTGAGACAGACTTCTAGGGCACCTGCACATGAATGGAACTATTCTGATCTTGACTTTTTAGAGGTTTTCTCTATCGATGCTGTCATCCGCTTGATGTAGTTGCCAGTAACATTTTCCACAGCAAAGACTGTTGATGTTGGTTGGTATATCAGGGCTCAAAATTATACTCACCCTCCACCCTCCAGATCTGTCTTTCCAAATCATTACCTAACATTCAAAGCCCATAATTATTCTTTCCTTCTCAACCATCTTTATCCCATGGTGACTTTTCCACTTTAATTTTATAGTGACAGACGGATTCTAAAATGTCCCCCCACCCACCATGATCCCCATGTCCTGGTGTTAATTCCTTTATATAATCCATAGTCCTTAACTACCTCTGTATCTTACTTCTAACTAATAGAATATATCAAAGGTGATGAGATATCACTCTTGTGATTGCATTACTTCATGTAAGATTCTGTTTCACTAGCAGACTCATGTTACAGACTCCTTTCTTCCTAACTGAAGTAAGTGTTCATGTTGGAAAAGTCCACATGATATGGAATTTCAGCAGCATCTAAGAGCTGAGGACAGCCTCAAGCCAACAGCCAAAAAGAAGCTGAGGCCTTCAGTAGTACAGTTGTAAGGAAATGAATCTTGTCAACAACCAAGTGAGCTTGCAGTGGATTCTTCCCAAATTGAGCTTCCAGTTGAGAATGTAGCCCAGCATTACTTTGGAACATTCTGAGAACCTAAGCAGAAGACATGCAGTCCTGACCTGCTGAAAGCATGTGATAAAAGTGCATTGTTTTAAGCTTGTAACTTTGTTGTAATGCTGTTACCTAGCAGTATATAATGTACTCCCCATAAAAATGCCATTTCAACCACATTTTTAGTTAATAATATACTTACAGACATTTGTTGATGCACTAAACTTTCTTATGCCAGCTTTAAATTCTTATCTATTTATCTCTCTTCTCCTAGAAAACAATGTGAATTTTCAAGAACAAGGATTATATGTTTTACTTATTAATTGGTAACAAACTCTAAAATGCTGGAGAGTTTTACATTATAATGAGGTTTTGCATGTTTCTGCCATGACTCATTGTTTCATGTATAATAGCAGATCTTTTTGGCTACTAAAGAAATGAAACAGGTTGATCATAAAAGAAAATCCTACTTTTTTTTTTTTTTTTGATTCTTAGTTTAAAAGTAAAATTGCAGATGTTTCATGGGAAACTTTGTAATGCAAAGTTACAACTTGGTTATACAATGCATGTGGTAGCAGAATTCTAAAATGAAACTCAATGACCCACCGCTTGTATAATTCTTCCCAGGGAGTGTGGGGAGTGATACATAAATAGAAAGGGATATCACATCTGTGATTAGGTTATTTTATTTGGCAAAACTGGCTTTTTAAAAGGGAGATTATCCTAGGTGGATTGGCTTAATCAAATGATCCCCGTGATAGGCAGAATTCTAAAGTGACCGAAGCCTGGCAGGAGGGCAGGAGACTGATGGAGATCTCAGAGGAGGGTGGAAACAGACTGAAACTCAGCTTTGACCACTTCCCAGCGTGCAAACCAAATCTCGCGGGGACTCACAGCACCTGCGGGAAGGGAACAGAGTCAGGTGAGCTGCCCTTGGAAGTCCTGCCTGCAGAAGTCCCATGCACCCCACCACACCCGGACAGGGCATGGGGATTCTGGCTGGGTCAGGCGGAATTGGGTGGTGTGCGGGGCGGAGCAGCAGCAAGCCGAGAGCAGGAGCGCCGAAGCACTGGGCGGTCCATCAGGTGGTGGCTGGCTGAACTGGCGGTGGCTGGGCGGTCCATCAGGTGGTGGCTGGCTAGGTGGCCCTAGCCTTTTGGGGGAGCAGTCGTACTTGCACGGCCATTGAGGCTCTCAGGGGCTGTGAGGGAACCTCAACTGACGGCCAGAAAGGAAATGGAGACCAGCTTACAAGCAGCAGGGAGCTAAATTCTGCCGACTACCCCAGTGATCCTAGATTGTTCCTCAGAGCATTCAGGTGAGAACCAACCCAACTAACAAGTTATTTCAGCTTTGGAGGTTGTGATCCCACAACCCAGCTGTGCCGTGCCCAGACTTCTGCCCTACCGAACTGTGAAGTAGTGAATGAGTGTTGTTTTAAGTTACTAATTTTGTGGCGATTTGTTACACAACAGTGCAGGAGGGGAAAGTGAAGAGATGCATATTTCCATAGTAGGAGTACTGCCTTCAATAAGTGGAGGATAACACAGAGGAAAAGGGGGAGAGAGAGAGATGGAATGTGAAAGTGCACGCTAAAGAAAAAAAAAAAAAGCAACATTGGTTTGATAATGGAAAGTCACTGAGATAAAATTTGACTGAAAATGAAGGAAAAGGTCAATCAGAAAGAAACACTGATGCACATCCATTATGATGAGAGAAAAAAGATATTACTCTGAATGCACAGTCGTACATACAGATGGAAATTTATGCAGATTGAAGTGAAAATGGTAACAGTGTGGCTAAAATTGTCTGGAATTCTAATTTAATTTTTAAATCATGACTTTCCTCCATTCCCACAAAGACTAAGTTTATCATTGTTTTCCAGAGGACTCTTACCCATCTAGTAGAGAAGGATATACGTTCTCCTTCACATCAAAGCCAACCCTTACTATATTTTAACTTGGGAATATACCAATAAATTTTTGCACATTAAAGTGTTAATGACCCATGACTGGTAAATGCATTCAATGGAGAGATTTTACATTTGCTAGAGCACTATGCCTTAGATTTCAAGTTCTTAATCATGTCTTTTTAATCCTCCTAACAGTCTATTTGGTAAGAATTTTTGTACTATGTGGTTTAAAAGAAAATATTCTATGGATATCTTATTTCCATGCATTGTTCGCAGAGACATTGGCAACTTTTGCTCTAGGGTATCTTTTCAGGAGTGCTTATATAGTGAGCAGCTTTGGAAGATAGAGATAGTATCTCCTTCCAGCAGAGAGGGTGAGAACTTTTGCTACAGAAAATTATATATATATATATAATGTCTCCTTCTGTGGAAAAATCTGTGAAAGTTTGCCTAAAGCCAAATATAAAAGATCAGTGCCCTCTAATCTCAGGATTCTTCAGCTCTGAGGCAAAGCCACTGCACTTGAAACTTCTGCCTCATGAGACTTAGGAGCAGAAGGTATCATGGTAAACGTGAAACCCATGTTGGATGGTGTGCTGGGTGTAATAAAGCCTCCTTTTCTCTGTCTCACAAGGCTCATGTCTTTTGCCAGCATCCATGAAAATGTGGAAGGCTAATTAGTTAGCAGCAAACAGGGTAAATTTTCAACCATTTATAATCAGTGACAGAATTATTGACCTGCTTAAAGCTGAAATTACACAAGGTGAGAAACTTTGAGATAGAACAGAGCAAACATTTAGAAAACAAAAGCACATAATTTAAGCTGAGAAAGAAGACCAGTAATTTACCAACCACCAGGACTAAAATGCCATATTATGTAACAGTGAGACAATTAATCTGGTTGGGGAACTAAAACCGAAGAAGCTCAACATAATAAAAAAATGTAATTACAATTACAAATTTGCATAAGTGTATCAATTTTTCTCAGGGCCTTTGCTGAATCCCACCTTATTTTCTGACAAGCTTAGTTTTTTGTTTTTTTTTTTTTTGTTTTGTTTTGTTTTAATAGTGTCTCATTAATCACAGAAGGTAGTGGGAAATGTTATAGTCCCATTGAGTGAGAAAATTAGCTCAAGTCTGTGGATTGCTTTAAACGCTTAAACCAAAAACTGTCATTCAAATAGATAGGGGTTAGTCTGTAATTTGTTTGTTTTTAATAGATGGGAGAGAATTAATAAAAACAAAACTGATAACTCCATAGCTCCACTTAAGTATCTGAAAGCAATTAGATCAGTTTTGTAAATGAGAAAGCAAAAGGGAAAATGCACCTTAGAAAAATAGTATGTTGAAATGGCAAGTTGAAACAACTCAGCAATTCAACTGATTAAATATCCAGGAAGGCAAAATATACTTCAAACTGGAAGTCCTGCAGTCCTAAACTTTCTAAATTACTGTCCTAAATTTTTTCCTCAGACTGTATGTATATACCATTAACATATCTTATAAAGCCCTATAGCAAGGTCTTAAGTATTGTTTTGCCATATCTGACAATGTAATTTCTCTTCCCCTGTTATACTCTCTTCAAGTCTGCATACCCTTTAAGTTCCATCTAAACTAGGGAAATCTGGGATAGTTTGGCAGTCCCAGCCAATGATGTGCTTGAACTGGCTTGTAGGAGCTCAAAAAAGCTGATTGTGCAACTCTTCCCAGCATTGTTTTATAATTTCACGTTGGTAGCTTTAAAATGGCCATAGTGGGAGTATGTATGCTATGTATATTGGCAGATGTTACCAATAGGAGCTTTTTGTTCCCACCACAAAGAACTGATTGTTAAATATTGTGTCTAGCATATTATTGACTCTATCCTATAGCAATCTTTACTTTTAGACTAAGGGTTGCAAACTCTTCTGCCTTTAGGTGTAAGGCACATAAATGAGTGAAATACTTTAGGTGTAGTTAAACACTACCAAGTTTATGGATTAGGAAACATGATTCATGATGGTGGTGGAATTTATGTTCATATAAAAAGACTTGCTGCGACTAGAATTCAGATAATTATTGCCCCGTGGAAATGCTGGCCATGTATAGCCACAGCTTTGGTTATATGTTTGTTCATTTTTAAATTTATAACATTATGTTTTGATATAGCATCAAACATAAAGAAAGTGCAAAAGTAGTTCAAGGAACCCCATTACTTTTTAACCAAATTTATCAATTGTTTTTATTTGCCTTTCTTTATAAACCTGTCATATTTGTTTGTATATGTATCCTATGTAATTTCAATATATTTTATGTTATATGTATGTAAATATTTATTACAGATATCACTTTATCATATTAATAGAATGACAAATGATTTTTTTTCTTAATCATTTAAAAGTAAGTTGGAAACACTTGCTCCCTTTACCCCTAAAATTTTCACTGTTATTTCTTAAGAACAATATTGTTATATTATAGAAACAGAGAAGAGCTATCAAAATGAAGAAATTTAACATTAATTCAATTTTACTATCAAATCCCAAATCCATATTCTAATTTCATCAATCATGTATTTATACTTTATAAAGTATATCCTTTATAGTTATTTTGTTGTTCTTTTTTTTTTTTTTTTTTAAGACTGGGGTCCAATTCAATGTCAGGCACAACATTTAGTTACATTAATCTAGAAATTAATTTATTAATCCAGGAATATTTATTAGCATTTCTTGTCATCTTCTGGGCTTTGGTTATCTTTAAGAATGCATGCTTTTTGTTTTCAAGAGTGAATCTCAGCTTGTGTTTTTGTTTTGGTTTTTGGTTTGGTTTTTTTTTTTTTTTTTTGACAATTTATGGCATGAAGATTAACATTACTGAGTGATACTGTATATACTTAATCAAGACACTAAATTTATCATTTATTGATGCTTGTGTTGTCTTATATCATTAGTTAGGCCTTTCAATAGAATACATATGTACTTTTCGTGGGAAAAAAATCCAATATTTTACTATTAGAAATTTTAGTTATAAATTTTTTTTTCTTGTTAAATCATATCAGGAGCTTGAAATTGATTGGCATATTTACACCAGGGACTTTGGAAATACTACAATATAAGTCTTTATCCTCAACAAACTGACAGTTTGCAACTGATTCCATCCATTAGTTTTTTGAGTTTTTAAAATTTTTTTTCCTTGGGCCGCCTGGGTGGCTCAGTCAGTTAAGCCTTCGACTTCAGCTGAGGTCATGATCTCACAGTTTCAGAGTTCCAACCCTGAGTCACACTCTGTGCTGACAGCTCAGAACCTGGAGCCTGTTTAGGATTCTGTGTCTCCCTCTCTGTCTCTGCCCCATGCCCACTCATGCTCTGTCTCTCTCTCTTAAAAATGAACATTATTTTTTTTTTAATTTTAAAGATTAAAAAATATTTTCCTTAACATTTTTTAGGGAAATTTTTAACATTTTATCAAACTTTTTTTTGGCCCAATTCTTTCTCTTTTTTTCTTGTTGGAAGTAATAACATGTATGGTAGACTATTTTGTATTTCCCCTGGTTCACTGAGATTCTGTTCATTTTCCTCCAATTTTTTTTAGGTGTTTTTCTTCTTATTGTTATTTCTATACTTGTGTTAAACCTATCCAGTAATTTTTAATTTTAGATATTTACTTTTTACTTCCAGAATTTCTATTTCAATTTCCTTTGTAGTTTCCATTTCTCTACTCAAATTCTTCATCTGTTCATTTTTTAATAGCATATTTCTTCTGAGTTCTTGATAATTTGTATAATAGCTGTGTTAATGTTATTCTATGGTAATTCTAACATCCTTTTTTTTTTTTTTTTCAACGTTTATTTATTTTTGGGACAGAGAGAGACAGAGCATGAACGGGGGAGGGGCAGAGAGAGAGGGAGACACAGAATCGGAAACAGGCTCCAGGCTCTGAGCCATCAGCCCAGAGCCCAAGACGGGGCTCGAACTCATGGACCGCGAGATCGTGACCTGGCTGAAGTCGGACGCTTAACCGACTCCTCTAACATCCTTTTATCTTAGGGTCAGTTTCTATGGACTGCTTATTTTCCTGCTAATGAGTTACATTTTTCTAGTTTCATTGTCTATCTAGTAAATTTTCATTCATAGAGGGCATTGTTTCTTATAGCCTGTTATAATTATTTATGGTAAGACAACAAGTTTAGTACTTCACATTTTCATGGTTAAATAAACTATATTCAGATAGAGGTCACATATCAGAGCTTACAAGGTACGGCTCATTGGTACATTTTATTTAGCTGCACAAGGTTGTTGGGTGTGGTGTTTTATTTTTAAAACTTGGCTGTCAGCAGTTAACTCCCAAAAGAATTTACTTAAAAATCCAAATATCTAGATTCTAGGACTGCCTCATTTAAACATGAAAATGTAAAGTACAGAGTAATACTGACACCTCATCACAGATTTTGAAATCGTCTTTTATATAGCACAAAGAAAAAAAAACCATTACTAATTACTTTCAGATGGTTCTTGAATTTATTTATGATACTCAAATATCAAATATTATGCTGGTAAGGCAAGTACTTAATATTTTCTCATGACAATGATGATAGATATTTTTTGTTCAATTGTCTATTTGTTTCTTTTTTTAATTTTTTTAGTTTATTTATTTATTTTGAGAGAGAGAGAGAGAGAAATACAAGTTGGGGAGGAGCAAAGAGAGAGAGAGAGAGAGAATCCCAAGCAGGCTGTACCCTGTCAGTGCAGAGCTGGATGTGGGGCTCAAACTCACAAACCGTGAGATCATGACCTGAGCTGAAGTCAGACTCTTAACCAGCTGAGCCACCCAGGTGCCCCTCAATTGTCTATTACGATTTGGCAGTTCTTAAAATATATTGGGATTAGAACATTCTTTAAATTTTGGAGTTTTTCTAACACTATATTTGCAGCTCATTCTGCTATTGTAATATGGAACAGACAATAAACATTGTTTTGGTGCTCTTCAATTTACAATCTTATAAACGCACCTTTCCCCACATACCCATAAGAAAACACTCAAATGCTCTTGCATTATTCTGATAATTCAGCACTAAGGGCAGGGAAAGATTTCTACAAAAATTATATGAGTAATTACCTCAATTACTTGCTTGTGCCAAGCTTCGCAAGGGTCCGTGTTGGGATTTTAGCTCTCCTTCCTGGTTTCCATCCAGTTAGCACATTGTTAAACCACAGGAAATCTGCCATTGTGGAAATACAGACAGGGTGAAGGTTCAGAAAAGCCCTAGAACCTTTGTTAAAGCAGGGCTTGGTTTAGAAATGGCCATATTATAAATTAAAACAAAGCAATGAACTTAAGTTTTAATGATCTATATGCCATTTGTTGGCTAAATTAATTCAAGCACATCAAATATCTTCTCTGAATATTGTTTTCCTATTGATAAACTATATGTAATGATACATTCTCTTTACTCTCACAGGCTTACCATGAAAATGTCACATAAAAATATTTAAATACTATGAAAAGTAAAACATGAATACAAATAAAAGATGTGTACTTGTTGCTCAGAGGATGAGAAAGAAGGCAGCTGCCTGAGAAGTGTGCTTTCAAGACTGCCAAAAATATCCTCCTTTGTATACATGTCAGATGTCTTAAATATTTAATCACTTTTCCTGCAAATAAAGTTATATGATTTCATAGAGAAATTAGATTAAGTGTATATATATGTAAAACTCACCTAGGAATGAGATTTAGTGACTGATGTTGACACTTAAATATAAATGATAGCAAGAACTCTCCTGTGAGTTACTTTTGTTAGTGGAAAAGTAAAAACAAATCAGTAGAGTGAGCTGAACTGCATGTGGTTTGCCTCCATATTTAGGTTTTTAACTGACTGATTGGTCTGGCCATATGGTCAAGCAGAAGGGCAAGGGAAAAGAGGCCTATCAAAGGGATGCTCATATGGGCCACGGCCCTCTGAAAACTACTTTGAAAATTTAAGGATTGCATTAAAATAGCACTCCAAAGTAGGACATGCCCATGAAGAATCCCTTCCAGGACTGGAAGATGATTAGAACTGGCAAGTAGATAATCCTGATGTGCTCACTTTAGGTGGGCACTTGGGTTCATGAAATTAGGGCTCATTAAGAGGATGCAGCAATGCAGAGATTGGTTGAAATTAGCTATATTCCTCTTGCACCTTCTGAGGCACAAAATGCCAATAAGATCTGTTCTGTCAATCAACTAGAGAGACAGAGACTACAGATAGCTATGGGACAGATGATGGTGAGGGAAGGGGAAGATCCCACACATAGATGGCTAGTTGAATGCATGCTAGTAGCCCTGGGAGACTATAACTGGGAACTGACAGGAATAAACACTCAGGATGAGGCTTTACTTACCCAGGGGTAGATGTTTAGTATGTTATAAAAGAAATGGAACAAAAGATAGCTTACCACTTTGGACAATTGAATGAGATTTTCTCAGAGCAAGGAACAACCTTTTATCTTTAATGAGAAGAGAGAACTAGAATGAACAATTAACACATTCCTTGTCTAAAACTGGGAAAGACAAAAGTGTGAAAGGCCTGGTTTACATACATTTACAAGGGTATGCTTGCATTCTCACCAGATAATTTCCTCCACTCTTCTGGGAGAGCTGGGGATGAGGAGGTAGGGTAGGAGGCTGGTATGACAATAATGTTTTTCTTTTGTTCCCCAGATCACCTCAACCTTCCTTTTTCCTGTGTGATGCAGTGGTCCCAGGACCCAGGCTATACCTGTGTGTGCCACAGCATGGATAATTCCTAAGCAAGAAACTGTAAATATATCTCTAAATTTTTATATTAGAATTCATAAGGACCAGATAGAGTGAGTTTTACCTTCATTCCATCTGGCAAAATGGAAGTATGCAGTGAATGCAGTCATGTTATCTAACGATCAGTATAGCCCACTATGAAAATCTAAATAATGCTGCCTTATATATGAACCTATCCTATAGTCATGGATTGAGGGAAAGGGACTTGCTAGAGTAGTAGTGCTCCTGACAATCTGAACCAGCATAGTAGCTGACCCTAATGTACCTTCCAAACTTAGAAAATTTTGGATACAGTTGAAGAGAAAGAGGAAATGTAGCTGAGGGTAAAGGCATAAATAAATGGGTTATGCAATTAGAGCAATACAAATTGCAACTGATGCCTCAAAATGGGTTCAGAGTGAGATAGGTTTGTTAGCTCAATTATATATACTAGATTTCTGAAAGGATGAAACCATATGTTCCTGAGACCACTTATGCTTTTGGGACCTGCCAAAATAAAATAGAAGCCTACAAACTTGAGTGGCATCACTCTAGGAGATATTTTAGTGTTATAATATAATGCTGGATTAGACTAATTGCCAATGACTGAGTGGGATTCTAGTATGTGCATATCTTTGACTCCTTTTTCAAGTGATGTCTACTGCTGCAGTGGTATTGGCCTACCACTGGCATTGTTGGTAAAGTTACAATACTGATATTGATGGTCAATGCATAGGGAAATTGAGTAAACCCTCCTGATGATGCAATACTGATGGAAAATGGCCTACAGAAGAACAGGATTTAGCTAATAATTTTCATACTAAATACTTCTGTAAAAGTTAATCTTAAGGTATAAATAGTGGGAGATCAGGAACAAAAATATGAAAATGTGTGTAGAAGCTTTATAGTACCGATTTGTTGTTTCTTTAAATCTGTTTCTACCCCACACTGGTTCATCCAAATGTTAGGCATATTCATCATACTATAGCTGTGTCTGTTATATTCATTATATACTAAATGCTGATGCCCAAATATAATTGTTTTGCTATAAAACAGACTTGGTCTAAGTCCAGAGGGTAGCTTAACCTTGGGGTGTCTGGGTGGCTCAGTCAGTTATGTGCCCAACTCTTGGTTTCAGCTCAGGTCGTGGTCTTGAGGCTGTGAGATCGAAGCCCATGCCGGGCTGCATGCTTAGCATGGAGCCTGCTTGGGATTCTCTGTCTCCCTCTTCTCGTGGCCTTCTCCCTCACTCATGTTCTCTCTCTCAAAATAAATAAATAAACATTAAAAAAAAAGAATTTAATCTTGCACAAAGAGGTCTAGCCTTTATTCTCATCTGAGAGGTAATCTTCATTTGCCTTGGGTTCTTGGTCTAGCCTGATAGGAACAATATGAGATTGAGTGGGAGCAGGCTATGCCAGAAAGATAAAAAATGTGATGTGGGATGAAGGTTTTGGATCAACCTATAGTCAGTCAACCTGGAGACTGAGATCAATTATATTAAAATCAGTCAATTATGTCTATACAATGGGGCCCATAAAAACTCTCAATACTAAGATACCTAGGCTCAGGTAAGCTTCCCAGGTTGGTGATACTCCATGCATATTGTCATACATAAATGATGGAAGAGGACAGTAGAAATTCTGCATTTGGACCCTTACTATGTGCTTCTTCTCTTGGCTGATTTTAATCTGTGTCTTTTTCCTGTGATCAGTCATAACTACAAATGTAATAGTCTTCAGTGAATTCTGTGAGTCATTCTAGCAAATTATCAAACCTGAGGTAGTTTGGTCCAGTTCTTCCGCCTAACCCAAAACTTGCAGTTGGTGTCCAAAGTGAATGTGGTTTTTGATCTGCAATTTGCCTAACCTCATCTGAATGTGCCATCAAAGAATAATTTAGAGTTGGTTGAGTCAAAAAGAAAAAGAACAATCTACGATCCCAGAAAGTATAAATATAGCCCGGCTACCAAGCATGGTAAAAAATCACATAAAAATTCGCTATAGTATGCCCACAAACGCATTGCCACTAATACTGAAAAGGATTAGCACAGATCTATGGAAATAATACACAGACATGATTTGACAGCAATCATAGAAGATAATGGCTATCAAACAGTGAGCCTTGATATTCTATGAAATAACAGTCAACACTATCAAATTCATGAAAAGTAATGGGCCATTCCCAAGTATCTATTTGAAAAATGAAATACATATAATAAAAATTAAAATAGATAAAGGTAATATACTCAAATACGAAGTAGTCTAAATCTTAAGAAACAATAAAAAGTTAAGGCATGTGTGTTACATTGAAGATGTGATCAATTTTACTGTCTTGACTAGGAAGTCGTTTGTGTCAATATACTATATAAAGACGTAAATTTATCTCCGCAAGTCTTAAAGTTTTCATTTTCTGGGATTCCTAAATGAAATGTAGGTAAATAGAAATGTAGATAAAAAGTATTGAATCAAAAGGAAAAGAAAACACAAAGAATTAGAGAGTTTTATAAAGTGTATTAAAAACTTACATGGTAAGTTCAGCCAAATTTTACATATTTAAGAAAACTTAGGACAAATATAATACATTTGAATATTAAAGTTTTTACTGGAGAATGATATATAAAAGTATAATTTCAGGTTTTAAAGTGAGAGAAACAACGTATACAAACTAAGGATATAACAATATTAACAATGTCAAGCTCACCCTTACCATAATTCAGACCACCAGCTCTCCTGATAAAGAACTGGAACTTACAACCTTAAAGTTCATCACATACTTAGAATGTAATTAACATTTTATTTGAGTTTTTTTTTCATTATACAGAGGGAAAGGCACATGTTTTAATTCACTTTTATTTTTGAAGACCCATTTCCCTGACCTTTCCTTTTTGAAGACCATTATTAAAAGGTAGATCACGTTACATATCATATTTTACATATAGGTTAGCTGAGATCTTTTGAAATATCACAGCAGATTTTTGCCCTTGACTTGTTTTTTTTTTTTTTTATGTTTATTTATTTGTCTTGAGAGACAGAGGAGTGTGTGCACATGAGTGGGGGAGGGGTAGAGACAGAGAGAGAAAGAGAGGGAATATCCCAAGTAGGCTCCTTGTTGTCAGCATGAAGCCTGACACGGGGCTCAACCACACAAATCATGAGATCATTACCTGAGCCGAAATTAAGAGTTGGAAACTCAACTGACTGAGCCACCCAGGCACCCTGCCCTTGACTATTAACTACAAAATTTTAAATACTCCTTTGCCTTTATTATTATTATTTTTAGTAAGCTCTGTGCCCAGTGTGAGGCTTGAATTCATAACCCTGAGATCAAGAGTTGCATGCTGTACCGGTGGAGCCAGCCAGGCCCCTTAATTACTAATTTTTAAATTTTATTTATTTTTTTCCTAAACCTACCAAACCTATATTCTTTTCCACTCTTTCAACAAATAATAATCTTTTCTATTAGATAATTTTGTACAAGGAGTTCTCCAGTTTTTCAGGTGTAATAGATTAGAACTAGAATTTTGAAACTCAATCTGTCAATTGAAATTATCCAATTAAAATAAAAAAGACACTGCTAGGTTTGATTCATTTTGACTTCAGGGAAATAGAGTTGAAGGAGGGAAAAGAAATAAAGCTTGAAAATGAATTTGATTCTTGAAAGCACAATTTCCCAGGCAAATTGAGAGAATCTTGTTTGCAATCAAGGTCAGATCAAAGTCTAAACTTGATTTCATTCACATTGATTTGATTTGAACCTAAAAGTTCAGCTGAGTTCCACCTGGTACAGACTTTCAGATTAATGACATTTAGCTCAGTATACTGCATGGAATTAAATGTGGAAACTATCATGTATTCATTTAAATAATAGACTAAAATAGGAATGATTCCATTGTACAGAATAAAATGCAATGACCTTATTGAGAGGCTTTCCATTGGTATTATTGCCAGGTCTTACACAAGCTTATAAAATATAAAATCCACATATCTCTCCGAGTCACAGAATATACACACTTCCAGAGAGGAAGAGAGACATGGAGGGTGAAGGATAGGAAGGAGAAAAGAAAATATTTGAAGGAGATCAATGTTTATCAAATAGCTTTTAGAAGTGTATGACATTTTGGGGCACCTGGGTGACTCAGTTGGTTAAGTGTCTGACTTCAGCTCAGGTCATGATCTCACAGCTTGTGGATTTGAGCCCCATGTCAGGCTGTATGTTGATGGCTCAGAGCCTGCAGCCTGCTTCAGATTCTGTGTCTCCCTCTCTCTCTGCCCCTCCCCCACTCACACTCTGTCTCTCTCTCTCTCAAAAATAAATATTTAAAACAATGTAAGAAGTGTATGACATTTTTATAAACAGATGACCCCCACATTCAAAGACGAAAAACTCAAAGTGCCTTAGAGGCATCATTCTCTGATCCATGTTAGTGAGTCAGTAGCTCTCAACAGAGATCCAAGTGACATAAGTTATAAGGTGTTCTGATGTCTCCAAAGATGCAGAAACGGAAATATCCCTCCCAGATAGTAAAGGATGAGCTCCTGAAGTAGGCTTTAGTTCACATCTCAGGAGGCAGTTAACTAGTATTAAAAACTCATCTCCTCCCAAGGTAAATAGCAATGGTCTGCAATAGTTTGTATGTTGGGACTTTGTTTGTTGGTGAGGAATTAAAGAGTAAAAAGGAACTACCCCAGAATAACTGGGTCATGGCAATGTTTTCTCTACTTGCCTGAAGATACAAATCACCTGGGAACTTTTGATGAAACACAGCATACATGCCGGTCCTCTAAAGGTTCTCAAAGGCAGGAGTTGGGATTGCCATTATTTATTCCAGGTGATGTTTATCATCAGGGAATTTGGAAAACTAAGGAGTAAGGGATTCTATAAGTTGGAAAACAGGCTCACAAACAACAAATGTTTTATGGCTGTTAAAATAGTGGACTCTGGAATCAGACTGGTTTTGAATCACAACATGGCTCATTTACCAGTTATTTGAATTTGGGGCTAATTTAAAAAGATTATTTTACTTAAGGCTTAAAAATAATGCCTGGGATAGAGAAAAATCTCAATAAATCTTAATACTATGTTTTGTGGAACCTAAACCAGGTACACAATTTTTTTAACTTACGACTAAAACTCTGCCTATTAAATTATGACCCAATGGTAAGATTGCATCAACTGTAAAACTCATCTCAATCTAAGAAATGTGAAGACATGAAAAAAGAACGGTGTTTCCTGGAAGACATAAATGCACAAGTAGAGAGGCCCAGAAAGTAATGTATATGAGTAAAATAGCATGAATGAGAAACATTAGGGTACAGAATTCCTATTGAGACCCAATCTTTTTCCTGAAAGAATGACTGCAGTAAATTCTTCCGTACAAAGAGAAGTTAATGAGGATAAGGAGAGGTGGGAGAGTTTCCTACAGAGAATAGGAAACCGTGTGGTTAGATGATAAGTGCCTTCACAATATTTTCTGAAATACATACACACATACAAGCATACGCACATAATCACAAGTAAGTAGTGTTTTAGAAATAGTAGATGTATTATTCCAGAGAGCAATTATAGGGATGAGAGTATTCTACAAGTGATACAATAAAAACTTACTAAGAAATTTTCACTACATTAGAATGTCATATATGTTGTCAAATCAATTCCGTGTAAGCAAAGGCATATAAAATAATTTATAACTTTCAGACAAAAAAAAAAAGAAGAAGAAAAGAAAAGAAAAAAAGAAAAGGATAACAGAGAAATGTTGACACAAATAGCAGGACTTCCAGGGGTGTCTGGTGGCTCAGTCAGTTAAGTGGCTGACTTCAGCCCAGGTCATGATCTCGCGGCCCGTGAGTTTGAGCCCTGCATTGGGCTCTGCTGACGGCTCGGAGCCTGGAGCCTGCTTTGGATTCTGTGTCTCCCTCTCTCTCTGCTCCTCCCCTGCTTGTGCTCTATCTCTCTCTGTCTCTCAAAAATAAGTAAATGGTAAAAAAATAAATAAATAAAATTTAAATAGCAGGATTTCCTTTTTTTAATAGCTGAATAATATTCCATCACATTGTACACCTTAAATTTACACCATGTTATGCCAATTATATCTCAGTAAAGCTGAAAAAAAAATGCCGAAAAATATTTTTCAGTTTTACAAAATATATGAAATAATATGAAAAAAACCCACTTGGTTAATGTAAAACAAAGATCACTTAAAAATGTATTAGTAGCAACAGTACATTAATAATTAAATTTACTGAGCCCATAGTAAAGCTAAAACCGAATTTAAATTAAGTAGTTTTGTTGTCTTAAAAGTGGTATACCAAAAATAAAAGTGACAGAACATCTGAAATAAGTGAATGAAAAAGTTATGGTAAAAAATAGTAAGATAGCAATATATAATTTAATGCAGAAAGGACACGTCATGAAAATAAGAGGAATAAACCATTGTACAGATATAGAAATTTATAAACTTTTATTCATCTAACAACATAGTCTCTAAATATATATAAATACCTGTTTATAAATATAAATTTCTAAATTTATGTAATTAACAAAGTAATAAAAATAAATTGACATATAATATTGGTTATATATTTTATACATTTTCCATATGTTTACAGATCAACTAGATAAAAATAAATAATTCTATATAAAACTTAGGAAATTACATTTATAATTTGATTAAATATAGACTTCATTTTAGGAACACATGAATATTGTCAAATATTCACTAAATACTATGCTACAAACCATAACCCCCAGATTTTAAATAATATAATCTACATTCTCTGACCACAAATTGACTTATAAACAATAATAAAAATTAGAAATGACAATTTGTTTTGAAAGACAAAAACAAATTAATCAAATACTTGGAAACTTAAATTATAAATAACTCATAAGGATGATGCTAACTTGGTACTTAGATGAAAATGAATCATCTTAAATGTTTTATTATAAGACTAATGTACATACACATATATACATTATATATACATCATACGTATATATAAAAATATATAACTAGATTATTGATATATTTAATCTATTAGAATTTCTTGTCAATGAATATACCATATTTCTCTACTGATTTATGTGTTTTTTGATATCTTTTCACAACATTCTATAAATAATAATGAAGACTAACACCATTTCTATAGAAGAAATAACCTCAATTATTTTATAAGTATTAGGTAGTATAAAACACCTTTTTAAAATTTTATTTGATTTTTGTTTTTGATGTTTAGAAGTGCAAAGACTTTTATATAGTGATTTTTTTGTTTACAAAATGGTAAAATGCTTCTTTCATTCTTACATTTATTATTATGTAGTATGTTACTCCTACTTTTTAACTTTGCAAAATATAAATTAATTACTGGACTATTATGTAATTGGTATTTGTTTAACATATCTACAAATTTAGCAATGCCTTTGCTCACATTTCTTATGTATCTCAGAATTCTTTCATAATAGTTTTTGTCTTGTAACAGTATGTCTTCTGATGTTTCCTTAGTGAGGTTGTATTATTGTTGGTAAGGTCATTCATTGTACTAGTTTCTGAAAATAAAACATTTCACCTTTGTGTTTCAGTGGAAGTTTAGCTAAGTATGCAATTCTAGACTGACTGTTACTTTATCTCATCAATTTGAAGCTATCAATCCACAATCTTTCTGCTTCCTTTTTTGTTGTTGAGAAGGTTTTTCTTTTCTTCTCTTAATTATCCTTACTTGATCTGTAGTCTGGGTTTTAGAGACAATGTTAGACTATTCTTTTTGCCTCTAATGAACTTTATCCTTTTGTTGAGGGGAGATTCTCTGTCTTATTAACTGTGAAGATTCATATCCTCTTTATTATGAATTCTAGATATTTTACTTTTTATTTTTCTCTCTTCTATCTCTTTGTTCCATCAGATGCCTTTGGATTAATTACTTTAAATTTATCTCCCATTAAACTTTTTTTTTTCTTGTATTGTATATAAAGCCTTTAAAAATGTCTACTTGGGATGCCTAGATGGCACAGTCGGTTAGGTGTCTGACTCTTGATCTTGGCTCAGGTCATGAGCTCACTGTTTGGTTTGTGGGATCAAGTCAACACAGAGTCCACTTGGAATTCTCTCTCCCTCTCTCTCTGCCCCTCCCCAATTGTGTGCATGTGCACACATGCTTTCTCTCTCTTTCCAAATAAATAAACTTAAAAAAAAACTACTTATCTGGTGTTTTCAGTGGTTGTGAATTCAACTTCTTTTTTTTAACATATCTTTTAATATTTATTTATTTTTGAGAGAAAAAGAGTGCAAGCGGGGAAGGGGCAGAGTGAGGGGAGACACAGAATTCGAAGCAGGCTCCAGGCTCTGAGCTGTCAGCACAGAGCTTGATGCCAGGCTTGAACTCCTGAATTGTGACATCATGACCTGAGCCAAAGTCAGATTCTTAACCGAGTGAGCCACTCAGGTGCCCCTGTGGATTCTCTTTCTTAAAGTTCTGTTTCAAATCTTCTTATGTTGTTTATACTTTCTTACTAATCATTCAGATTACTCATTAATATTTATTTTTTTAAGCTTATGTATTTATTTGAGAGAAAGACAGAAAGCACCAGAGGGTGGGAGCAGAGAGGAGAGAGAGAATCCCAGGCAGGCTCCTCACTGTCAGCATGGAGCCAAGTGCAGGGCTCAAACTCATGAACTATGAGATCATGACCTGAGCTAAGTCAGACACTCAACTGAGCCACCCAGGTGCCCCAGTTTATTTCTACCATTTTTTATTCTGCATCCTCAAGACCACCATCAAGTTTGATAATTAGATTTCTAAGAATATGCACAGGGCTCAGCATATAGTTATATTTATGACTATGAATTATTACAGTGAAAGGATATAAATCAAAATCAGCAAAAGCAGAACATTGCATGGGGTGAAGACTGGAGAAAACCAGGAGAATGCTCCAAGTGTCTTTTCACAGTTTAGTCACACAGGATATGCTTACTTTCTCTAGCAACGTGACAATACAGGTGAAATATATTAAAAAAACAAACAAAAAAACATATGTAGATGCCCAAATGTCCATCAGTAGATATTTAAAAAAATAACACAATGGAATTCTATGGAGCAATTAAAGCGAAAAAGCTACATTTATAACAAGTTTGAACTTTGAAACATTAGTCTTAGTAAGTTATAAAACACACAAGTGTTATACGTTTTTAGTGATATATATATATATATATATATATATATATATATACATATCTATCTATCTATCTATACATATACATACATATATATCTACTAGAGAAGCTCATTAGAGACTCACTGTCTAAAATTAGATTAGGGGCTGGTCATGTAGGTTCTCTTTTTATCACACATACAAAATTCCCAGAGTCCGGGAGGAAAGTAGGTGTTAAACAACATTGTTTGCACAAACAATTTAAGCACAATGAGCTGTTTTTATTAGGGAGTGATGGAAAGAAACCCTTTGAAATCAAGGTTTCTAGTCGGCCAAGGATCTATCTTACATGCATGCCTTAGTTATGTTAACTCATTTCTGCACAATCTCCTATGAGATCATTTCAGTATCTGACTTCTTGTGGGTTTACTTTTGTTACTTACTGTTTCTGCTGGTACTTTTTCATGGTTGCTTGTTTTGTCCTATGTCTTATGGTTTGCAGTTTGTCTGATTTTAATCATGGAAGTCCTGGGGCTTCTAGGTTGAGGATGCTTTTCTTCAAAAGAATTTGGATGGGGCGCCTGGGTGGAGCAGTAGGTTAAGCGTCCGACTTCAGCCAGGTCACGATCTCGCGGTCCGTGAGTTCGAGCCCCGCGTCAGGTTCTGGGCTGATGGCTCAGAGCCTGGAGCCTGTTTCCGATTCTGTGTCTCCCTCTCTCTCTGCCCCTCCCCCGTTCATGCTCTGTCTCTCTCTGTCCCAAAATTAAATAAATGTTGAAAAAAAATTCAAAAGAATTTGGATGTATTTCTTCTAGGAATTTGAGGGTTCTACTAAATTTGGCATTTGTAGAATATACAGATGGTGTAAAACAGAAACATAAATTCAGATGAGAATCAAAATACAGTTAAAATTTCTAAAGACATACATTTTTTTTCCAGAGTCATTCTGGAGACAAATATTTCCCCTGTTTTCGTTATTTATTAGCCATTATACTTTTTGGCCCATCCTCTTTAACATGGCTTCAAAGTTCTGGCTTTGTGGAAGAGAGACAAGTTCCTCACTTTGCAAAGCTCAAGGCCTTTAATTTTGCTTACATTCACTCTAAGACACAGTGCTCTGGAGTTTTGATAATAGTAGATGCTCCAGGGAAGACTAGTTTAATGATTCCAGTCACCAGTCTTATTTCCCTTCTTTCTTAGTGTTTGGACATTTTGAGGTTTCACATGTTTTCTGACCATTTATTCAAGTAGGATTTTTTTTAATAAAAACTTTCTAGAAAATCTGATTCCCATACATTGTATAAAGCATAAATGTTGGATTTATTTTTCAATTCAATTGCTTCTTCTCTTTTTTATTTCATAAGATTCTGTCCTGTTTTCCATAACGTTCTCAAATTCCTTTGGATTTAAAAATTTTTTTCTTTGATAAAATTTATTTTTTTCTTAGTATTATGTTAATGCATTTGTTTTCACTGTTTCTTATTTAGTAATAAATATACTTATTATTATAAATTTTATTTTGAATGGTCGTTGGCAACATATCAAATTTTGATGGTCAATGTACTAGATGTGACTTTTCCCATACTCTTTCCAATTTCTTCTTCTTTCCCTAAAAGAGAAAGACAGACAGACAGGGTGAGTAGGGAAGGAAGGAGAGAAAACTGGAAGAAGGAATGAAGAAAACCTCTATACCTGTCTTCAGAGAGTCATCTCATACATCCTATACTCGGTGTATAATGGGGAAATATGGGGAGAATCCCTGACTATGTTAAATTCTCTACTATGTGTCTTATTTGCACCTTATAGTACTACTTCAGAATACTTCAGGATATTGTAATTTTACATTTTTGTTTGTGTTTATTTAAATAATATTTGTTGTCTATGAAATGGCAACTCATGAATTCTCAAAATTGCACTTCCATAGAAAGCGTTCAATAAATATTTTGAATGACTGCCTGATAAAGAAATGAAAGAATAGATGAATGGTTTAGTTTTCCAGAAATCATTCTATTAGAGAAAGGTGGAAAAAGTATTTTATTTAAGAAATCTTAATGAAATGTTATTTTCCTCTGTATTTGTAGAACTTTTGTAATGACCTCAATTTAAAACTGTACCCAGTCATAAATATGTTTGCTCAGACCCAAGTCTAGTAGGCCAGCTATACATAATTATAGAAGAGACTTGTTAAAATTTAGAGCTTAAATGATGCACCAGCATAGACTTATGTTTGTTTTTGTTTTTGCTTTTTGTCTCAAAAACAAAAGGTAATGTGAAGAAAACTTAAATGGCAAAACAAAAATCAGAGAACTAGAAATTTATATCTATTAATCATACACCTTGTAGTAAAGAGTGAGAGAAAGATCCTAAAAGCCCATATAATATATAACATGAGTTTCAAGTAACAGAACATACCAATTTTATATGCAGGTAACATGCATGGTGTCTATGCATGGATTCATGACAGGTGAAAGGAGAGCCCAGTAATAGGTAAAAAAGGAGTTTGATGGGCACGTTTTTATATCGAATGTAGGGGTTAATAATTTATACCATCTTTTAGGAGCTAATGTGCACCAAAGACAAAGAACTAAAAGTACATGAATATAAATACTCTTTAAAAAAATGTGATCGGGGCGCCTGGGTGGCTCAGTCAGTTAGCATCTGACTTTGGATCAGGTCATGATCTTGTGGTTTGTGAGTTTGAACCCCGCTGTTGGGCTCTGTGCTTATATCTCAAAGCCTGGAGTCTGCTTCGAATTCTGTGTCTCCCTCTCTCTCTGCCCCTCCCCTGCTCATGCTCTGTCTCTGTCTCTCAAAAATAAATAAACATTAAAAAATAAACAAAAATCTATAAGCAGTTTTCAGTTTTACAAAACTTGCAAATCTATACCATGAATAGAATTTTCTGTTATTGTCATATTAAACAACATGAAACCAAGGTATAGGTCATGAATTATATAAGGGCATGAATCTTCCCTTTCCCCAGTGTTTAGTAAGGTTTTATGGATAGAGTTAGTCTTTTATCCAGGTAAATACATGATGTGAAGTTTCTTAGAGTGGTTTTAGAGCTTGTTAATGTTTGTTGACACATAGTAGTAAATGCAAATTATATGAAGTTGGGGGAAATCTGCTTCTTGTATATTCTTGAAAACACTACTAAAGGGGCGCCTGGGTGGCGCAGTCGGTTAAGCGTCCGACTTCAGCCAGGTCACGATCTCGCGGTCTGTGAGTTTGAGCCCCGCGTCGGGCTCTGGGCTGATGGCTCAGAGCCTGGAGCCTGTTTCCGATTCTGTGTCTCCCTCTCTCTCTGCCCCTCCCCCGTTCATGCTCTGTCTCTCTCTGTCCCAAAAATAAATAAACGTTGAAAAAAAAATTAAAAAAAAAAAAAAAAGAAAACACTACTAAATTATAAAGTATATCAGATTATAAATGCCTGGACTAGAGAAATACAGAAACTGTGTTCAAATTCTAACTCAAATTCTAGCCATTTATTAGATTTTTGACCTTGACAACTCACTGAACTTCACTAAGCTTCAGTTTCCCCATGTGGAAAACTCATTGTATAGCAATAAGAATGAATTTAAATTAAATATAAAATATTACTTTAACACTTTATTTCAGGTCTTTTTCAGTTATTTAGAAATATTCATTTTTTTGTTTAACATTTTACAAAGCACTTTCATAGGAGTCAGTTATTCCCATCTTAGAGATAAAGTTCAAGAGACCAATTGTTCAACATGATTTGTTTAATTATAACAATTTAAACAAGTAGTGGAGCCAACAATTTTCCTATGGATATTCTGACTCTAACTCCCATAGTTTATAAAGATGATTATTGGAGTTTTAGACTTTTCCACATTATACCATGGCAATAATAGAGTAAAAGATAAAGAGGGGTGTAATCCATCTGATGTTTATTAGACATTTTATTTTATTGTTTTCTTTCTCTTTCTGCCAACAAATATTCCATTTTTTTAAACTCAGTCCCTTTTTCTAAACTGTTCTCTAAAAGAGGATAGTCCTTTATGCGTTAGTCTCTTGACTTGCGTTAGTTCCATTGAAAATGGAACAAGTTTTGTTTTCCTCTGCTTTTTTTTTGTCCCCACATTTTGCTGAATTTTAGACTCCTTTGATATGTTGAAAAATATTCAGATTATGGTTCCCTCAAACTATAGTCACTACCTCACAACTTACAGAGTGTTGTTTGTGTAATTTGTTTATTTAAAAAGCTCCCAAGTGAATGTGATGATCCATTAGTTTATAAAACACTGGTAATTTCAATCTTTCTATTTAAACTACATGTCTTAAAATTGAACTGCATGATCTCTAAGATTGCTTTCGAATGAAAAGTTTTGAAATCACAAAGTGTCAGAACTAAAGAGAAACTTGGGCTCTTTGTCCAGTGGTTTACAAATATGTGTATCAGGGAAATAGTAGTCTGGGGCAGTGACATAGGGTTCACCACTATGTGTGGTTTTGAAACTAAGTTGCCAAGGCACTAAATTACTTAATTGGGATAACTCTTTTATCTGTTTATATGTAAAAATTCTACAAAAGATATTGGTCAGGTTGGAACAGAACCAAAAAGTCTTTTGTGTCCTTTCTTCCTTTACCTTAGCCTTTTTCTTTTCTGAAAAATTTTTTTTTAATGTTTGTTTATTTTTGAAGGAGAGACAGTGTGAGCAGGGAAGGAGCAGAGAGAGGGAGACACAGAATCCAAAGCAGGCTCCAGGCCCTAAGCCTGATGCAAGGCTCGGACTCCCAAACTGTGAGATCATGACATGAACCAAAGTCAGATGCTTAACTGACTGAGCCACCCAGGCACCCCTGCCTTTCTCTTTTCTAAAACACAATACCAAGAATAATTGAGAAGATAGTAGTCTACCTGAAATCTTTGAAAATGTCATATTGTTTATCTGTTTGTTTATACAAAAGTTCTGTCTCATGCATGTCTTTTGAGATCTGATTCTTTCTTCTTTTGAAGCAATTTTAGGATTCTGGAAGTGAAAATGCAAAGGCAGATTTCTTCTCCCTAGGGAATTGAACAGAACATCATTGAAATATTGGCCAGAGGTCAAAAGCCAATTATCTATAAGAATTGGTTGTAGGCCTGAATTAAATGAATCTGAGGTCCCTCATAGCAAATAGTAACTGAGTCAGTCTCAAAGAGTTGCAGGTGTGGGTATAATGCTCAAGCAAATATCCTTCTTGAATTTTGCAATGCTATAAAGAGACTCATACAAATGTCCCTGTCACTTTATGCCTCTTATTTGCAACCAGTTTTTCATTTATCACTGCCTGGAAGTAAATTGAATGGTCTCCTATCATGCCATCACAGATCATTTCAGTTTTTTTTTTTTTTTTAACGTGAAGGTTGCCAGATGTTTGTAGACTAATTTTCAAGTATGTACAAATCCTAGTAAATTAATTGTTGGTGTGTTTTATTCTGTGGGATAATTCTGATTAATTAACTAGTGCAGCTTGCAACAATGCATGCCTTATTAAATTATTAAAATACTTGCTTAGAGTCTGGTGGAGGGGCTACATTTATCCTATTCATTTTGTCACTGTGATAAGAAGCTTGCAAGTATTATTTAATCTTCATAAAAACTTAATAACAGAGTTATGACTGTTATATGCACATCGTCACCATCATTCCCATTTGCCAGGCAAGGATGGTGAAGCATACAGAAGTTGACTAGCCCATAGACCTATATCTGCTGATTTTGCAAAGACAGTATTTAAACACAGTACCCATTACCATTACATACCTAACCATAAACATACCTAGTGTTAGCTCATGACAGTCACCAATTTAAATTTTCATGCTGCATTTATTCTTTCAATAAATGAAGAATAAATAATGATCAGAGAGACTTATAATATAACCTCATAATTTTATCTAGCCATAAAAGCTATTAACAAGTTTAGTTAGAGACAGACACAGTGAAAAACAATTACTACAGTGGAGATAAAAATTTTAAAGTTCAGGTTCTTACCCATGATGTATGACAGGATGCACTCAGAAGAGAAGTAGTTTCTGTGATCTCTCATGTTTGTGAGTCTGATATCCCTTGAATCTCAGTTTGCAGATTCAGAGACCTCAGACTGTTTTTATAAACTATCTTCTTATTTTAACTGAAATAATTTTGCTTAAAATGGCAGAAGGCTAAAAAGGCAGTTAGCTCTACTGCGCTGAAGAGTGAGGAATAGCCAAACTTCCATTGGAGTAACAGTGAGCTATCTGGTCTGACGCAATTGTTTCTAGATGGAAATAGCTTAGGTATATATTTTTTGTCATGGTGGTGTGATTTACATATATACATTTTGATTAGTCATTGACATAGAGATATTTTTCTCCATTAACCTACTTCCCAAATTGGTTAGGAAGATTCTGGAATTAAGAGTAGCATTTTACTAATTCATCAGTAATTAAACTCTTGAAATTTACAGGAGTTTTTCTTGAAATTTTGTGTCCTGATACCTTAATGGTTTACTGACCATTTTCAAGAGAATACTTCTACTCCAAAAGAGCAATATTGATTTTACTATATATCCTTTTAAAGACTTCATTTTTTGTTGTTTTATCCTGGATTTAAATTTTACCCTGGTTTATACAATGTAATCTATTTTAATGGTTTAAAGGCATTACATTAAGATAATTCGCTTTGTGCTGAATATTTTTTCACTCATTTTAAATTGCTGTATCACTAACATAATATATTGTACTCAGTTCCTAGTAAAAATATCTGTACATTTCAGTAATTCATTTACATTTTTAATTATTGGAAAGTCATTTTCTTATATTTTACTCTCCCACACACAACTGCATTAGAGTATCTCTGTAGATTAACCACTCAGTATGAATTCAAATTTTAAAGATAAGTTACAGAATTAGTGGTGATTATTATTAATTTTATAAGAGATGAATAAGAAATTATTTATTTATTTATTTATTTATCTATTTATTTATTTATAAATATTTGTTTTTGAGAGAAACAGAGCACGAGCAGGGGAGGGGCAGACAGAATCTGAAGCAGGCTCCAGGCTCTGAGCTGTCAGCACAGAGCCTGACCTGAGGCTTGAACTCACAAACCGTGAGATCATGACCTGAGCCAAAGTCGGACACTCAACTGACTAAACCACCCAGGTGCCCCGAACAGGAAATTATTTAAATGAAACATCCATAGTGTAGAATGATTTGTGTTTTTACCTCTTTCTAAACACATCAGGATGTGTACTACCATGAAAAGTTGTAAAGTCAGTAAATTTAGGCATTGACCCTCTATCTGCATCTTTGCCAAATACAAATGTGATGATAAGTCATGGTCAGATCTCATTTTCTTGCTTCACACATAATCAAATTCCTATTTTTATTATCACTATTTTATTTGACAGTGATATGCTAAGCAAATGAGTTAATAATATAAATGTCCAAAGGAGACACATTCACCTTAAAGAATTGGAGCAGGGCACACAAATATAGGCAGCTTCGATAGTTAAAAGAGGCAAATTAGCAGATAACAGCCTTGTACCACCTCAGATTCTACATGCAAGCAAGGATAGGGTTTTGCCAATGTGTTCCTTTAAGGAAAGGACAAGAAGCAAAATCAGGATAGTTGAATACCATAGTCAAGGAGAAATTGTGGTTACTAGAAAGTCATGTGGTCTGGAATTGATGGCCTTAGTTTTAGTTTCATGATCTTAAACAGGTTATTTTACTTCTCCAGGCCTCAGTTTTTATTACTAAGAAAATATAGCATACAATTACCATATTTTACACACACACAATTTTCATGTATTTAATTATCTGATAAGGGTTAATGATATGAAAAAATGTTTCCCTACCTCATAGTTTTCAAGTAATTTTATTGGTCATTAGATTTTTTGGCAGTACCAAGAGTGCAGTCTGGACCCAGCATCAAACCCATTTTGGAAACACAAATCTTTGCAGTGTTTTGTGTTTGTTTTGTTTTGTTTGGTGAGTAACAGCTTTCTCAAGGTATAATTCACATACAGGAAGGTTTATTCTTTAAATGTGTAAAATCCAGTGGTTTTTAATATATTCACAAAGCTTTGTGTTGATCATCATTATGTAGTCCTGGAACACTTTAATCTCCCACAAAGAGACTATATAACCACAAAGAGACCCTATAATCCACATCAACAATGACTCCATTAGCGGCCAGTGTTCTCCCTGGTGCCAAACCTTGGTAATCACTAATCTATTTTCTGTCTCTACGGATGTGTCTAATCTTGACATTTCATATAAGTAGAATCATACCTTAAGTGGCTTCCTGTGACTGATTTCTTTCATATTTTCAAGGTTTATCCAGGTTGTAGCATATCTCAATACTTCATTCCTTATTTTGTTGTTTGTTTTGTTGCCACTTTTTTCTTTTTAATATATATATATATTTATTTTTTAGAACAGTTTTGGATTTACAGAAAATTGGAGAGGAAAGTTCTCAAACATCCCACACCCAGTCTCCTCTATCATTAACATGTTAGAGTACAATATTTCTTACAATTAATGAACAAATATTGATAAATTATTGTTAAATAGTATCAATAGTTTATTTATATTTCCTTT
>NW_024412452.1:3744700-3753709 GCF_014898765.1 Herpailurus yagouaroundi
TGGGGGAGGGGCAGAGAGAGAGACACACAGAATCTAAAACAAGCTCCAGGCTCTAAGCTGTCAGCACAAAGACTGACACGGTGCTTGAACTCACGAACCATTAGATCATAACCTGAGCCAAAGTTGCATGCCCAACGAACTGAGCCACCCAGGTATCCCTGGCCTTAGCAGTTTTAAGGACAGTTCATCAGGTGTTTTGTAGATTGCCCCACTATTGGAATTTGTCTGATGTTCTTTTATGGTAAGACTGGTGTTAAGGGTTATTGGGAAGATCACAGAAACACAGTGTAACTTCATCAAGTATATGTACTATCAATGTGAGTTCTGACTATTGAATTTCACCTTGATCACCATGGCTGAGACCTCTCCAATGTAAAGTTATTCCCCACCCCCTCCCTTCCATATTGTACCCTCTGTAAGGGAATCTCTATGTCCAGCCCATACCTAAAGCATGGGATTATATTCTTCCTTGAGAGTTGAGTATCTATGTAGATTATTTCAAATTTTTCTGCATAGGATATTTATCTCTTATTTATTAATTTATTCAATAAATTATACAGGTATCAACTGAGGAGTATTTATTTTTTACTTTGGGCTATAATTCAATACTATTCATTTTATTGGTTAGATTTTTATAGTGTTGGCTGTTGGAAGCTTTTTTACTTAATTCCCATATATCTTTAACATAATCTCAACAAAGTGGTTGTTTTGGTTTTTTGAACACTTCCTTATATTCTGGCACTGTAAGATGCTCCTGGCTCATCTTATGTTTCCTACCCCCCTCCTGGAATTAGCAATTTCTCCAAGGAGTCCTTGTTTCTATTATTAGGGAATGGTATCAGAAACCAATATCTAGACACTCGGCATGCTCATTGCTACAAGGTTGTCTTTTATTATAGGCTTTCTTAGGAAACCAAAGATTGTATGTGAATGTAGACATATCCATTAATATTCCTGTACGTAACAATCTGTATCTGTAATAAACTAAATATAAGTCCATACTGATGTATCCAACTCTAATTGATTTCCATGGATCATTCTTGTTTCCTATCCTTGTTTATCTTTAAACTTCAACTCCAAAAACGTGACACCTGGCTGCCACCTTCTGCCATCCATTTATTTAATTGAATAGCAGCATCAGAATTGTTAATCCAGGCGTGCCTGGGTGGCTTAGTCAGTTAAGCGTCCCACTTTGGCTCAGGTCATGATTTTGTGGTTCACGAGTTCAAGCCCCATGTTGGGCTGTGTGCTGACAACTTAGAGCCTGGAGCCTGCTTCTTGGATTCTGTGTCTCCCTCTTTCTCTCTTTGCCCTTCCTCGCTCGTACTTGGTCTCTGTCTCATTCTCTCAAAAATAAGTAAAACATTAAAAAAAAAAAAAGAATTGTTAATCCATAACCCCCTGGGAAACAACTTTATCAAGTGAAGTATAGTTCTTTTGCCTTGCATCTTACAGAGTCCAATATTCCAATATTACTTAGGTCAGCACCTTTTCCCACATTCCCTTCAGTGAGATTGTTTCATACATGTGTAATACAGTTAGGTGCTCTTATCACAGTCTGCACTTCTTCCTGGGATTTCTAGACTCCTAAATATTTATTTTAATTTTTTTAATCTTTATTTAGTTTTGAGAGAGATACAGAGTGTAAGCAGGGGAGGAGCAGAGAGAGAGGGAGACACAGAATCCGAAGCAGGCTCCAGGCTCCGAGCTGTCAGCACAGAGCCTGATACGGGGTTGAAACTCACAAACCATGAGATCACGACCCCAGCCAAAGTCGGACGCTCAACCAACTGAACCACCCAGGCACTCCATAAATATGTATTTTAAATTTGTATACAGTAAGGTTCATTCATTGTGCTGTAAAATTCTGTGGGTTTTGACAAGTGCATAGTATCATATATTCTTCCTCAAATTCTTTAATAGATAATAGCTCTATTCAGATGATCCATTTCTCCTTGTGTTAAGTTTTAGGAATTTGTGTCTTTTAAGGAATTGATCCATTTCAGCTCAATTATTTGTGCACATAGACTGTTCATACTATACCTTTATTACCGTTTTGAGGACTGTGGGATCAGTAGTGAATATCTTTCCAGTAGTGATAATTTTTATTTTCTCTCTTTTTTTTCTTGTTTAGCCCAGATACAGACTTGTCAATTATATTCACCTTTTCAAAAAACCAGATTTTTGTTTTGTTTTGTTGACTTTCTGTGTTGATTACTTATCTCAATTTCATTAATTTATGCTCTAATTTTTATGAATTTTATCTAGCTTTAAGTTTAAAACACTTCTAGTTTTATGAAGGTTTGGATTATTGATTTTAGAACTGTCTTCTTTTCTATTTATTCATTTAATGCTCTAAACTTCCTTCTAAGCACTGTTTGCATTGCATCTAACAAATTTTAAGTTTTATTTTCATTTATTTGAAAATATTTTAAAATTCCTCTCAGACTTCCCCTTTGGCTCATGTTTGATTTAGTAGTATGTGGTTTAATTTCCAAATATTTTGGGTTTACCACCTACCTTTTTATTGACTTCTAGTGTAATACTACTATGGTCTATCATATCTTTTATGTGATTTCTATTCTTTTGAATTTATTTTCTATTCTTTTGAATTTATTTGTTTCATGGCCCTGAATGTGTTCTATCTTGCTTAATGTTATACATGAACTTGAGAATTATGTGTATTCTAATGTCATTGGGTTAGATATCCTGTAAATGTCAAATCAAGTTGATTGATGATACTGTACAAGGCAACTATTTCCTTAATGATTATCTGTCTGCTTCATCTGCCAATAATAAAGAGAACTGTTAAAGTCTCCAACTATAAGAATAGATTTATGTATTTCTCTTTGCATTTTTATGAGATTTTGCCTCACATATTTTGATGCTCTCATTATAGGACCATATATGTTAAGGATTGTTATGTATTCTTACATAATTGACTCTTTGTCACTCATTATGTAATGCATCTCTTTATCCCTGAGTATTTTCCTTCTTTTGAAATCTCCTTTGTCTGTAATTAATAGGCTACTACAGTTTCCTTTTGATTAATGATATCATGGTACATATCTCTCCAGATATGTTAACATATACTGTTAACATACCTATGTATTTTAAAGTGGGTTTCTTATAGACAACATATATTTGGATCTTTTTTTAAAAACTCAACTCTGATAGTCTCTGTATTTTAATTTGTGTGTTTAGACCATTCACATATAAGTGATTTCAATATAGTTGGTTTAATATCTCCCATTTTTGTAATCATTTTCTATTCATTATACTAGTCATTTCTTTTTTTTTCTTTCTTATTATGCCTTCCCCAGTTTTAGTTGTGCATTTTATATGATTCGATTTTCTCTCCTATTAGCGTATTAATTATACTCATCTTTTTTAATATTTATTTACTTTTGAGAGAAAGCGTAAGTGCAGGAGGGGCGGGGGCGGGGGGCAGAGGATACAAAGTGGGCTCTGCACGGACAGCAGCAAGCCAGATGTGGGGCTCAAACTGTGAGATCATGGCCTGAACTGAGATGCTCAAGTGATGGAGACACTCAGGGGCCCACTTTAAAAAAAAAAAAAATTCAGCGGTTGCCTTAGATTTTGCAATATACGTTTACAACCATACAATAAGCATTTACCACATATACAAATTAAATGTTTGTTTCCATTAGTGTGTACTTATAAGATATAATTATAAATAAGTGTATTTATAAAATACATATTTATATAATATGTTATATATGCAGTATATAATATTTAACAATATACTTTATAGAATATACAAATTAAGTGTTTATTTATAACATACATTACAATTTTACTAACTCCACTCTCAAATAATAGTATAGATCACTTCCATGGATGCAAACAGACTTTAAGCTCTGTGTTTCCAATCCATCCTTTCTTTCCCTTATAACATTACTGTCATTTATTTTGCTTATTTATAGGCTGTATTCATTCAGTATTTTGTTACTAATACATCTCTGTCCTGATTTTTGTGATTTGGACCTTTGTTACTGCAATATTGACATTACTGATATATTCCCCCTCAGTTGTATCTATTTTCAAAAACTTGTTATACCTCATTTCCAATTCTGTCCTTACAGAGCTTCTTCTCTCCTGATAATCTTGTTTCTTGACTCTGGAATTTCTTTGTATCTCCAGCAACTACAGCCTCTTCATCTCTCCATTTATGGGCCTCAGGTCTCAGCCATCTCTTTTTCCCATGTTCTAAACCTTATGACACAATGCCACTGCCACCCATGAGGGCCCAGGGAATAATCAAGATAAAATGTTTGATAGCATACCTAATGATACTAAATGCACGCAGACATTAAAAAATACTATTGAGGTGAAATTTAATCATAAGGTAAACAAGTGCTTCAGGTCTTTATGTATTTCCCTTTGCAACTTATGGGAAATGCTGAATCAAATAGAATAATATCCATGTACCCAGATAGTCTAGACTAGTGTATTCTAATCTGCTCAGTAACTCAATGCTGCATTATCCCTCTTGAAATCAAGAAGATGTTTGTGAACCCATTCATACTTGTTCTCCAGCTTACTACAACCTGTGGCTACACAATCCAAAAATAATACAAGCATACGTTGTTGAAATTATTGGTTTTCTATGCTCTCAATTTCATTCTTAAAACACGGCCTTTTATATCTTTTAAAATATGCCGTAGTGTTAGGAGATAAACTGTAGAAAAAGGTTTACATAGTATTATTTGCCTAGGTAGATTTTTTTTTCTTCCCAGTCTCTCTTTCATATGTGGTCAGGAATCTGTTCATGTCTGTGACCCTATAGACATTTTCATACTTCTGCAATATTGTACTATAATAACATTTGTCAACTTTTCCCTCTTTATATCCATTGGTAGGAATGAGGACTGAGAGTGTCATGGCCTATGTACAGTTTTTATTTTCTGAGAGCTTTGAATAGCACCACAGTTTTTAGGTGTGAAAAGGTCACCTATAGAATTTTGCACCTTTGTGAAAAAGTCACCCTTTTTCTAATTTTTAGAAAATTATTACTAAAAAAGAAGAGGAAACTGGCATATTAGTTAGATAAAATGTTGACAACACTAAACATAGTAGAGGATATTTTGAGAATGATGCATTTTCTCTGAATTGAAATTGGACAATACACACAAAAAACCTGGTTAACTATGTTCATAAATTTGCCCACTTTGCTGATTCTAACCAAAAGAACCTTCTCACTAAAAGATTCATAACACTAAAAACAGTAAAAACTGCAGTTTCTGTGATGATATCAATTAAGTGATTGTGATTTTTCTGTGTTTGGTTGAGAAACCACAGAAGTCCATTGAAAAGATAAGTATTGTTTATGTTCAACATCTGGTTAGTGTAATTTGTTAAATAAGACAAATTTGCATTAGGTTCTTTCCTTGGCCTTTGGAAAGTATCTTTTTTTCCCCCCTTTATCTCTCTCTCTCTCTCTCTCTCTCTCTCTCTCTCATTTTTGACATTCTTTCTATCTTATTTCTTTCTATCTTATTTCCTTGTGCCCAGAATCTGCTGCACACAAACATGTATTATATAGAAATTCATAAAATAAGGGGCAGTTCATGGGAACCATTTGGGTGTAGATCAAAAGAGAAAGACACAAAACTGGTTTTGTAGGTTTACAAAAGAAATACCAGATGGAAAATTAGAGCAATAATTAGTTAGTATAGATTTAAAATAATAATAGTGATTCACACAGAAAAAGTATCTGTTTTATTTGTTCTTTTGTTTATTTATAAGGATACTCCAGCTATCTGAATATCTGGTAGAGTCCCATGATACAAAAACAAATCTCTATTTGTCGACATATAATTAATATTCCATCTTACTGAACACAGGATAATTATGAATAAGGGGAACTAAAGTTACCAAGAAATAATTTTAATGGCAAAATGTGAAAAAGTAAGATTAGATAAAATGACTTTAAGGCCTTTTAAGGCTAGGTTGCAGTGTCACCAAGAGAATGTGTTAGCTTTCTTTCCATGAGGTTATTTCCACAGTGCAGCTCTCTCCAGCTGCTTTCTCTATTAATGAAAGAAAGGCCATGATGGAATTTATCCTGAATAGGGCAGTTAAAATTAGGTTAGATGCCTTCGTGCTGCTTAATTCTTTTAATTTGTCTGCATAGGTCCTGGGTCTCATTTTTGAATGTGAGAGCTTTTTATTTTGGTATTATTATTATTTTAGTCAAATGTTGGTTTTAAGTTCCTAGTGTTATTATGGAATGAATTGGGAGGCTTTTCATCTTTTCCTATGAAATGAAATACTAAAAATGACTTTCCACCTCTCTCTTTAAAAGTCGAATGGAGTTCACCTGTGATTTCGTGTGATTCTGGTATATTTTAATTGGTGTATTTTAACCTCCTTTTCAATATATCCTACAGCAAGAGAATATTAAGTAAACTAATGATAATAGATATGAGAACATAGAAAATGAATCTTCTGACCAAAATATCAGCTTTCCATTTTCAGCATCCATAAGTACCAACTGAGGAGCTTTAAAAAAGCTGGCCTCCATTCCCAGATATCCTGATTTAATAGATCTGTGGTAGGGTCTAAATATTGGTATTTTTTTTTCTAAATTCTATGCAGTGATCATAATGAGTATTCAGGGTTAAGAGTGTTAAGTTTATATTTTTAAAGAAATATAATTCTTAATGTCTTCTATACTGATACTTATGTCTTATATTTCATTTCTTCTTTTAGAAAAGTTTTTATTGAGGCATAGTTGACATACAACATTATTGATTTTATGTGCACAACATAATGATCCAGTATATGTACACATTGTGAAGTTGCCACCACAATAAATCTAGTTATCATCCATAAACAAAGTTAACTTTTAGGATTTATTCTCTTGACAACTTTCCAGTATGCACTACAATATTATTCACCATGTTGTTCATTATATCCCCCATGAGTGATTTATTTCATAATTGGAAGTGTGTACCTCTTGATCCCGTATATTCATTTCACTCACTTCCAAACCTCCACCCCTTGCACTCTAGAAACCACCTTTCTGTCTCTGTATGTATGGTTTATGGTTTGTATGTCTTTTTTTTTTTTTTGATTTCCATTATAAGTGTAAGACATGAAATATTTGTCTTTGTCTGACTTATTTTGCTTATGTTCATCCATGTTGTTACAAATGGCAAGATTATATATATTTTTAATGACTGAATAGTATTCCGTGTGTGTGTGTGTGTGTGTGTGTGTGTGTGTGTGTGTGTACGCAAGTGAGTATGTTTATGCCACATCTTTATCGTCCATTAGTGGGCCCTTAGGATGTTTCCATATCTTGATGGTTGTAAATTGCAATTGACATATGGGTCATATATATTTTTGAATTACTTTTTGAATTCATTTTTTTTCAATTAAATACGCAGAATTGGAATTACTAAATCATGTTGTGATTCAATTTTTAATTTTTTGAGGGACCTCCACCCTGCTGTCCATAGGGCTGCATCAGTTTACATTCCCACCAATAGTACACTAGGGGTCCTTTTTCTGCACATCCTTGCCAACACTTGTTATTTCTTGTCTTTTGATGATAGCCATTTGAACAGGTGTGAGGTGATAGCTCATTGTGGTTTTGATTTGTATTTTCCTGATAAATAGTGATGTTGAGCATCTTTTCATGTACCTGTTGGAGATCTGTATTTCTTTGGGAAAATGTCTGTTTAGCACCTCTGCCCATTTTTTTAAAATTGAATTGTTTGTTTTTTGCTATTGAGTTACATGAGTTCTTTATATATTTTGGGTATTAACCCTTTATGTTATGTGCACACATTTTCTCACATTCAGTAGATTGCCTTTTCATTTTGTAAATGTTCCTTAGCTGTTACTTTGATGAAGTACCACTTGTTTATTTTTATTTTTGTTGACTTTGCTTTTTGAATCAGATCCAAGAATTTATCATCAAGACTCCTGTCAAGTAGCTTACTGCTTATGTTTTATTCTAGGAGTTTTATGATTTTAGGTATTACATTCAAGTCTTTCATCCATTTTGAATTAATTTGTGTTTGTGGTAAAAATAGTAGTTTAGTATCATTCTTTTGCATGTGATCATCCGGTTTACCCAGAACCAATTTTTGAAGACACTGTCCTTCCCCCATTGTATCTGGTGCCTTCTTTATTGTAAAATAATTGACTTTATGTGTGGGTTTATATTTGGGTTCTTTATTATGTTTCATTGACTTACATATCTGGTTTTGTGTGAATACCATGCTATTTTAATTGCCATATATTTGTAATACAGTTCAAAATTAAGGAACATGATGTCTCCAGATTTGTTATTCTTTTTCAAGATTGCTTTGGCTATTTGGAATGTTCTTTAGTTTCACATAAATTTTAGGATTGTTTGTCCTATGTGAAAAATGCTGTTGGAATTTTGATAGATATTGCATTGAACTTGTATATTCCTTTGGGTAATATGGACATTTTAACAATATTCTTCCAATTCATGAGCATGGAATATCTTTCCATTTATTTATGCCTTCTTCCATTTCTTTTGTCATTGTCTTATAGTTTTCAGAATACAGGTCTTTCTCCCTCTTGATTAAGGTCTTATTTTTGATGCAGCTATGAATGGGATTGTTTTCTTAATCTTTCTAATAGTTTGTTGTTAGTGTATAGAAACACAACTGATTTTTGTGTATTGATTTCGTGTTGTGAGATTTTACTGAATTTGTTCCACCAGTTTTTTAGAGGAATCTTTAGGTTTTTCTGTATACAAAATCATATAGTTGCAACTACTGATAGTTTTATTTTTGTTTTCCAATTTTGAAGCCTTTTATTTCTTTCTTTTGCATTATTGCTCTGGCTATGTCTTCCAATAATATATTGAATAAAAGTGGCAAGAGTGGACATCCTTATCTTATTCCTGATCTTATTAGGAAAGCATTCAGGTTTTCACTTTTTTTTTTCTTTTTTTTTTTTTTTCAACGTTTATTTATTTTTGGGACAGAGAGAGACAGAGCA
>NW_024412452.1:3753809-3853786 GCF_014898765.1 Herpailurus yagouaroundi
GCTGAAGTCGGACGCTTAACCGAATGCGCCACCCAGGCGCCCCAACAGGTTTTCACTTTTGAGTATGATGTTAGCTGTGGGCTTGTCATATATTTTATGTTGAGGCATAGTTTTTATACCCACACTTTTGAGATTTATTATCATGAATGTATGTTGAATTTTGTCAAATGTTTCTGCATATATCAAAATGATGCAGATGATTTTTATCCTTCATTTTGTTGATGTCCTGTATCAAGATGATTGATGTATTGATGTTGAACCATCCTTGCATCCTTGGAATAAATTCTACTTGATCATGGCCCTTGATCCTTTTAATGTATTATTGAATTTAGTTTGCTAATATTTGTTGAGGATTTTTGCATCCATGTTCATCAGGGATATCAGCTTATAATTTTCTTTTTTCTTTTTTTTTTTTTTTTTTTTTTTTTTTTTTGCAGAGTTTAAGAAGGACAGGTATTAAACCTTCTTTGAATATTTGCTTGAATTCACCAGTTAAGCTGGCTGGTCCTGGATTGGCTTGTTAGAAGGTTTTTGATTACAGATTCAATCTCCTTACAAGTAACTGGTCTATTCAAATTTTCCAATTTGTCATGATTCAGTTTTGAAATTGTTTTTTTGTTTGCTGCTAGGAATTTATTTCATCTGGGTTGCCCAGTTTGTTGGCCTGAAATTATTCATCCCAGTTTCTTATGATACTTTGTATTTCTGTAATACCAATTGTAACTTCTCCTTTGTCTCTGATTTTATTTATTTGAACACTTTCTCATTTTTTTCTTGGTGAATCTAGCTAAAGGTGTGTCAATTTTGTTTACCTTTTTAAAGAACCAGTTTTAGTTTTACTGATCTTTCCTATTGCCCTTTTAGTCTCCATTTCATTTATTTCCTTTCTGATAATTATTATTTCCTTCCTTCTAAATTTGGACTTTGTATTCTTTTTTTATGGTTCCTTTGGGTATAAAGTTAGTTCATTTATTCGAGAGTTTTCTTGTTTATTGAGGTCTGCCTGTATTGCTATGAACTTCCCTCTTAGAATCACTGAGATTTAATTTCTCTTTTGATTTCATTGACCCAGTGTTTGTTCAGTAGCATGTTGTTTTATTTTCACATTTTTTTCCAGTTTTGTTCTTATAATTAATTTCTGACCATTTTGGTCAGAAAAGATGTTTGATATGATTTCAGTATTCTTAAATCTGTTGAGACTGGTTCTGTGTCCTACCATGTAAACTGTCCTGGAGAATGTCTCCTGTGCACTTGACAAGACTGTGTGTTCTGATACTTTTGGATGAAGTGTTCTGTATATATTGGTTGAGTCTATATAATCTAATGTGTTGTTTAGTGGTAATGGTTCCTCATTGATTTTCTCTTTGGATGATCTATCCATTGACATAAGTAGGATATTACAATCCTCTGCTATCATTGTATTGCTGACAATTTCTCCTTTTAGGTCTCTTAATATTTGCTTTATGTATTTTGGTGCTTCTATGCTAGGCGCATTTATACTTATAGATGTTATATCTTCTAGTTGGACTAATCCCTTTATAAATATGGAATGTACTTCTTTGACTTTATTACCGTGTTTATTTTATTTTATTTTTATTTTTTAAATTTTCTTGAGAGAGACAGAGACAGAGACAGAGAGAGCGAGCAAGCAGGGGAGGGGCAGAAAGAAGGAGAGACAGAATCCCAAGCAGGTTCTGTGCCATCAGCACACAGCCTGATATGGGACTAGAACTCATGAACTGTGAGATCATGACCTGAACTGAGATCAAGAGTCTGACCCTTAATTGTGCCAGCCAGGCACCCCTATGACAGTCTTTATTTTAAAGTCTATTTTGGTAACAACTTTAGATGTAAAGTTAGTTTGTTTATTTGAGAGTTTTCTTGTTTCTTGAGGTCTACCTGTATGGCTATGAACTTCCCTCATACTTCCCTCAACTTTTTTTTTTTTTTTTAATTTCCATTTGCATGGCATACTTTTTTTTCTATCCTGTCACTTTCAGTCTATGTATCTGTGTGCCCTTACATTTGAAGGGAATGTCTCCTTGGGATGCTTGGGTGGCTCAGTAGGTTGAGTGTCTGACTTTAGCTCAGGTCATGATCTCACAGTTCATGAGTTTGAGCCCCATGTTGGTCTCTGTGCTGACAGCTCAGAGCCTAGAGCCTGCTTCAGACTCTCTGCCTCCCTCTCTCTCTGTCCCTCCCCCACTCACATTCTTTCTCTCTCTCAAAAATGAATAAACATTAATTTTTTTTTAAATGAAGTAATTGTCTTCTACATAGTACAAAGCTGAGTCTTGCTTTTAATCCATTAGGCCGCTCTCTGTCTTTTGATTGCAAAGTCTCATCCATTTACATTTAAAGGGATTATTATAGATCTGTACTTATTTGCCATTTTGCTCATTGTTTTCAGGCTGCTTTTGTAATTCCTCTTTCCTTTTTTTTCTTTTCTTGCTCTCTTTTCATGTGGTTTGATGACTTTTCATAGTATTATGTTTATATTATCTTTTCGTTATCTTTTGTGTATCTATTATACGTTTTGCTTTGTGATTGCTATGAGGTTCAAATATAGCATCCTATATTTATAAGTCTATTTAAAGTTGATAGCTAATTGAGTTTGAATCCATTTTAAAACTACATTTTTATCCCTCCCACCACATTTTGTTATTGATGTCTCACTTTATATATTTTCATTTTATGTATCTCTTAACCAGTATAGTTAAAGACAATTTTTCTACTCTTGTCTTTAACCTTTATACTAACTTTATAAAGTGATCCATTATCTTTACTATATATTTAGCTTTATCATGACTTTTACTTTCATATGTTTTCTTGTTACTAGTGAATTTTCTGTTTTGCTTATAGAAGGCCCTAAGACATTTCTTGTAAGGCTAGTTTAGTGGTGATGGACTCCTTTAGTTTTTGCTTGTCTATAAAATTATCTCTCCTTCAATCTGAATGATGACCTCGCTGGGTAGAGTATTCTTGCTTGGAAGTTTTGTTTTTGTTTTTGTTTTTTTCCTTTACCATTTTGAATGTATCTTGCCACTCCCTTCTGCAAAGTTTTTGCTGAAAAATATACTCATAGTCTCATGGGAGATTTCCTTATATGTAACAAATTGTATTTATTTTGCTGCTTTTAAGCTTTTCTCTCTTTTTTTAAGCTTATTTATTTCTTTTGAGAAAGAGAGAGACAGAGAGAGAGAGAGAGAGAGAGAGAGAGAGAGAGAGAGAGAGAGCATGTGAATAGGGGAGGGGCAGAGAGAGTGGGAGAGAGAGAATCCGAAGCAGGCTTCATGCTGTCAGCACAGAACCTGATGCAGTGCTCAATCTCATGGACCGTGAAGAGTATGACCTGAGCCAAAATCAAGTACCAGAAGCTTAACTGACTGAGCCACCCAGATGCCCTATAATCTTCTAACTTCCCATATTTTAATTATATTGTGTGGTGTGGATCTATTTGGGTTTATTTTATTCAGAACTTTCTGGGCTTGATGGTCTCATTGTTTCATTCTGGGGTTAGGGAAATTTAGTTATTATTTTTCAAGTAAGTTTTGCACCCTATCTTTTCTCTTTTGGTATCCATATAATGTGAGTTTTATTTTACTTTGTATTTTCCAATATATCCTTTAAGCTATGCTTACTTAATTTCTTTTTTTTTTTTTTCTTTATGCTACGGTGTTTGGGTGAGTTCCACTGCTTGCTTGCTTGCTTTATTTATTTATTTATTTATTTGTTTGTTTGTTTGTTTGTTTTGAGAGACACAGAGAGAGGGAGGAAGAGAGGGAATCCCAATCAGGCTCCACACTGGCAGTGCAGAACCAGATATGGGGCTCAAAGCCACAAACCATGAGATTGGGACCTGAGCCAAAAACCAAGAGTCAGATGCTTAACTGACTAAGCTACCCAGGTGCTCCATCCACTGCTCTTTTAGATTATTGACCTGTCTCTCTGCTTCATCTAGTCTTCTTTTGAACTCATATTTCCTTATTTTTCAGTTTAGTTACCTTATTCTTTATTTCTGTGATTTCTGTTTGTTATTTTCCTATATATTCCCTTCTCTTTAGGTTACCACTGTGTTCATCCAGTCTTCTCCCTAGTTTGGTGAGAATCTTAACAATAGTTACTTTGAATTATTTATCAGGTAGATTACTTATCTCTGTTTTATTGAAATATTTTTCTGCGCTTGTATCTTGTTCATTGGTTTGGAACATGTTCCCCTGTTTCCTCATTTTGCTTGACTCTTTCTGTGTTGTTTTTGTTTGTAATTAATTAATTAATTAATTATTTTTAGTGTATTAGGCTAAAAAGCCCTCTCAGTCTTGAAGGAATGGTTTTGTGTAGGTGATGAAACTTATTTTTCAACTTTGCCCTAGTTCTTGGTTGTTTCTCAATCTTTGTGGTTGTCCTGGCAGCCCAATTTATTCTTGATAGGTTCCTGTTGTTGAGGATGGACACAGTTCTGTCAGTGTTCCAACGAGAGAGATTTCACTCAGCACCCAGTTTCAAGAGAATTGGAAGCCAGGCCCTCAAGGCAGCAGTTCTGAAAGTCTGCAACTCTGTACAGTCCTGTGGGGCTGTAATAATAAACCCTGCTGTCCTCCAGATGAGGAGATCTGAAGATGTCCCCTGGGTGACTGTCTCAGCGGGCTCCAGAAGGATGTATAAGCTCCTTTCTGGGGGGCTGCTGTTGAGCTGTAGTGAGGCCAGGGGAAAACACAAGAATAGTGTTCTCTGGTTTTGCTCAGGAATTACTCCATAGTCTCTAGATGTGTGGCAAATCTGAAGCCTGTCCTTCTGATGAAGCTGCAGGACACATAAATAGGCCTTTTTCATAGGAAGACTGGAGTGTGTTTCAGTCTACAGTCTGCATGGTGCCCTGTGGGTGGTTACGTACCAGGAACTGGCTGTCTTTCTCATTGTCACAGTCCTTGTGGACCCTAGGCACTCAAACCCGAAGGCTGCCTGGGCCAGATGATCAACAGGCATCATTGCACGTGCCTGCCAGCATTAGCAATGTAGCTGGAGAGTAAAGGTGGCAGGCTCTTCCCACTGGCTTTATCAAGGCAGCAAGAAAATACTTTGTGTGTCTGCTGGATTTAGTGATGAAGCTGCAGAGGGCAGGAAGCAGGTATGCCACCAGCTCTAGCAAGGGAGCAGGAGAATACTTTGGCCACATGTGCCCTCAAGCCTCAGTGAGGCAGCAGGAAAGTGCCTACTCTGCAGTGCGCACCCATTAGCTCCAACGAGGCAGCAGGGGAATGTTGTGACCTCTCATACTCTCTTGCCCCAGCAAGGCAGTGTGGGTGTGGTACAATGGTGCGGGCCACCAGATTCAGCAAGGCAACAAGAAAATGAGATGAACGCTTGCCTCTGCCAGCTTTAGCAAGGGAGGAGTGGAGTGACATGTCCATGTGCGCCAGTGTACCCAAGTAGGATAGAGGGAGAGTGCAAAAGTGATGCACCTGGGTGCCTCCATCTCCAGAGAAAGTCTCATCTGTTCCCTGTCCCTTCAGAAGATGCTTTAAGATTAAGAAATGAATCTTTTTCATAGATAGTCTAGCTGCTTTTCAAAAAGCTGCTTTTGCACTGGGTCCTGGGCCAGGTGAAACCACTAGTAAGTCCTTTGAAAGGAGTATCTCAGTTCCCCACAGCCCTTTGGGTCTCTTGGTCAGCCCTACTGGTTTTCTAAGACATTACAGGCTCATTTTTCTGGTATAGGCCCCAAGGGTTGGCGCTTATATGGGGCACAAACCCTTCTCTTCTCTTGGAGAATATATGGACTTGTGAGATCCTTCCCTATTTAGGGTCACCATGCCAGGGGTGGGCTTTTTCTTCAGACAGTGTCCCTGGCTCCCCTGCCCATCCTGTCTTTTCATCCTTTGTTGTGGAGGAACAATTCAGCTAGTTTTCAGTTCTTTTTCATAAGGAATTGTTCCATATGTAGCTATATGTTCGGTGTGTCTGCGGTAGGTGGTAAGTCCAAGGTCTTCCAACAATTTCATCTTGGAATGCTCTACCTTCATGTCTGCTCTTTTCTACCCTCTTTTTCTTCAGTCACACTCATAAAGGACTAATTGATGCTACTGTTTTCTATGTTTTTTCATAAAAGTCACTTTGAATACATGTATCTTTTCTACTTAAAGCAAACTTTTTCATTAATTTCATCTTGTATTTTAATTATTCTTCCTGTATCTTTTATTTCATTATGTTATTTTCTTTTTACTCGCATTAGGTATGTTCCAAGTTCCTATGGCTTTAGTGTTTCCTTCTGTGATAAAGGCATTTAAGTTTATAAATGTATTTAGGGTTTAGCTGTTGTACTTTTGCATACATTTCATGTTAATGTGTTTAGTCTACTTTCTAGTTAATTTGCTGTTTTAAAGTTTATTTATTTATTTTGAGAGAGAGAGAATCTGCATGCAAGTAGGTTAGGGGCAGAGAGAAGGACAGAGAGAGAATCCCAGGCATGAACCATGAGATCATGACTGAGCTGAAGTCAGACACTTAATTGACTGAGCCACCCAGGCACCCCTAATTTGCCATTTTAGTTTTAATTTATTTTATATTTCACTTATATTTTTGCAAATGTTTGTTTCCAAAGAAATATTTTTATAAGGCTTCAAAATTAACTTTTGTTGAATTATAAACAGATAATAGTCTGTAATTCACCATTCTTTTTATTTAAATTGTATTTAGTTTTTATTGGTGTTTTGTAGACATGAGAAAACACACTTATTCTCTGAAGTATTAGAAGCTGTTTGTATTTTTATTAGCCTAAGTTTTTAAAATTAATTGTATTATATTAATCCTTGAAACAAAATTACTTTTTGGAGCTGATTTTAAATGCAAAATGTATTAAAATGCTACCATAATCCTATTTTAATCAAGTCAACATTACATTTTAAGAGGTTTTGCTTTATATGTTAGAAGCTCTGAGTGAACATATATCTTTTCTATTTTCCTTTTTCTTTGATTATAGCCTTTACAGAATAGCACCTAATTGTGTATATTGATTTTGTGACCAAACTGTGCTGAATCATTGTAGTTTATCTGTAGATTCTGTTGGATTCTCTACTTAATTGAATGTATCATTTGCAAATAAGGACAGTATTTCAACTCTTCTTTTTTAATCCTATAATTTTCTTTATTTTCCTTCTCTAAGTTTATATGCCACATTCTCCAATTCTGTGCTATGTATCCATTATTATCTATTTATCTATCTTAAAGAGAATGTATTTATAGTGCTTTAATTACTTAGGATTTTGCCTGAGACTTTCGTTAGTCACTCTTCAGCTGGTAAAATCTACTGTTAAACTAACCCATTGAGTTATTAATTCAGGTAATTTTATTCTTTTATCATTTTTTTGTATATTTTTCAAATAATTTAAGTGATTTTTCAAAAATAATATTTGGTTTCCTGCTGAATTTTTAAGCTTGACTAGTATCTTCATGCACATTTGTAGTAAATATACTTTGTTTTTGAAATACATTTGACAATTAAAATATTTCTAATACCAGGAAGCATGTTTTCTTCTCATTTATTTCTCACTCATATTTAATTTTCTCTTCATATATCTGATTATCTTTGTGTTTTAGCCATTTATATGAGAAAATAATTTGAATAAATATTTTGAGTCTTAGATGACCTTACCTTCCTTTCCTTTACCAGGTGCCATGAAAATGACATGAAATTGGTCAGAAAGTCATTTAGTAGCTTCCCTTCTTCCAATTCCTTTCAATTTTTGAACAACCCTTTGGGGTCTAAACCCAAGGAATGATCTCTCCAGATTCTCACACTTGTCAGGTCCTATCATCATTTTTGTCCAGTTAGCTATCAAAAACACAAAGCCTCTATGCTTCATGTTCTATTTTGTCAATCTCAAGAAGAGGTAGCCCCATGTGCTGGAAAACTGCTGAAATCTTGGTCTCTCCTGGGTATTAGCTCAGTAATTTATCATGAGTCTATTGAATATGTCAGAAGATTTTTAAAATAATACAAAATAATACTTCATCCCAGTTTTTTTTTCCAGTGGTCTTCAGTTGAAGACATCTTATTGTTAATATTGTGATTAATAATTAAACTAATGATTATTAGTATTTATATTACTAATCATAATATGACTTATTATTACTGTTACTGCCACCATCACCACTGTCATTATAACCATTTTATTCTTATTGTCCTCTCTCTCCTCCAGAAGTCTGGGAGCACATGATCAGAGTGTTCATCTTTTTCTTTTTCTGACTTAAAGTTCCCTTGGGTATGTTGTTATTGTCCATTATGCATTTATGGCTGACAGAGTTCTAATGGTTACAGTTCCTATACCAGAGACAATCTGGAGAGTGAGCTAAAAGCTTTGGTCTCTGCTATTTTCAGAAGCTAAATTATCACCTGCAAGTGGTCAGTCTATTGTCAGAGTGGAGAAAGAACTCTCTTAAGACTCTGAACAACAAAGAGCCTGAGAGATTGTGAACTTTTGCCCATCATCCTGAAAGCAAAACTGATGTATATTTGGAAGACTAGAGAATCTGGGGTGTGTGTGGAGGGAAACATAAGCAGTTAGTGAGAAACCTGTAAAAATAATTTTACATTTTGTATAAATATACAATATTGTTTTATTTGTAAGACTTTAGTGTGGAGACACCTCTTTTTTAAGTTTTGTTTTTTCTACTACTGAATGGCCATTTCTTACTGATAATGTCAGGATATCTTTTCTCCGATAGTTATTCCTTATTAAGGAAAAGTTTTGTATGCTCCTCACTTTCCCTTCAAAATCATTGCCTGAATATTTTTCCCTAGTGATATTGCCTTGAAATCTTTCTTTGGATTAATTATTAGTATTCCTAACTTAAGCCTTCTGTAGAGTGCTTGCAGAATTAACTACCACAAGCAATTGGTGCAACTTTTCCTTATAAACACATCATGTTCCATGTAAAAGAAACATCTCAGAAAGTATGATCCACTGACAACGAACAATGTATTATTCTTTTTATTAATTATTAATGCAGTTTTGCCTACAAGAAACTTTAGGTTGTGTTCCATAATGACTAAAATTCCCGACACTTATTAGCTCTGTAACTTAGATAAATCACTTAACTACTTTGGGTTTCTTTTTCATGATCTGCAAAATAGGAATAATAACTGTACCTATCTCATAAGATACTTATGAGCATCAAATGAATTAAATACATCTAAATATTTACAAGAGCACCTAGCAATCAGCAATTGCTGTTACCTGAGTGCTGGTATTAGAGAGTAGGTAATAAATAGCTTATGGAGAATTAATTCCATTCTTTTTTTTTCCTTTTTTGACAATATAGCCTGATGTTCTTAACAGTTTGCCTGAAACTTGGAAACCCAGAAATCTTCCTGAACCCACCCCACCCCACTGTCTATCTTAAGGTGAGTGTTTCCTGAGCCAGAGAATCCCAACTTTGCACTTCCTCATCCATATCCATCTAGTACCTCTCTTTTTCCCCCTACCTTTTTGTCATGATGACATGGCAAACAGTCAAATCTATAGTAAATGGTCACTTTGTAACACCCACAGATTGTAACTGACCAGCAAAACCAGAACCTCACTGTTTTGATCTGGTTTATTTGGTATTTTTCAGACTACTTGATGCCACTCATTACTCTATTATAAAACCAACTTAGTGGATTACAATTGTCATTAAAAAAATTAATTTATAAATAGATTAGAGATTATAACATACACAATTACATGTAGTTTTGTTAAATTTTAATTTCAATATGTGTATATAATTTTTTTCTTTGTTAAAGACAGAAAATTTTTCCGAGTGTGTGCTTTGTATGGCTCATGATCTAGAAATTGAAAAGCACTGCTTTATTTCATTTCTGGCTTAACCTAAAGAATAAATAAATTCATTTATTCATGAAGAAAGGAAGAAATTAGAGAGGAGAATTGCCCAGGCCTTAATTCTGTCTTTAGCAAAACTACTTTGCAGGACTTTAAAAAAGTGAGAGGCAGAAGAGGTACTCAGGTAGTGACCATGATTTTGAACTCATTGGTAATGCTTAAAGAAACAGAAGATCCTGATGCTTATAAATATTTACTTAAATGGAAGTACTAAAAACATATTTTATGAAGTCTTTATAAATAGTTTTTATCTTAGATCTACCAAGGTTCTTTGACACATACACACCAGCCTTTCAGTTAGGAATTTCTTGAGCTAACGGAAGCTATCCTGCGATGCACTGTGCATTCCACTGCTCTACGTCATATTATTTGCAACAATGTCATTAGGATTAATATATGCTAACTTTGGCAGAATACACTGAGAATCTAATACAATAATGCAGTACCTATGCTGATGGAAGAGAACTCTTCCAGCCAGTCCCTAGCCCACCTGAAAACTTTTCCTGACTCCTTGGAAAGACTTGGTCAATGAAAAAAAAAAAAAAAAAGTAACTCAAAGAGAAACTATCATGCCAACTTCAAGTTTATAAGAGAAGAAAAGAGATGATCTAATATAGGCATATTTGTGATAAAGACTCAAATAAATACAAAAGAATGATAACATAGCTAGAATAATTAATTTTCAATAAGCAAAAGTAGAAGAATGATATATTAGTTGCTCAATTGGAAAAGATACTTCATAGATGATTTTAATCTACTTATGCACTCCACTTTGTTATACTAGTTTTAGTTTATAAATTATGAAATTGATATAAAAAATTCTAACATGCCCAAGTCAAAACAAACTATCAACTGCAGATATTATTTCCAAATGCAGACATGTTAACTCCAATTTCAATTCTTTTCTATGATATCATTAAAAAAATTTTTTTTAATATATTGACCAGAGAAAAGAAATTGAGAAGAAATATACCTTTCAGAATAAATCTGAATGTGTCAGTGAGGCAAATAATAGTAACAGAGAGAAAAATTTCTTCAAATGTCTTCTTTATACCACAGAGATATTACAAGCCAAAGAGTGGCTTTGATTGGCCTCAAGGTCTCTAGGCCAAAGGGATTTGAACACTAATTTTAGAATTTTTATTTCTGATTCATTATTGGAAACTAATGTGTAAGAGGTGAACAATGAAATGAGTGGCTGAAAGAAAATAGGAGATGTGCCAGGAAGGTCAGATTTGAAAAAGGGAAACCATAAACCTTGAAGCCTGATAATGATGGGAACCTGAAAATAAATGGTAGGGACACAACACAAAAGGCTCAAATATTATGGTAAAGAGCACGAACTAATCCTATGTAGAATGAAGAGAACCTGGATCCTCTTTGGCTAGCATAATTAATTGGTTAAAAATGTATTTTATGGCAAACCTTTCATAGCAAGTAGGGATATTGGAATATATATGAAAGAGAAAGTTTAAAAATCTACTTTGCCCCCCAAAGGTGAATACATTTGAAAAGGATTAAAAATAATATTTATTCAGTGCTTATAAGATATCAGGCATACTCTATGCATTATCTTGAATTTATTACAGCCATGTCCCATTGGAATTATTTATTCCATTTTGTATGTGAGAAAACCTAGCCTCTTAGTTTAGATAAACTAGAAGATCTCGGAAAGCCACTTAGTGGGAGAATCAGGATTGAAGCTACTTTCACTCTTTATTATCCCACTTTTCTTTCATTTCCATCAAGTTACTTGACATTTCCAATAACTAGAATAATTAAATGATAGTAAGACTTTTACAATAGTTAACAGAAATTGTTTTTATGATGATCAAATGTATTTTACCCAGTGTCATTAGCATGATGCCTATAAGCTGAGCCATAAAGTCAACTATTTATTGCAAACAAGGAAAAACTGCTCTCCTGTACTGTTTGAATTATAATGAAGGTAACAAGATTTCTGCAGCCTGGGAGTTACCCATTTCTGGTCATTTATCAACATAGTAATGAGATTATTAGCAAGTTGCTTTTCCTTTCTTTCTTTTTAAACCATCTTGATCCATTTGACTTCTTCCATTTGCTTGAATTGTAGGGAAAATAATTCAATACATACTAATGAATTCTCAATTTACATAAATCATTTCCCTATGTGATTTATAATCCTGATTTAAATATATCTCAAAGAAAGTCTATTATATGTATAGGCATAATTCTAATAATCATGCAGTTTATAATCTAAAAAAGGGAAAAGATTAGATGACCTCAAGCCACTCTGAAATGAGCCTTTTTTCTTACTTTTCACCTCTTTATCAGTCTGTCAATTAGAGAAATTAAGTATATTCCCCATCTTGCATTACTTTCAGCAATGCATTACTGTTGTAATGAGTAATTAAATTCTTTTACAAAATTGGTTAGATATTTTTACACTAAGAAAAGCATAAATAAATATGAATTCATGAATTTACCTATTTATGTCTTCTACAGTGTATTTTATGACAGCTTAAATTCCAAACACAATTTAGGGACTGGAAATAAGACTAAGAATGAAAGAACTCTTACAAAATTTACAGTGTGTGAAGAGAGAAGAGATAGGATAAACAAACAAATAAGATAATTTTGGCTGCATTAAGGCAAAAAATCATGGCATGATAGTCTTGGAGTGGGTGGATGTGTTTTTTCTTTTTTTCTTTCTTTTTTTTTTTTTTTTTTTTTTGTCTTTTTAATGGTGTGATAAGAAAAGTTGTCTTTAATGCACTGACGCTTATCCTGAGACCTGTAAAACCAGGAAGAGTTAGCCCTTCAGACATGTGAGCAAGGAGTGTTCTGGCACAAGAAAGTACAGAGGAAATGAGGAAGGCTCAGCTCATCTCAGGAACATCAAGGGCAGTGCCACTGAATGTGTTGAGTAAACAAACTATAGATGAGGGTCAGATCACTTCAGACTTTATAAGCCATGGTAAGGAGTTTGGACTTTATTCTAGGTGTGATGGGAAGCCAGGGCAGGTGTTAAGCAAATGGATGATATAAACTGCTTAGTTTAAACTCCACGAGAGCAAGAATCTTTGTCTCTTTTGTTTACTGATATTTCCCAAGTCTCTCAAACATTATCTGGTATGGAATTTGGGCTCAATTAATGTGTATTGAACTGAAAAAAAAAAAAAAACACAACAAATATATAAAGATCTTTCTGCCATTTTTAGTAGAAGGAAACTTAAGTCCTAATGTTTTCTGAGTGAATAAATAAATGCATCATCTGAATCTTCCTGACAGTGATTCTTATTGTTAATAATAATGGTAATCATGGTAAGAGTCTTCTCTTGATATTTAATTTCATTTGCTTTTGAAGCCTTATAGATACCTGGGTTGTTTGTTCTCTCTCAGATCTGAATTCCAAAAATCTAAAGCAAACAAACTCGTATGACAGGAAGGTAGATAATGATTCACGAGATTTTATTTGTGTCCATCTCATGATAAAAAATAATAATTTGACCACTGCAGTAATACTTGGTTAGTTCAGAAAAAAATACATTGTGTAACAGGTAATTCATTTAAAGTCATTAAACTGATGAATTATTTAATTTTCTCCAATTAAGTAAGCTGAGGTAGGTACTTCTTTATGTGAAGTAGTAATCATTGCATTTTCTGTGATACTTGGTCTGCTGGGATCAATGATTCTTTGTCCTCATCCTGTCATGGAAAACAATGGGCTACAGCTGACAAACCTTGTATTTTCTTGCCAGTTATTGTAAGACACTGCACTAACCATGGTGAAGATTGGTGAAATGAATGGACTCAGTGTGGTACATCCTCATAACCATAGATTGGCTATAACAGAGTTATTGTTCATTGACCAGGAACATACTCTTTCTTAGGCCCTGTATTATGAATAGTATTTTCTAACGTTTTCAATATTCTGCTTCATGTTTTTTTGACATATCTACTATAGAAAATGCATTCCTCAGGCAGCCTCTGCTGATTGCATAAATGACTAGTTAGTTTATTCAATATTGATTAGAAAGTGAACTCATTACATCTTTACCAATGGTAGAGTAAGAATGGAAAAACAACTTGTCTCAATTTGTTAAATAACCAAAGCAAAAAGAAGCAGTTTCAGAGAGTATAAATGAAGTAGTTTGGGTGTAGTGGTCCTAGAACTCATTTATAGATAAGTCATCGTGTTACCCTTTACTCTGTTAGATCTAAGTCTCCCCATCTATAAAGTAAGAAGTTTTACCTTACTTAACATGAAAGTCCTATTACTAAATTGATATCATTTAGAGTCAAGGGTCAGAAACCCAGTCAAACTTGTGTTAACTACTAAAGGGGAATTTGCTTGAACAATATGAGTTTCTCTTAAGGGACTAAATATAGAAAATGAATTATACCTCAGTAAAGCTGAAAATGACAAGTAGGAAGTGAAAATTCACCTATAGTTCCTCTTCTTTGTCTTCACATATGCATTTTCTCCATATGCATTTCTCTACATTTCTTCTGTGCTTCTATCAACTATCTCTGATTTCAATTCTATGTGATCTTCTGGTTGAAGTGTCTGTAGAGATTGCCTAGAATCTTTGTATTCTAATTACAAATTACCAGGAGAAAAAAATAGTTTTGACTCACCTAGAGTCAGATGTCCAACAATGATCCAATCAATTTGACTCAGTCAGTCATTCGATGTTGGGGGGCTATGTGAGCTGATACTTACAGAAGAAAACAAACCAATTGAGTAACAAGTCCACTATAGGCCTCATAGCACCGGACAATATGTACAAACTTCTCTTTTTCTTCTATTCTTTCTTTCTCTTCTACTTTTCTTCTTGTATAAATTTATACTTTGTGTCAAGGGAAAATCCTGAAATAACCAAATTTTCTCAGGCAACAACATAGCAAGGATTTGGACTGAAAAAAAACTTTTTTTTTCCTACTCCTCATTGTGAGTAGGAATTCCCGATGGAAATTATTTTTCCCTTCCACTGAGTGCAGGGGTCAAGAGAAGCATGCTTTCTTGGAAGAAGAATGTCTTCTTTGGGTCCTTAGGCTTGTTTGTTGGTTTGTTTTTTCCTTCCCAGTCTTCCTCAGTGTTTCCACTTTGACAGATTCTGAATGTACTTCTTCTGCCTTGTGCCTCATGCATTTCAAAAGCATAAACTCAAGGCCTCCAGAGAAACTCGTAGGCTAAGAGGTGACTATCTTTCACTTACCTCTAAGAGTTACTAATTTCACTAAATTTGGGAGCTTTACAATTTCCTTGCTTGTCTAGTAGTTTCAGCTTGGAAGTTTGTTCAGGGTCTTCAATCTGTCATCCTACAGTAAAACAAATTTTAGGCTATGGTTTTAAATGTAAACTGGAAATAATTTTAGGTAATTTTTAAAAAGAATTTCATACTCACGTATTAGATTCATAGAAAGTACATGGAATTGTCATTTATTCTTTCATTTGTTCTTATAGAAACTGTGAGCTTGACACTGATTTGGGGTGTGAAATAAAAAGATGACTTAGTCTTTTAAGGACCTTGAAAAATTAAGGTCAGTTTCCTAATACATGGAAAGGTCTACTTTCTTGAGTCTCTCCAGGGAGAAGCATGATTATACTATTTTGTTGGTTGTTTCCTTATTATCAGAAAACAGAGACGGAAGCGTTTAGATGTAGTAAATATGCTATTTCTATAGGTTTGGCACCTCTTTTTACAGCTATGGCTCCTCCTGCTTGTCTGTTTTAAGGATGTCACTTTGGCTTCTGAAAACGTAACTAATGATTGCTGTACATGCAATTTTCAGCCTCTAAACTGGCTAATGTTCAAACACTTTGTCAAATCTCTTTGTAATATTTGGATTAAAGTCATGAAAATGAAAAAGAAGGCAATGGTGAGAGAAATTTGCAGGCTGTAAAATCAGAACTAGCAAATGCTAATCAGCTGTATAAGTTAATTGGATTTTGAAAAGAACCAAAATGAGAATGTCGAAAGTAGATTAAGTTCAGACTTAATCAGACTAATATTAATTCTGATCAATTTACCTAATAATTTAGCCCCTTTCTTCCTTGAAAAAATGGCATCCCTGCTTATATCTGGAAGAACTTCAGAATGGTAGCATATGGTGCAGGCATCTGTAAGCTGCAGCAGTAATTGGAGCTGCTATTTTGTGGTTTGGGCAAGACCACTAACTATTTCTGGAGCCCTGACATAATGGTAAACACAGTGCAGAGGCTAAACTTGAACACACAGGGTCCTAAGCACAGGCCAACTCTCTTAAAGCTGAAAACTAAGAATGTTTGAATATGATGTATTTCCTACATCTTTTATCAGGTTTCCCAGCCCTTTATTTCCATAGTGACTTCCAGGAGCCCTTTGGTTCTATAGGCCCATCTCTCAGCCCAAGTCCATGCACATCCAACCCTAGACACATAGTTTCTTTAGACCTTCTCCCACCCTGACATCAAATTATATTCCATGATCTATATTCCATAATCTTTTAATTTTACACTGTGAGCTAAGTAACTGGATAACTGAAAAGCTTCAGTGTCTTTTATATAATGAGGGCCTGTCCATTAAAACTCTTGCATTATTTTTATTATTATTATTTTCACTCTGAATATCAAATCAAGGAGTATCATGAAAGGGTTGCATGGCTTAAAGAAGCTACCACACTTACTCACCATGAACTCTATAACTGAATAATTATTCATTCATATTGACCAACTACAATCTGTATATAAAGTTGTAGCATTTCCCTTGATTTGAAACAGTCTACTTAATAATTTTCTTTTAATTTTATACACAAATATATGATGCATTCCATAAAAATTATAAAAATGTAAGAATTCTGTCACTTGAGAAAACAATGAAATAGAAAATTCACTTGCATGTGAAGTTCAGCCCAAAATGATGCTACACATTTAGAGATTATCATTTATCCATGGGAGAGGATGTGAGTAGGAGATAGAGAATGAAGCCCTGGAGTATATTAAAACAACAACAAAAAAAAGAGTTTTATTTTTCTATCCTCATAGTTGGGCACAAGTCTTTATACCTGAGTCTGACATTAATACATTAGGGTTAATACTCAGCATAATTTCCAATTAATCATTCCAGGATTTCTTCCTGGAAGACACTGTTTATTCTGTCTGTTAAATTTGGAAAGATTATAGGAAATAATTTCATCTGAAAATCTGAATTCAAATGAATATTAAAATCTGTTGAGATTTCCGGTGTCCCATAATTTCTGGGTTTGGTATAATGAAAATTCAAATTAGAACAAGATCCATGAAGTAATTCTCATGAAAGTTGTATGTTACTGCTTTCTACCACGGAATAATAAGCCCAGGTCCTCCACTAGTATAATTTGTTCTTCCCTTCTTTCCTTCCTTCCTTCCTTCCTTCCTGCCTGCCTGCCTGCCTTCCTGCCTTCTTTTGTTATTTTATATAGAGAAAGAGAGTAAACAAGTGGAGGAGAGGTGTAGAGGGAGAGAATCTTAGGGCACCTGGGAGACTCAGTCATTTAAGTGTCCGACTCTTGATTTTGGCTCATGTCATGACCTCACAGTTTTTGAGTTCAAACCCAGCATCAGGCTCTGCACTGCCAGTCCAGAGCCTGCTTGGGATTTGTTCTCTCTCCTTTCTCTCTGGCCCTTCCCCATGCATGTGTGCCCATGTTCGTTCTCTCTCTCTCTCTCTCTCTCTCTCTCTCTCTCTCTCTCTCTCTCCCTCTATCTCTCTCAAAATGAATAAATAAACTTAAAAAAAGAAAAAAGAGAGAATCTTAAGCAGGCTCCACAATCAACGTGGAGCATGATGCAGGGCTCAGTCCCACAACTCTGAGACAATGACCTGAGCCAAATTCAAGAGTCAGATGTTCAACCCACTGAGCCACCCATGCACTCTAGTGTAATTCTTTTTTATTTAAATTATGAGATGGCTTACCTTTCAACTAAGTAGTAGGTAGAGAGAATCTTGCATTGAGAAAATTCTATAATAATTTAACATTTTAAATCATTATTTATCTTAATTTTAGCTTACTTCAGAGTTATGCAATCAATAGTCACTTTATTAAGCTCTGTGTTGTGCCAGTGTGTGAAATAAATAATCTAAAACTAGTAATATGCAGTATAGAGCAAACAATCAATAATTTAGAGTTAAGTGGCTTACTTCCACCATAAGTGTTAGAAGAGGTCAGAGCGGGAAAATGCTGAAAGCCAGAAAGGATTCAGGAAGTGGGATTGTAATTGGCCATGATTTAGGTGTTCTGAAAGGGAGAAAAGATACATCAGCTAAGAGAGCCGTTTCTCAACAGAAGAGAATGAGATATGATTACAACTAAAGAGATTACCAAAATCTTCAGTTAAAAAGCTCCTGTTATGTTTTGAGGTTCCCCATCAAAGGTATTATTTCATGGTGGTGAAGAGCACAGGTCAAATTTACATACTAGTTCACGCTCTACCAACTTATATTTATATGAGCTGGCAACTTACTTAATTTCCCCATCCCAAATCTCCCAGGTCTGGAAATTGAAAAAAAATAATAATAGTATTTACCACATAGAAGGCTAAAAAGAAATAAAGAGGTTATCTAACAAAAACAAAGCATAAACAAAAACAAAACACAACAACAACAACAAAAAAACAAATTTGCACTGTGCCTGGAATGTAGTAGGCCTGTTACTCCACACTACTTTTGTTTCAGAAGTTTATTGATGATCTTAATTATAGATGGAGAAGATATATACCTGCATTGTATCTATTCTAACATCACAAATTCTACCATTAAAAATGTATCCCCATTGATTATGCCTACATCACTCTCTATAATGGCTCATTCACGTAATGGAATATACCATTCACCTCCTTGTATGTCTTAGCAGTTCACTTATTGATCAAACATTTTCAATTGCTACCACTTTTCATTGTACCTTTTACATTGTTAGTGAGTATAAAATGGTTGAACCATAAAATAACTGTGTTGTGGTTAGGGGACAGTTTAATACCATTACCTGAGAAGGGCAATTACATCTATGTTTTATCTGTATATACTGCATTTTTGTGTTTTTTTGAAAACCAAAAAATTCCCCCAGTGTCGATGTTACTTAGCAATATGCTTCTCAATGATCTCGTGAACAGATTTCTGCCTTGCACCCACAGTTTTCCGTAATTTTGTTAGGAACTTCCAGTTGCTCATGTCATTTGAAACCTGGGTTCATCCTTAAGTATTCTGCTTTTTTTACATTTTATGTCTGATCTGTCAAAAAAAAATCTAGTTGATTGTGCTTTCAATATAGCCACATATCTATTCATTTCCCTCCATCTTCACTACAGCCACTGTGGTTCTAGCCATAAGAATCTCTCATCTGGATTACTACAATAGGTTCATAACATATCACCCTGTTCCTATCCGTGAAATTGTATAGTCTTCCAACAGCTGCAGAAAGGATTTATTTAAATATAAGATTACATAGATATTCTTTTCTTTTCTTTTTTTGAGAGAGAGAGAAAAAGAGAGAGAAAGCACACATGTGGCAGGGGAAGAAGGAGAAGGAATCTTAAGTAGGTTCTATGCTCAGTGCTGAGCACGATGCAAAGCTTGATCCTACGACACTGGGATTATGACCTGAGCCAGTATCAGAGTTCGATGCTTAAGTGACTGAGCCACCCAGGCACCTCACATAGATATTCTTTTCAAACTTTGCTAACTGTCCCTCTTTATACTCAATAAAAATGGAATTACCTTAAGGCTCTACTTGATCATGTCCTCCATTACTACTGCGGTGTCTATTGTGCATGGTTCACTCCATTCCAGTCTTAACAGGCTTTCTTACTTGTCCTTCAAACATAGTAGTTATGTTCACATCTAATAACAAGTCCTCAAAATTTTTCCTTCACCTGGACTGCTCTCTCCATTGATATGTACATCTGCTGTCTTCACCTTCTTCAATCTAAATTCTTAGCCTTTAAATGAGGCTTACCTTTATTACCCCTTGCCACTTATTCTGTAAACTATGTCCCTGCCACATATGCAGTTCAGCATCACTGATACAAAACCTGCTGTTCTTTCATTTTTCTTCCCATTAGACTTATTTTATATATATTTATACATATATGTACATATGTGTGCATATGAATATACATATATAATTTTATTTGTTGTCTTTTCCCCCTGTAGATTAGAGAAAACATTTAGAATAGTTCCTCGCACATAATTAGTGTTCAAAAATATTTTGTGAGTGAATGAAAAACATGAATTGCAATTATGATTATATGGTGATTGTTGCCAAGTATAAAATGCTCTGGGATTATCTAACAGGAAAACCTTGCTAAGACCGTCATGACAGAAAAGGCGTACTAAAGAAAACAGTATTTATGTGGAAGTCTGAAAGAGAAGTAGGAATTAGCTCCACATGGGAGCCAAGCATTTAAGAACAATGAAAACAGAAAAGTGTGTTTCTTGGTCCTAAGGCAAAAGAAGCATGACCTGTTTGAGGAATTTAAGGAAAGACAAAATGACAGATGCCATAGATAGAATGGAGAGTAACTGCTGATGATGCTAAAAATTTAACTGAGTATTTTCCCAAGTATTCTCCTATTTGGAGCAGGTGTATCTTTTATTTAGCATTCTCAATTAGAATAGATTAGGAATCAATCAACTAACCATGATGTTGTGGAGATTTCCAGTTAGTTTTTTGTAACTAAACAACTGAGTGCGTATATCCAGGTCTTTAAACCTGGGTTGCCTACAGGAGGGTGGGTGGGGCATGAAAAGTTTCTCTGAGACTGTTCAGTGATTCGTATGGAGCAAGAGAATGGTCTGGACAAATGTAGGGTTTCTGGGAATAGAAAGAAGGGAGTTGATGATGGATGTTTGGAAATAGAAACTGCAGGGCTTAGAGACTGGATTGTACCACTTGGTCTCACTTAGGGAATGTTGAGTGCTAGAGATTTCACTTACAAAATGTTTTCCTTGTCTTCACTGAGAGATTAATTTGTTTTTCTGTCCTCCTAGGAAATTATGAGAGTTTATTTTTTTTATCTTTTTTATTATTAAATATAATTTATTGACAAATTGGTTTCCATACAACACCCAGTGCTCATCCCAACAGGTACCCTCCTCAATGCCCATCACCCACTTTCCCCTTTCCCCCAGCCCCCATCAACCCTTAGTTTGTTCTCAGTATTTAAGAGTCTCTTATGGTTTGCCTCCCTCCATCTCTGTAACTTGTTTCCCCCTGCTCCTCCCCACCCCGGTCTTCTGTTAAGTTTCTCAGGATCCACATATGAGTGAAAACATATGGTATCTGTCTTTCTCTGCCTGACTTATTACACTTAGCATAATACCCTCCGGTTCCATCCATGTTGCTACTAATGGCCAGATTTCATTCTTTATCATTGCCAAGTAGTATTCCATTGTATATTATGTAACATATAATTTAAGAGTGCAGGCTTGGGCAACCCCACTGGTGAGGGGTTTATGGGTGAGCTCTGGGTCTCCCACCCATTAAGGAGATGGACGAAGGTGGGCTTCCTCTTATGAGGTCAGGCATAGAACCAACGGAAGTACCAGCTGTTCACCAGAAAATAACGGTGGCATTTCTAAACCAATTGTGGTGAGCATAGTACAGTTCCTCAACCACTTTTCTACAGTTTGTAAGGAGAAACTGGCATATCTTTCTCATCATATATAACAAATTGAAACAACTCTCAGTATTTTAGATGCAAAGTTGTCATCTATCCAAGGCCTAGATGTCACACTTGAATTATCTCCTATAAGTGACACTGATGTCACAAGTAAATCAATTGTATTCTGAAACCACTTCAGAGCAATCACAGCAAAACAGTTGATAAGACTCTGGACCATAGGAAAGTGAAGTAACATCAGAAAATATCTTAATTATAGCCAAGGACCCAAGATGTGCCATATATCTCAAAGTGGCTTAAATGGATGTTCCAGTGATGGCAATAAGATTTTAAAAATTATATTGGAAGGACCTACATCTTCTTGAGAGGTCAGAGGCTCCAGGGCCTTGTGGCAAAGGTGAAAGAAATACAAGAGAAAGTTCAGATAAATTTTCCTTTAGTGATTAACTTAATTTTGGTAACAATTACATATGTATGTGTAGGTATTCATTTACATTCTATAAGAAAGAGAGCCTGAACTGGAACTCTTACTCAGAGAAACATCAAATGGCTATATATCCATCACCAAGTTTCTTCTGTGTTAGAAGCACAAAGCATTTATAACCTGGAGAAAAAACAAACAAATAAACAAACAAAAAACCTGCAGGCTTTAAGAAAGCCAGATCCTAATAATGAATTTGTCACTCACAAATGACCTTGATGAGGTTATTTCTCCTAAGTCTCCATTTCATTACCAGTGAAAGGACGATAACTCCTCCATGGATTGTTAAGATTATTAACCGAGACAATATATATAAATTATGTAGCTTCATGCTGGCCACTAAGTAAATCAGAAGGTACAGAAACTATTACTGTCATTAAGAATTTGCATAGCTTCCTTAACATAAAGTCATACATTTCCAGGAAGCATGAAAGCCATCTTATTTATTGAAACAAAGCATGATGTCAGAACATTGTTATGCCTATAAGAGGCTTAAATTTGTGTGGAGTCAAACTAAAATTTTTATTTTTTTACTTTTTTTATTTTGAGAGAGAGAGAGAAGGAGCAAATGGTAGAGGGACAGAGAGAGGGAGAGAGAGAATCCTAAGCAGGCTCTGTGCAGCATGGAGCCTGATGTAGGAGTCTGTCTCATGAACTGAACTGTGAGAGCATGACCTGCGCCAAAATCCGACTTGAGTTGGAAGTTTAACTGACTGAGCCACCCAAGCGTCCCATGTGGCATGAAACTAAATATAAATGACACCAGTGATCCTGAGCAGAGTTATGGAGGAAGTTTCAATTTACTCAATACTGTTGTCCATTCTCTTCTTAGTTCACTATTCTTTCTGACTTCAGGGAGCTTTCCATCAAAGAATAGTAATTTCATTTATGTCCATTTCCTGTACGTGGCCCATCAAGAATGTGTAATATAGATCTGTCTTCAGAATATTCATGCCAAGTGATTAATAGCTACAATGTTCATTTGCAATTTATTGGGGGATATAATTTAAATAAATATGTTTTAAGGCCAGTTTATATTGGTTATTGCTTTATATTGGTTATTTTGGGGAATGATGTTTTTTTAATGTCTCAAATTTGAGATGGAGATAAAAATCTCTTTTCTATTACTAAGGATCTCTTATAGTAGGTGCCTCATTTTATTATTTATTTACTTACTTACTTATTTATATTTATTCAATTTATTATTTTTTAAATGTTTTATTATTTATTTTTGAGAGAGAGCGCGATCGCATGAACATGGAAGGAGCAGAGAGAGAGAGGGAGACACAGAAACTGAAGCAGGCTCCAGGCTCTGAGCTGTCAGCACAGAGACCGATGTGGGCTCAAACTCATGGACCATGAGATCCTGAGCTGAGCTGAAATCGGATGCTTAATCGAGTGAGCCACCCAGGTGCCCCAGGTGCCTCCTGATTTTAAACTCATAGATATGAGTGTTGGAAAGGATTACAAAAGGTCCAGTCACTTGCTTTCAGAAAGATAGGATAGATTTTTCCTCATTCTTCATTTTAAATAACTTGAGTCTCAACAATATTAACTTTTTTAATGTTTATTTTTGACAGAGAGAGAGAGAGAGAGAGAGAGAGAGCGCGCGCGCGCGCGCGCGCATGAGTGGGGGAGGGGCAGAGAGAGAGGGAGATACAGAATCCGAACCCGGCTCCAGGCTCTGAGCTGTCAACACAGAGCCGGATGCGGGGCTCTAACTCACAGAACCCGAGATCATGACCCAAGCTGAAGTCGAAGTCGGATGCTCAACTGACTGAGCCACCCAGGTGCCCCGAGTCTCAACAATATTAAGTAATCTGCCCATAGTCAAGTATTAAAAGTCTGGGTGGCTTGTATTGTATCTTCTGTCTTCTACTTATAGTACCACCTAGAGCTCCATGCCTGATACTGAGGAGGAACAACCCCAAAGTGGGCCCCACTCTGTAGCATTAGGAAAATGTGTCAGTAGCACCCATAGCCAATCTAATAATGAAAGTTATTAAGCAGAGGGACTTGCCCATCGAAGTGGATCTCTTTGAATAAAAAGCCTGACATGGATTTCTCACAGGCGCCAATGCAGTCTCAAAAGCCATTTGGCTTTTTTTTTTTTTCTTTAATGTCTGATTGTAAAACTTTGAAATATAAAGCTTCAGCATGAAAACCCTGACATAGCCTTAACTACTGTAAAACTAGCAGGCAAAGCTATAATAATTTCAGCTTTATAATATAATTTAAAATTGAATTACTCTCATTTCATGGCAAAGTCAATATTGCTAATGGATTAAAAACATGGCTGATAAAAGTGTTGTTGAATTCATTTTTGGGGAATCACATGAAAAAAAAAGATTTTTCTTGTGGTCTATGGCAATTGAAACTTGGCATTAATCTGAATAGAAACTTCATGCACTTCAGTAAGTAAATGCTTGAAGGTCAAAATAAATGAGGCTAAAAGTGGGTCTTATTAAGCAGTTGTGAATTTTTTTCTGGCATATCCCCATTGGGAGATGAGGTCCCAACTATAAAAGGCCTAATCTGTGAAGGAGGCAGTCATGGCAAGAGGCTGTTTATACATGAAGTAGAATTTCTGTCATTTCTGTAAGCGTATTCTAGGAATCAGTCAGTTGGACAATGGGTTGAGAATCCTAGGGAAGAGATTCGTCTACACTACTTTCCAGCTTTGTAAATTTGGGTAAGTCTCTCTGGGTCTACTATATCTACCAAATAAGGGGATGGTCTGTAAGAATGTGATTGTTTTATGTCTCTGTGATTCTACAATATCCCATATCATGTTCACCTAATTTTAACATCTTCTGAATTTACTATCACTATCATTACTATCATGCATTTATTAACACCTGCAGATGTTAATAGTTTATTGAGGCCTGCTTTAATACTGGGTATACCTTTTTGACCCTAAAGCAAAAGTTCTTCATTTTTCCTATCAAAAAGTATAAACACCTTAAAGATCTAAACTGAATTTGGAGGCGCCTGGGTGGCTCAGTTGGTTAAATGTCTCACTTTGGCTCAGGTCGTGATCTCATGGTTCATGAGTTTAAGCCCCACATTGGGTTCTGTGCTGACAGCTGGGAGCCTGAAGCCTGCTTTATTTCTGTGTCTTCCTCACTCTCTGCCCCTCCCCACCCATGCACAATCTCTCTCTCTCTCTCTCTCTCTCTCTCTCTCTCTCTCTCTCTCTCAAATGAACATTAAAAAATATTAAATTTAAATAAAAAAATAAAACAATTTCTAATTAGAGATTGCTTATATCTGCCATTAACTACAGACTAACGTTGAATGTTTTCTTTAGGCAACCAGTTTTGGTTATATTATACCACACTCTATCTTTTGTTTGTTTGTTTTTCATTTTTAAAAACTTTTTTATTAGAGAGAGAGGAAGCACTCAAATGGGGGAGGGGGCAGAGACAGAGAGAGATTCTTAAGCAGATAAGATCTAGAATCATGACCTGAGCCAAAATCAAGAGTCAGGCATTCAACTGACTGAGCCGCCAGGTGCTCCACAGTCTATCTTTTGAAAAAAAATCATTCACCCCTTCTATTGGACACACCTAATTTTTAATAATTTCACGTTGATCAAAAAAATAAGTCTCAGGCTGTCAATCAGTCATCCATAGTATCTATAGTGAGTGGTAAAAGCCTTGTGTTAGGATTAAGAATCTTAAATTCAGTTCCTAGTTCTGTCTTCTGTGACATTCCTCTGTGTAATTGTTTTCTACCTCTCAAAACTTGTATAAAATATCACCTTTCAGAATGTGATAATTTTTCCAAAAATGTATAACTTGAGTATGATCATGATCAAACAATCCTACTCACATACACACACACCTGGTAATGCACATACACTAGCCTGTATTCTTTTTTTTTTTTTAATTTTTTAACGTTTATTTATTTTTGAGACAGAGAGAGACAGAGCATGAATGGGGGAGGGTCAGAGAGAGAGGGAGACACAGAATCTGAAACAGGCTCCAGGCTGAGCGGTCAGCACAGAGCCCGACGCGGGGCTCGAACTCACGGACCAGGAGATAATGACCTGAGCCGAAGTCGGATGCTTAGCCGACTGAGCCACCCAGGCGCCCCACTAGCCTGCATTCTTAAAAAATGGTAGTCTTAAAAAATGATGATCTATTAGAGACAGAAAAAAAAAAGCTGACAACTGTTCCAAATTAAAAAGAGACTATAAAAATGTGAAAACTAAATGAAACGCCTGGTTCTTGGCTGATTCCTGGATAGAAAAAATCCTATTAAAGACAGAACTGGAATAATTTGTGAAGGTTGAAATGGACTATATATTAGATAATAGTATGATAGTAATGCTAAACTTTCTATATTGAATGCTTGTGGTGTGTTCCTGTAGGAATCTGTCCTGTTTTTAGTAGATACTTGCTCAAGTATTTAGGTTGAAGGGGTGCAATGACTGCAGTTTACTCTCAACAGATCAGCAAAATAATAATAAAAGAACAAAAAGAATATGCCAAAATATTAACAATTGGTGAAACTAGGCAAATTTTTTTCAGAAGATCATTATACCGTTTTCAAAAAATCTTTACAGATTTTTTTTTCCAATAAAATGTTTTAGAAAGATAATCTGTTTCACCACTTTGAAGGTCTCTCTCATTAGAATGAGTGTCTTTTTGTTGTTGTCGTTTGTTTGTTTGTTTGTTTGTTTGTTTTAAGCCATGGCTTTTTTGGAGATACAGAGAAAAAGGAACCATCCTCTACTGTTGGTGGGAATGCAGACTAGTGCAGGCACTGTGGAAAACAGTATGGAAGTTCTTCAGAAGGTTAAAAATGGAATTACTCTATGATCCATTAACCATACTACAGGGTATTTATGCAAAGAATACAGAAACAGTAAATCAAAAGGATATAGGCATCCTTATGTTTATAGTGGCATTATTTACAATACCCAAATTATGGGAACAGCCCAATATTGCCTGATGAATGGATATAGTGTGACACAAACACACACACACACACACACACACACACACACACACACACATATACACAGAGGAGTATTATTCAGCCATGAAAAAGAATAAAATCTTGCCATTTGCAACATGAATGGAGCTAGAGAATATAATGCTAAGTGAAATAAGTCAGAGAAAGGCAAATACCATAAGATTCTACTCCTATGGAATTTAAGAAACAAAACAAATGAACAAAGGGGGAAAGCAGAGAGAGGGAGAGAGGCAAACCAAAGAACAGACTTTTAACTATAGAGAACAAACTGGTGGTTACCAGAGGGGAGGTGTGGAGGGGGATGAGTGAAATAAGTGATGGGAATTAAGGAGAGCACTTGTGATGAGCATTGGGTGTTGTATACAAGTGTTGAATCACTAAATTGTATACCTGAAACTAATAGAACACTCTACTTAACTAACTGGAGTTAAAATAAGAACCTAAAAACAAAGCCATAGCCTTTTTAATGTATTTCACCTTCACATTTGAACTTACATAAAATATATTTGTATTCATGTTATAAGTTCACTGGAAGAATGCAGGGACCTTAAGGACTAAGTACTTTATGCATTTTTATGTATTTTTCAGCGTCAGATAGAGTATTTGTGTATAACATGTATTCAACTCATGAATAAATTGGTTGAATAATTTAATTCAAATATGTTGAATTATACTATATGTTAGACACAGGCCTAATTTTGGGGTGCATGAATATGCCATGCATAAACCTTCCAAAGATTCCCATGGCACTTTAAAAAATGCTTCAAACATCTTTCACCCATATTTTTTTTATTTCTACCATCTTTGACCTTGTTATATGTCTCTTCCCCTCACTCATATACCCCAGCTACATGTGCTATATACCTATTTACAAAAAAAAAAAAAAAATAGATTTTTGCACTTACTATACTTCCTGATCTTCAAGTAGCTTGAGGAAGAGCCAGGACAGGACACTCATATATACCTGGGAGTCAGAACAAGTGTGGCTATTGATCAGAGAAATCATTCTTGAGAAACCAGTACCAAAATTTGTCCTCCAAAAACAATGGGAGAGAGTATGCACAAAGTCAAGTTCATGGTGTTTTCAAGAACTTAAACTGGTCAAATGTGGCGGAAACATACGGTAAGCATGGAAGCATGAGAGCTGACATAGCTGAGATAAACACATATGTATTCATGAAAAATATTATAATATAATGTTAAAGAGTTTTTATTTTGAATTTTAGGATAGAAGGAATTTAAGTATGGGAGCTACTCAATAAGAATTGCATTTTAGGACAAACATTCTGAATGGCAGTATGATAATAGAATAAAAAAATCAAGCAATAAAAGTCAAGATGGGGAGATCATTTAGAAGGCTGAATTCTTAATCCAGTTGAAAATTAAATGTGCTAGCCAGTAGTCATGGGGGTACTGGAAAATGGAGGGAGGAATGGAATTGAAAGGTATCAAAGAAATGAACTTGACAGAATTAACTTATTTCTTGGATAAATAAAGGACAGGACAAATCACTGTGTACATGATTCCTTATATCTCTGGCTTGAGGAAATAAGTTCAACACAGTGCCATTTATTGAGAGAAATAAGAAAACTCTGCTTCTGCAAAAATGGCTAGCAATTTTGAACCAACCCACATGCTGAGAACAACTGGAAAATCTAATATTTGGAGGCATCACAGTCTTCAAGGAAGCTAGGATTTGCAGTCAAGACCTGAAAAAGGATAGAGAAAAGAGGCTAATTGTTGATGTTGATTTGTTCTTGATCTACTAGAAAGCGTGGTTGAAATATGAAGAAGATGGGGGCAGAGAATCTAGAGCTGAGAACCACAGAGGTGAAACTGAATTCTCCGTGGACCTATGGATCTTGGGAATAAAAAAATGAGTCCAGGACCTACTAAAGAAGTTCTCTGATGGAAACCTTGGTCATTCATTCACCAAGTACCTAAAAGGGCTGCATCCTGGGGCGCCTGGGTGGCTCAGTCGGTTAAGCGTCCGACTTCAGCTCAGGTCACGATCTCGCGGTCCGTGAGTTCGAGCCCCGCGTCGGGCTCTGGGCTGATGGCTCAGAGCCTGGAGCCTGCTTCTGATTCTGTGTCTCCCTCTCTCTCTGCCGCTCCCCCGTTCATGCTCTGTCTCTCTCTGTCTCAAAAATAAATAAAACGTTAAAAAAAATTAAAAAAAAAATAAAAGGGCTGCATCCTAAGAATAAATGTGAATGGAAAATAAACCACACAAGGATTAAATCCCAGTTTTGAATTGGTTTTTCTTTTTTTGAATTTTTAATGTTTATTTATTTATTTTTGAGAGAGGGAGAAGAGAGAGAGAGTGAGAACGAGCAGGGGAAGGGCAGAGAAAGAGGGAAAGAGCCTGAGCCCAATATGGGGTTGGATCTCACGAACTGTGAAATCATGACATGAGTCGAAATCAAGTGTTGGACACTTAACCGACTCTGAGCCACCTGGGTGCCCCCCAGTTTTGAATTGTTGTAATCCTCGTTATATAAAGGAGATTTATCCTTAATCTGAGAGACAAACAATAACAGTATATCCTCTACTAGGTCATCGAGAGCCTTAAAAAATCTCTACAACTTTTTCTATAATATTCAGAAATTCTTTAATAAGAACTAAGATTAAGACTATGTAAGAACTGAACAAAGTGAGAATGAAAAGACTTGCCAAGTATCTGACATGAACTTTTATTTTTATTTTTTTCAAATGTTTATTATTTAGAGCAAGACGCAGAGGGAATGAGGGAGAGGCAGAGAGAGAGGGACACAGAAAATCCCATATTCAATAGGGCTCCATCTCATGACCGATCATGATCTGAGCTGAAATCAAAAGTAGGATGCTTAATTGACTGAACCACTTAGGTGACACTATCATCTACTTTTTAAACTTCACTTACATGAATCTTTAAAACCGCTGAATGAAATATTAATTAAATGAAGGAAATAATGCAAAATTATTCAAAGAATGGGATACAATATAAATCAATTGAAAAATTCTAGTACTAAAAAAAGTAAAATGAAATTAACTCAATATATGTATTTCACATGGCAGATTAAAGAGTTGAAGAGAATTAGTGGATTGAATGATATGACAGAGAAAAGTATGCTAGCTGAAGAATGCCAATAGAAAAGTATGTAATAATATAGGGAAAGTGAAAGGTATTTATGTAAATATATATTTATATAATATAAATTTATTTCTATATTTATCTATGGAATCCCAGAGGAATATGAGAGTGAACACAAGGTAAAAAGAATGAAAACAGAAAAAATTTTCCAAAATTGAGAAAATGCCACAGATCCACGAACTGCAACATATTCAAGAGAAATATATAGAAAACCATAAAATCTTAAAGGCAGCCAAAGGAAGGACAAGTCAATCTTTAAAAGAACAATACAAGGATGCACTGTTGAATTTTCATCACAAATATGGAAGCCAAAAGAATTTGTTAATTCTTGAAAAATTAAAAATGAAGTTTACATAAAGAACTTTTAGATAAAAAATAACTATGAAATTTTAGTGACTCAGTCTCTATCTCTATCTCTATCTCTATCTCTATCTCTATCTCTATCTCTATCTCCTCTATCATCTCTATCTCTATTTCATACACACACTCATACCCCTACCTAAAATGTACTTCATAGCAGGAAGATGACTCCTGATAATAATCCTAGAGATTCAGGGTGCAATCAAGGTTGGAGAAGGGTATGCATGTGGGTACATGTTATATAACATTTATAGAATGAAATAATTATTACTTGGCATAGGGTCCTAAACGTAAAGAGAATTAAGATGCGTAATGATAATGGAACATAGGGCAGAAAGTGAATAAACAACTTAAAATATTCTCAGCACTCATTTTTGGAAAGTGGATAAAGGACCAATTCATATTAACCTTGAATAAAGTGTATATTTGTTATAGTTAGGGTAAATACTAAAAGAAAAAATGAGAATGTGTAAATAATAAAATCATTGATAGATAAAATGGAACAATACATTAATAATTAATTTACCCAAGACAAGTTACAAAAAGAGATATTTGTGAATATAGAATATGAGACAAATACAAAAAGGTAGTAAGATAATAGATTTAACCCTGAATATATCAGCAGTTATATTAAAGGCCAATTTACTGATGTACACTATAAAGAGGGTCTCCTTAAAACAGAACCACTGTAAGTAGTTAGACAGCTAGAGAGATACATAAATAAATCATAGAGAAAAGTGATTGATGTGTGTTACCTCTTTTTACCTCATGTAAAGACCTGTGATGATTAGATTAGATGGTACCATCATTATACAAATACAAGAAATTTAATTTAATGAATATGTACATATTTCATGGCTGCTGGTGTCACCATAACCTTGATACTGCAGGGTCCTTCACTTATGCCAGCATTGAATAGATACATACCAGGTGTCTATTCAAAACTTGAGAAGCCAGTTAACTTAATTGTGTGTCACAAATCCATCTTCCTTGTTATAGTTCAAATTCAAATTATTATGGTTATATCTTCTCTGGATTCTCATTCCCAGATTGTTCAGAGCTTCCAGCACCCATGTCCCAAGTGTCTGTTGTTCTCCTTGATCTCTGGACATCTATTCCACAACACACAAATTTCCATATATGTAGATGGTTTTTTGATTGTCCTTTGTCATTTTGCTTTGATGGCAGTCATTTTAATAGAATACTGCCCATTCCTGCACTACCACTGGATCACAACACAGATCAGCATGTTTCTACTTCGTGGTAGAAATTAATATATCCTGGAAGTTAATGTTTCCATTCAGCTGTCTCACTGACTATGACTACTCTTCATTTCATCATTACTATCCACCTTCTGGTCTCTCCCATGTATTTGTTAAATATATTGATAATAAACTGAGAAACTTTTAAAAATAACTTATCCCATCCTGATCCTGCAGTAGTTTCAATACTTTTGGGGGTAACCTATTCAAGTTCTAGTCTTTAAATTATTTAATATACAGTTTTTGTGACCTTAATTCTATAAACATGCAAGACCCTGGGTCTTGTTATTACTGGGAATCACGGTGCTCCTGTAATACCTAATTACTACATCACATTCTGACTACAGCTTTTTAAGCTCAAGCTCTTTTGTTCTTTCTTCCTACAATAACACATTTTCTGACTGTGTCCTATTTCTAAGGACTCTCACTTCCTTTATTCTGCCTTATTAATACTTTGAGTGCCTAGCTCCTTCCCTTTGTTTTCAGTCTAGTGACCCCTCCTTTCTTGATATCTTTGTTTATTCAGTATATGATTCTTTTTCCATAATTTTAAACTCAGATTTACAAGCAACCTCAACATCCTTGCTCACCTGCAATTCCATTGCTATCCCCACACTAAACTGGACACTTGGATCAATATAAACGTTTGCCTTATTCCATTCTTTACTGGGGTACCTAAAAAAAATTACCCCACCACACCCTCCTCCCCAACTTCCAACTGCCTTCAGGGAGCTTTTGCCGCCACCACAGAGAGAAAAATTTGATAAGACTTTCTAAACTATCTACCTCTTATATAAACTTAACTGTGGCTGTATCTATCTTTATCTCCCTTTCTTGTTTATGAAATATAACAGTTACTTCATTCTATCTTAATTTACAACTGTACACTGTTCTCTGGATTCCATAGCATTGTGCATTTTTTAAAATTTTTTTTAACGTTTTATTTATTTTTGAGACAGGAAGAGACAGAGCATGAACAGGGGAGGGTCAGAGAGAGGGAGACACAGAATCTGAAACAGGCTCCAGGCTCTGAGCTGTCAGCACAGAGCCTGACGCGGGGCTCGAACTCGCGGACCGCGAGATCGTGACCTGAGCTGAAGTCGGACACTTAACCGACTGAGCCACCCAGGCGCCCCGCATTGTGCATTTTTAAGGATAAAATTTCATTATGCTTTTATTTATCCTGTTTCTTAACTTTTTCCACTTAGGTTTTCTCAGCTTCCATACTCAAACATAAATACATTCAAACCATCCTCAAACGAACAAACAAACCAACATTGATCTTACATCTAATGGAACATTATTATTATTTCATTGTATTTATGGAAAAATATTCTAAAAACTACCTCTACTTGAAGAATGAGTTTCTTCAAATCCCACTCACTGTTTGGTATAATAAAGTTTCTTTACCTATCATCACACCACTGAAACTATATCAAAATCATCTTTAAAGACCACATTGTAGTTTAATTAAAATATATATTTGTATTCCCTATTTCAGCAGCATTGGGTAATTGCCACACTTTAGGTTCCTTGAGAAGATGTCTCTGAGATGTAGATCAACCTGCAAAAGGTTCTTTGGGATCAACACCTATTGGAGAGAAGGAAGGAGGATTGGGAAGAAAGAAAAGTTGAAGTGTGATGCAATCTCATCGGAGGCCTAAGCTAACCCTATGGGTCGTTCAGAAGTTGAGATGACTCTCTGGAGTTTTCCTGAGTTAGAACATGAAGAGTGCACCTTTACACCTAGTAGTTGTTGTATGCAGACATTGAGAAGGAAATGTGGACATGGGTGAGACAGTTCTCTTCAACTAGGAAAATCCTTTCAGAGGGTTTAAGCTCAAGGCTGTCTGCCCACAGCACTGGCAGCTATTAGAGAAATATGTTCCTCTCTTCTGAAGGAGATCAAAGTAGTGCATCACAGCATCCAACCCAGCAGTGTTCATGAGTCCTGGCTTCCTAATAAATTTGTCTTGCCATATGGTTTACAACCATACCTACAAGACTTGTGAAGAGTAGTTAAACATTAAAAATTGATTGTGAATAGTTCTCCTCAACTAGATGAATTTTGGGCCTGACTGTTCATCTTACCTTCCGGTGATTGTAGGAGAGATGCGCAGGGAAGAGTGCCAAACGAAAAAGCCCTTTTTATTAATTGCATGTGTGACTGCATTCCGAGGTTGTGTTCTAGTCATGTTTCCTAATCATAAATTCTTAAACTTTTATCAGTTGTAATGGAACTACATTGTGCTAACTCTAATATCAATCTCTAGCCCAGTGTAATTTATCTAATTATTTACTGGACACCTCCATCATGGACATTTCAATTTAAACATATCTAAGGTGGACTCATTATCTTTCATCTGAAAAATGTTTATTTCTCTATATCCTTTTTAAAAATAAAATTTTAATATTAAATTGATCATTCATAGAGAAAAATATGCAAATAGTTGATTGTGCAGAGAAATTATAATAAATTAAGCACACCATTAAGTGCCATGTAGGACAAGAAATAAAGCATTGTGAGGATAATAGAAACCTTTTCATGCCCGTTTTTTCTCTAAAGGTAACCATTATCATAATTTTTGGCTTTTTCTTTTTTAACCTGCTTTGTCTTCCTTTTCTCCAGTTTTATTGAAATAGAACTGACATATAACATTGTATAATTATAAAATGTGCAATATATTGATTTGATATACATATGTATTGTGAAATGATTACCACAATAAGGTTAGTTTATATGTCCATTACCTCCCATAATTACCATTTTGGGTTTTTTATGGTGAGAATATTTCACATCTACTCTCATAGCAACTTTCAAGTATTTGATACAGTATTGTTAACTATACTCACCATGCTGTACATAAAATGCCCCCCATTTATTCCTCTTATAATTGAAAATTTTTATCCTTTGACAAACATTTCCTCAGTTCTACCATATCTCAACCCCTGGCAACCACCATTCTATTCTATACTCTGTTGTCCTGACTTTGACATCAGGACACACACACACACACACGCACACACACCACATTTTCTTTATCCATGCATCCATCTATGGACGTTTAGGTTTCTTCTTTGATTTTATTCATTCCACCAAAAGTTAACCCTTATAAACAAAATGAACATATAATCTCTTTATATCTTATGATTCTCTCATTGTACTTAATGTAAATGAATGAACATTAACACAGGTTTTAGAGATTGTTGTCTGAGAGGAAGAATGTAAACAATTCTTGACTGGAGAGTTTGTTCAATACATAAAGCCATGGTGGATATTAATGCCAAGCCCATAGCATTCTTAAAGAATTGTGTTAAAAATAGTTTTTTCTATCTTGATATTTACTTTCTCAATATAAACAGCTATCCCTGGAAATTGGGATCACTAGTCATACTCCCATTCCTGTTTTAAAAATTCTTTCTTCTTTGGGGCACCTGGATGTCTCAGTTAATTGAGTGTCTCTTGATTTTGGCTCAGATCATGATCTCAGTGTTGTGAGATCCAGCCCTGCATCAAGCTCTGTGCCAGGCATGGAGCCTGCTTAAGATTCTCTCTCTTTCCTTTACTGCTCATGCTCCCTCTCTCTCTCTCTCTAAAATAAATAAATACATCAAAAATGTTAAAAATGTATTTATCATTTAGATATTAACATAAAAAGACATCAATTCATTATTTTTTCACCAAACACTTCTGAGATGCTACTATTTAAAGGGAAATGGATAAGACATCATGTCTGTAAAGCAAACATAACTGTTGGTGCAAAGTTCACAGACTATCATTACTAAGGAAGTAGAATATATTCTCATAAAAGTGATTTGATTGATTCAACTAAATCAATAAATTAAATTAAAGAGTTCAGTGGAACCTAAATATGTGAAGACAGTATCAAGATTACCTGGAGCATTAAAAACTCCAGTACTGGTCACCAATCAGTTCTTAACATATATGTGTTGAATTGAATGATGTGTTTTGCATTTTGTGCAGTGCTTTTTTTACCATAAAAAATATTAGTCAAGGGAAAGATAAATGTACACTCTTGCATCTCAATAATGAAGACATTTTGAAGTATTGCACTGATGTACATGTGATTGATTAGAATACTTCAAAGTACTTCTTGTTTGTAGAAGTGAAAATAGAATAAAACTTCCCTATTGCAATGGAAAAATTTGTCTTTAGAATTAATGTTAAATGATTATGCATGGCTGTTCTCTCCATTTTAGGCTTTGGTAGAATTTTAATAATGTAGACACTAACATGCATTATGTTGATAAGATTCTATCAGTTGGTTGTATAGGTGGTGAATTTATGCCCATTAATTTGAAATGTGAGTTTGAGAAAAAAAATTAACTAATTGGATAGATTGTCCAACTTGTAAGATTTATTATTTCATTTTGAATTGATTACTTCTATCAAAAGGCATAGATTTACTTTATATAATTAAACAACCCTGCTATTTGCTGTTATTTGGTAACTAGCATATTTTCAGGGCATAGTGCGATGGATGAATTGATCTACCAAACACAATTACACCTGTTCACTGGGCTTATAAAAGAGTGCTAAGAAATTCCAATAAGTAATTTCAATCTGTTCTAATAAATGGAAACTAAATCTGAAAAGCTGTTGGATCTGAGACAAGAAAGAAAGTACAAACAGTTTATTTTGTTTTGTAAGTTTGTCCTTTGATAGTTCTTACATTTATCCAGTGAAAATAACAAAGCACACATCAGTCTGGCATAAAAGAAAGTAGATGTGGATTTTTCTCCCACATTGCAGAATATTATTATTCATGTAGTGCATAGTTTTCAGGTATTGAGCAATTGTTCTCCATGCTTTCAGCATAGTGAAAAAAAATAATAAAGCAAGGCTGTTTAAAGCAGGAAAAATTACACTGTGAAGGACTGAATTTCAGTGATGTGTCCCCATCACGTAGGCCAGTGTATCCCCTAATGGTAATACAGACTGGAGTTATTTGTCTGGATCATTGTTGGGGTGAACACAGCTGCCAGGAGTCAAGGAACAAGTGATGAATGAGATAAACATTTATGTGTTGTATCATGGTATCTAGTAAAATGAAGAAGTAGATGCTTTCACTTACAAAATAGAAAGCAAAACAAATTGAAACAAAAACAACTAAGTCATTTAGCTAATAGGTGTATGTTTTTTTGTTTTGTTCTGTTCTGTTTTCACTCAGAAGTCTGCAAGCATGCCTGCTTGCAGGCATTCAGGGCTGCCACTAAAGCTTGGTAATGCTTTTGGACGCGGGCTATTTTAATAGTTTTGTTATACCATCTTTAGTGCATAAGCCTTCATCCTTACACTTACCCCTTTTATCACTTAAGATAGGTAGGAAGATTCTGTGGTATTTACATACACCTATACCTCAGAAGCTCAACACAACCCAAGTGTATTTTGCTCACTCAGAGTCCAATGTGCATCCAAACAAATCTCTGTGGCAGCCCTCCTCCATGTTATAACAAAATATTCCAAGCCACTTTGATCTGTTGGTTCAGCCATCTCATCACAATGTTTCCATATCCCCTAATGCAAATTAAAAAAAAAAGAGTAACACTGTGGTTTTTTCACTGCCTCAGCCTGAAAGCAACACATGACATGTCCATCCATATTCTGTCATATCGGGCAATGGGTATATGCCTTTTGTATGTAGCCATGACACAGGGGGATTTGGATATTGAGAGTAACAGGAATGTTACTTATCACTGTAAGGTTATAAGGTGGCAGTTGTATAACATAATAGTAACTTCAGGCTGTATGCATGCATTCTGAGGATAAAAAAACAGAAAGGGTTTAGGCGTCCGACTTCGACTCAGGTCATGATCTCACGGTCCGTGGGTTCGAGCCCCGCATCAGGCTCTGTGCTGACCGCTTGCTCAGAGCCTGGAGCCTGCTTCGGATTCTGTGTCTCCTTCTTTCTCTGCCCCTCCCCCGCTCACGCTTTGTCTCACTCTGTTTCTCAAAAATAAATAAATGTTAAAAAAAATTAAAAAAAAAAAGAAAGGGGTAGGGGCAGATGAATTGAGAAAGGAAAGGATGAAAAATACTTTTACCTAGTTATACTTACTTTTTTACTTGGAGAAGCACATTAGTACTAAGACGGGTTTTTTTTCTTAATAGAAAAGGTGGGTTGTGCTGTTTTGCACAAATAATTTTGTAAGAATATTTTGCCTCAGAGAACATTATACAGTGTTGTCCAGATGGTGGGGAATGGGCTATTTGAATTGCAAACACTGAGGTTGAATTTTTGTTTATTATCTAGCTTTGGGAAGAAGTAGTCCCCGCTGCCCCATCATACTAAGGTGCTGTGTATTGCTGTTGGCATCATCAGGCTGGTATATAATGTGATTCATGAAGCTTAGAAGTGAGTCTTCTTCCCATGTATCACTACAGTCCAAAGTTACAGAATCCACATGGATGTCGGTTTGAGGCCATGGAATCATGTAAGTTGTAGAGGATATTACCTTTGGAATAGAGCCATAAAAATTGCCAAGAATAAAGCTCGAAAGGTAAATGCTGCAGAATGCTGTAGAGCCAGGACTAACAGAAGACCATGCAAAGAATTGATCTGAAATGTACTTAAGAGCCTCTACTGACTTTCAGTCTGGAACACTAGATTTCCTTCTAGAACCTTCAGAATTAGCACCCTCTTAGTGGAAGCGTTTTTCGGGCTAACCCATGAGTGTGCTGGCAGTTGCCTCCACGATATCAGATGTTGTGTTTTGGGGAAAAGACAAATCTTTTGGGGACTTACTGGGATTGGTACTTACTCCCATTCCTGCCCATCAATGTTTTAAAATGCCAAGGCTTAGAAAAGAACAATAGTTGCAAGTTACTGTTGTGACTCTTAGTAACTTTTCTAACTCCAAGGCGTCATAATGATAATAATGTAAAATAGTATTCAGTTTATGTCATGGAAATCAACTCTGCTTATTGTAGGGGTATTAAAAGTTAGGTATTTTCAAACAGAGACTAGGCCACATCATGCTATACCATACCATGCCATGCCATGCCATACCATTTATGTTTAATATAAATGTCTTCTCAGTTCTGCTTTGATTTTTCTCTGTTTAGCCTTCACTCAAACTTGAAGTTGTTCTTAACTGATGTCTATTGGCTAGCAGGGTAGTTGAACATAAATATTCTGTAATCTTACTTCCTAGTTCCAATTACTAGTTCTGGTACATTGTGATCTTTAGTAAGTTAATGAAACTGTCTGATTTTGGGGTTTCTTCTCATGGAAAAAGATAAAAATAGTACCAGTGTTCTCATGATGTTAAAATACAATGCATTTAAAGTTTTATTATTATTATTATTATTAATTATTAATCCAGTGACTCAAGGAATACTTTATGAAGGGAATTTTGAGTACTAGTAGCATTTTTTATCCCAAATTATTGCTTGTGACACTAGAAATGTTAAAAATAGACTAAAGAGTATAAGGGGTGGACGTTTCTTCTGTTCTTTACAATGGAAAGTCTGATATATATACTAGTTCAAAGATGAGATATTACTATAATCCACATATAAATTATTTCTTTCTTATTTCAAGTTTTATTTAAATTCTAGTTAGTTAACATGTATAATAAAATTGGCTTCATGTGTAGAATTTAGTGATTTATTGCTTACATATCACACCCAGTACTCATCATGAGTGCCCTCCTTAATATTCATTACCCATTTAGCTCATCCCCCACCCACCTACCTCCATCAACCCTCAGTTTGTTCTCTGTAATTAAGAGTCTCTTATGGTTTGCTTCTCTTTATTTTAATTTTTTCCCCTTTCCCCTATGCTCCTCTGTTTTATTTCTCAAATTCCACACCTGAATGAAATCATATGGATTTGTCTTTCTCTGACTGGCTTCTTTCATTAGCAAACACACTCTAGCTCCATCCACATTGTTGCAAATGGCAAGATTTCATTCTTTTTGATGGTTGAGTGTGTGTGTGTGTGTGTGTGTGTGTGTGTGTGTGTGTGTGTGTGTGTATATATATATATATATATATATATATATATATATATATATGCCAATTCTTCTTTATCCATTCATCAGCCAATGGACATATAAATTATTTCCAATGAAACTTAGGAAAATGTAGAAATTCTTTGAATGGAACACACTACTTAGTTTTGAAATCTCCAAAGTGTCTCTGGGTTAAAGGGGACTAAGAAGGTCCTCTACTCCCATTCCTTAAATGCCATTTTGAGAATAGAATTATTAAAGATCCATTCTTTGCTTTCCAGTATTGAATCTTCTATAATATTCTATTTGGTTTTTAATATTCAAATGTCAACACATCATGTATCTAACAGACTAGTTCTAGAACATTTATGATATATAAATGGAGAACTTCTGGCCATCTGGGCACATTAAAGGTCTAATAGTTAGGGATAAACATTGTTTTTACTATAATATTTTAGTCTTTTTTCCCTTGTAATATGTTTATTCCAGGGACTCTTCTAAAATATCCAATATCTCTGAAATCTTTTAAAAAGTATAAGAAGCTTTTCTAATATCATTAGTTGAAATAAATTAGCTCCTCCTGATTGAGTCCTGACTGTGTCAGGTAATTCATTAAGCCCTGTACAAACTGTATTGTTTAAATCTTGTATCTGCACAATGAGGTCAGTATCATCTCCACTTTCTACAAAGGTTGAGTGCTTTGAGACACAGTCTCTTTTCCCACTGCCTATACTTCTGGCAGTTGTCTGTTTTGAAACAATCTCTCTGTCTCTGTCCCTCTCTGTCTCTGTCTCTCTCTCTCTGTCTCTGTCTCTCTCTTTTTTTCTTTACCCAGTGCCTGCTAGTCATATGATGATGTTTTTGTTTTCTTGGTTGAATGAATGAATTAGTTAAAGGAACTAGCAAAATGGAATGATAGTGTTGCTATGAAGGTTTAGCAAATCAAAATAAAGGTAAGATTTATACAATTAACAGTACTATAGATCTGGGCAGTTCTAGATAGCACATTTTTAAGCAGACCATCTAGACTACAGGCTGAGAAAGAAGGATATTAAAAATAATTAAAATAAAATATTTTTTCATTTAGTTGTAAATGTTAGTAAATCATTACATGCCACTAAGCATTTCTTCCATAAAATAGACTAGTGTATTTCAACACTTTCTACCCTATCCTTGCTTTGAACAACAGAATAATATATGACCTCCTTTAATGTTACTTAAAATTTGAAATTATATTATTATCAACAAATGGAACTGGGGAGAATTAGAAAGCTATATTAAAAAAATAATGTTGACTCTCTCTTTGCCCCTTGTACAAAAATAAGCTCAAAATGTAACACTTAGAAGTATACATTTCTAAAAGAAACTATGGAGAAAAACTCTATAAACTTGGGTTAGACAAAGATTTTTTAAATAGATAGAAAGCACATGAACCCTAAAAGAATACATTGAAAAATTGGACTTAATCCAAATTTAAAACATTTATTCTCTGAAAGACACTGCTAAGACAATAAAAATATAACACATAGACTGGGAGAAATGACTTGAAAATCATACATAAGATAAGTCATATCCTGAGTATATAAAGAAGTCTCAAAATGCAGTATTAATAGATACCCATTAAGAAAATGGACAACATATTTGAATAAACATTTCACCAAATAAGATATTTGGATAGTAAATAAGTATATGAAAAGGTGATCAACATCATTAGTTATTAGGGAAATAAAATTCAAAAACTAAAACTGCAATGACATATAACAACTTATCTATTAGAATGACTAAAATTTTAAAAACTGACCATACCACATGCTTCTGAGCAGGGAGGACTCTTACACACTTCTAGAAGAAAATGTAAAATGGTGCAGATATTCTGTTAAATGATTTGTCAGTGTCTTAAAAAATTAAATATACACCTACCGTATGATCTCCCCTTTCCATGCCTGCATAGTTGCCTAAGAGAAAAGAAAGCATATATTCCTAGAAAAACTTCTACACATAGAGCAACATTATTTGTAATAGCTAAACTGTAGAACAACTCAATTTCCCCATCAATAGATAAATGGATAAACAAATTATAATATATCCATACACTAGAATACTACTCAGCAATATAAAAGGAATAAACTATTAATATATAAGATACAGAGAAATCTCAAAATAGTTATGCTGAGAGAAATAAGCCAGATAATACAAGAAGTCATACTGTATGACTTCATCCATAGAAACATCTGAAAAATCCAAACTAGTATATATTGACAGAAATCATGCCAGTGGTTGTCTGGGGGTGGAGAGAGGGAAATCAAGGAAGAGATTATAAGGAGGCACCAAGAAACTTTAGGAAGTAATTAATATGTTCATTACTTTGTTGTGGTGATAGTTTTATAGGTACATAATATGTCAAAACTTAATAAAACATAAAACTTTATCCCTTAAATATGTGCAATTTTACCTTGATGCTATTTTTTTAAAAGCTCATCAAACTCTTTAAAAAGATAATTATATTTACTGAAATTGGAATTATCGAGGTGCCTGCGTGGCTCAGTCAGTTAAGTGTCTGACTTAGGCTCAGGTCATGATCTCATGGTTCGTGAGTTCAAGGCCCACATTGGGCTCTATGCTGACAGCTCAGAGCCTGGAGCCTGCTTTGGATTCTGTCTCCCTCTCTTTTCCCTTCCCCCATTCACACTCTCTCTCTTTCTCTTTCTCTCTTTCAAAAAAAAAAACACATTAATTTTTTCAATTATTCTGAAACAATGCTTAATAAAATAGACACTATAAATAACATAAATTAATTGAACGAATGAATGAATGAATGAATGAATGAACGAATAAAATATGCTTTTTCAAACTGTGCTAGAGATTGTGATCCATCCCTGTCCCTTAAGAATTTCATTCTGGAGGACTAAGCCTACTTATAGGCCACTTAGCTTGCAGACTTCAAACCACTATCATGTACTATTTTTGTTCTCTTTAAAAATAACTCCTTAGTGGGGCGCCTGGGTGGCGCAGTCGGTTAAGCGTCCGACTTCAGCCAGGTCACGATCTTGTGGTCCGTGAGTTCGAGCCCCGCGTCAGGCTCTGGGCTGATGGCTCAGAGCCTGGAGCCTGTTTCCGATTCTGTGTCTCCCTCTCTCTCTGCCCCTCCCCTGTTCATGCTCTGTCTCTCTCTGTCCCAAAAATAAATAAACGTTGAAAAAAATTAAAAAAAAAATAACTCCTTAGATTTATAAAGTTCCTTATAGTCAAAAAGCTCTGAGATGCTCTTGTATGTATATATGTACTAAAGAGTCAGCTTTGCAAATAATGACACACTTGTATATACCATTGTGTTTTCTTTTTCAAACAATTTCTACATACATGATCTCATTTGATCCTCATATATTTCCTCATTCAGTTTCCCAAAATCCTCCTCACAGACAACTAATTCCCCAGCATTCTGGCATATGTTGTAGTGTCACTGCCATTACCACTTATCAACAGAATACACATCTGATCCGCCTCTGCCTCCAAAGTCTTTCATGCACGATTATTTGTGGTAAAGCCAGAGAATGCCAGGCCAGAAGTACTTTTGAAAATTACCTCAAACCCCTTATTTTACAGATGACAGTGAAGCCCATAAAATTTGCTGTCCTACTTAGGAATCTAAAAGGACCCTGATGACATGTCCATCAAATCTAAAGTTCTCAGTCTGGCATGCAAAACATAGTTCTACCATATCTCCCTGACAATATCATCTTTATTCCCAAAAAGTTACTTTCATGACATCTATCACATTCATCATTTTTGACAACATATCCATTTCTCTTAGATTTTATTTATTATTATTGTTATTATTTTCTTTCAGTGGCCCAGAAGACAGTAAGCTCAATGACAGCAATGATTATCTGTTTTACGTAACACCGGAGTCTATCACATTGTCTCATACAAGTTCAACTTAGCAATTATTTGTTGAGTGATCAAAAGGATAATGAATAGCACTTGGTATGTTTATTTCCTCTCAAGTACACTAGGCTTCTAACTCCCACAACATTACAGGTTCAAACCCCTCCTTTTTGTTTCTTTATGGAATGTTCATTTGATGGTGAAAGTAAGTACATAGATGAAGGAAATGAGGATTAGAGTACTTAATTACTGCTTAGCCAGTACTGAACATGGTATTTCTTTTTTCTTTTAAGTTGATTTTTTTTTTATTTTGAGAGACAGAGAGAGAGAGCGAAGAGAGAGAGAGCATGTGCATGAGTGGGGGGAAAGCAGAGAGGGAGAGATTAAATCCCAAGCAGGTTCAATGCTGCAGCACAGAGCCCTACATGGTGCTCGAACCAAACCATGAGATCATGACCTCTGCTGAGATCAAGAATCAGACACAACCAACCAAGCCACCCAGGCACCCTTAGACATGATATTTCTAGATTAAATTATTCCACTTGAATTTCTTCCTCACCCCATAGAGAATTACGATATGGGTTTCTCTGCAAACAAAATGGAAGAGCTCCACAACCTTCACATATTATTTTAAGCTAGGTTGTTGTGATATACTATGAAATCAGGGCAAACACTTTTGAAATGAGTCCAAAAGGCACACACATTAACAGCATATAATTGTGTATTATGCAAATATATCAAAAATTTTTTGACTTTCTTAAAACTAATATCTTATATCTAGCATCCTCAACTATTTCATGTAGACCAAATAGTTTATAAATATGTGCTTGAAGAACTCCAAAAAATGTTTATAAAATGCAATTGAACCATGATATGTCTATTTGTTTTCATTTTATGCATAGTTCTAGCAAGTATGGATATAAGCTTTTGCAGAACAGAGACTTTCAAAGCATCAAATAAGAAACACTGAGGGGAGATTCTAACTAGAGTCTGAACAGAAGATGTATAGTCAGCAACAGGGCTTTAGGAAGGGACTTCACCCCAAAAAACTAGCAGAAGTAGAATCAAGAGTACAGGAACCCAGTCTCATAATTACCAGTAAATCTGAATAATATTTTTCATTTAAAAAATATCTTCATGTAATTTCAGACTTAAAAAAAAAACAGTAGCATAAAAATCTGTGGAATCCTTTCATCCAGATTCTTCCACATGTTTGCATTTCACTATATTTGTCCCCTCTCTCCACCCCATCCACTTTCTTTCTCTATTATCATTTCTTCTATGAGCCATTTAAGATTAAACTGTAGAGGGGCACTGGGGTGGCTCAATTGGTTGAGCGTCCAACTTCAGCTCACGTCCTGATCTCACAGTTGTTGAGTTCACGTCCTGCACTGGGATCTCTACTGTCAGCACCCAGCCCACTTCGGATCCTCTGTCCCTGCCTTTCTCTGCCTCTCCCCCAGCTCGTGCTCTCTTTCTCAACAATAAACAAACATGTATTAAAAAAACGATTAAGTTGTAGAATGATGCAAGATGCCATCTTATTCCTGATTCCCTTAAGCAAGAAAAAATCCTGAATTAATCACAGAATGGTTATCAAAATCAAGAAATAAACATCAATACACCTGCAGATCCTATTCTCATTTCATCATTTATCCTAAAGACATTTTTATAGTAATGTCTCCTTAGACTGTTTTAATATGGAACAGTTCTTGAGTCCATTTTTGTATTTAATGACTGATTTTTTTTAAAGTTTTTTTAGGGGCACCTGGGTGGTTCAGTCAGTTAAGTGTCTGACTTTAGCTCAGGTCATGATCTCATGGCTCATGTTTGAGCCCGGCATCAGGCTCTCTGTTGTCAGCATGGAATCTGCTTCAGATTCTCTCCCTTTCTCTCTCCGCCCCTCTCTGTTTCTCTCAAAATAAATAAATAAACTTTAAAAAATAAAGTTTTTTTTTAATTCCAATTAGTTAACAACAGTGTAATATTAGTTTCAGGTGTACAATACAGTGACTCACTACTTCCATACATCACCTAATGCTGATCACAAGTGCACTCCTTAATCCCCATCACCTATTTCATCCATTCCCCACAACCACCTTCCTTCTGGTAACCATCAGTCTGTTCTCTATATTTAAGAATCTGTTTCTTGGTTTGCCACTTTCTCTGCCCCTCCTCTCTTTTCCCTCTGCTCACTTGTTTTGTTTCTTAAATTCCACATGTGCATGAAATCATATGGTAGTTGTCTTTCTCTGACTGACTTATTTCACTTAGCATAATTCTCTCTAGTGCCATCTATGTCATTGCAAATGGCAAGATTTCATTCTTTTTATGGCTGAATAATATTCCATTGTGTATACATATCACCTCTTTATCCATTCATCAATCGATGGACACATGGTATTTCCATAATTTAGCTATTGTAGTCAATGCTGCTATAAATACTGTGGTGCATTTATCTCTTTGAATTAGTATTTTTTTTTATTCTTTGTGTAAATACCTCGTAGTAAAATTGCTATGTCATAGGATTGTTCAACTTTTAACTTTTTGAGGAACATCCATACTGTTGTCCAGAGTGCCTGCACCACTTTGCATTCCCACCAACAGTGCAAGAGGGTTCCTGTTTTTCCACATTCTCACCAACACCTGTTGTTTCTTGCATTGTTCATTTTTAGTCATTCTGACATCTCACTGTACTTTTGATTTTCATTTTCCTGATGATGAATGATGTTGTGCATCTCTTATGCCTGTTGGCTATCTGTTTGTATTCTTTGGAAAAATGTCCATTTATGTCTTCCACTCATTTAAAAAAAAATTTTAACGTTTATTTATTTTTGAGACAGAGAGAGACAGAGCATGAATGGGGGAGGGTCAGAGAGAGGGAGACACAGAATCTGAAACAGGCTTCAGGCTCTGAGCTGTCAGCACAGAGCCTGATGCGGGGCTTGAATTCACTGACCGCGAGATCATGACCTGAGCTGAAGTCGGCCGCTTAACCGACTGAGCCACCCAGGCGCCCCTTCCACTCATTTTTTAAATGGATTAATCACTTTTTGGGTGTTGAGTTTTATACATTCTTTATATATTTTGGACACCAACCTTTTATCAGATATGTTATTTGCAAATATCTTCTCCGTTCTATAGGTTGTCTTTTGGTTTTGTTGATTGTTCCCTTTGCTGTACAGAAGACTTTTATTTTGATAGTTGGTAGTGCTGATAGTTGTTTTTTACCTTTGTTTCCCTTGCCTCAAGGGGCCTATCTAGAAAAAAAGTTGCTACAGCTGATGTCAAAGAAGTTATTGCCTGTGTTTTTTTCTAGGATTTTGTTGTTTGTAGGTCTCACATGTAGGCTTTTTTGGTGAGTATTTTTTTGTGTTCATGAGATCAACCATTGTTCAAAAAACAAAGAAAGGACTTATATGTTAATTACTAGTATCTTCCAAGCATAATAATCTTCGATAACTACATGAATTCATTTGGTTAAATGTACGTTTATTAATTATTACGTTTAGCAAGCATTAAGTTGATATATTTGTGGAACACAATATACAATGATATGAGTCATAAAAAATTGATGGATAATGTATGGCTTTAGCTTTGGAAAAGTGATATTTATTAAATTTCAAGATTAAAAGATTGACCGTATAGGGACACCTGGGTGCCTCAGTTGCTTAAGCATCTGACTTAGGCTCAGGTCATGATCTTGCTGTTTGTGAGTTCAAACTCAATGTCGGGCTCTGATCTGGCAGCTCAGAGCCTGGAGCCTGCTTGATATTCTGTGTCTCCCTCTCTCTCTGCCTCTCCCCTGCTTGTATTCTCTCTCTCTCTCTCTCTCTCTCTCTCTCTCTCTCTTCCTCTCTCTCTCTCTCTCTCTCTCTCTAAAAAAAAAACTTAAAAATTAAAAAAAAAAAGAATGACCTTATAGACCATTTTTTTCCTAATAACTAATATATGTATCCCTATGGCAGGACATGACTCTTTGAATGACAGCTATATTTGCAATCCCTGTTTGTGGAAAACAAAAGATGACTCTGCTTTACTAAGTGGGTAAAGGAGAGGGCTTGACTTGAAAGAAGTTCTGATTCCCCAAAGTGTAGGAAGTGGCCTTTTTTCAGGGACAGTCTGTATTGGACCCTGTCTCCCAGCCAATCAGAAGCTTTCTCTGGGGGTATCTAGATGGAGGTGGGAAGGCATGCAGAGCCAGGTATGTGGTAGTATAAAGTAAGGAGAGGCAGAAATCAGCTGGGACCTGCAGTGGAGGAAATCTAGAGTGGGGACAGTGTGTCCTAAATGCTGCAAAGATACTGAGTTCACTAGGTCCCCAGACCTGCACAACATCCTGAGTCATATTGCATTTTCCTAAGATTTTGGTGGCTATTCAGATGCCTTTTGGTAACTCTTGTGTTACCAAAGTAGGTTTCTTAAGATAAGTTCCCAATAACTGAGGTGAAATTATCCTAACAAAACCTCGCCGCGAAAGGGTGTTTAATCATTAAGTCATGTAACAAGGTTTCTAGACATCCTAAGATTTTAGCAATTGTTTTTTACAATTACCATTACCAAATAGTAAAAGTGGCAAAAGTGTGTTTATTAAATATTTGTGAGAAATAAATGTTTTTCAGTGAAATGCATTCACCAAGCACACAGTTTTAAAAACTATATTTTTACATTTAGTGTATGCTTCTTTGATACTCTTCACTACGTGCTCATCAGAAGCATCTACTGGCCTTTAGGATGTGATTGTCATTCTTTCTAAAAAATAAGTACCTACACTTTTATCCTGAAGCAATATATTACAGTTTTGACAGTTTTGGAAAATTATATAAGTGAAATTATATTCTATCTTTCTATAATTTGAAATTTTTTCACTAAATATTATATACTTCTTGAGATTCATTAATACTGTTACATGTAGCTTTAGTGAATTTTCAATGCCGCATGGAATTCCATTTAAAAAAATTTTTTTTCAACGTTTTTTATTTATTTTTTGGGACAGAGAGAGACAGAGCATGAACGGGGGAGGGGCAGAGAGAGAGGGAGACACAGAATCGGAAATAGGCTCCAGGCTCCAGGCTCCGAGCCATCAGCCCAGAGCCTGACGCGGGGCTCGAACTCACGGACCGCGAGATCGTGACCTGGCTGAAGTCGGACGCTTAACCGACTGCGCCACCCAGGCGCCCCTGGAATTCCATTTTATAGATACTATTTATCTGTTATGTAAATACTATTACACAACTTTTCTTACAAAGCTCAATTTACTCCTTTATCCTTTGCTGCATCCTTAAGAATTGTTCCGAATTGGACGTGAACACCAAAAATGGTGTTCTAGTTTACAGTCCCAATTTACACTGAATTTACTGTGCCTCAAAATCTGTAGTGATTTTTATCTGCTAAAATATATTTTTTCTAGTCTTTATAGTATTGGATTCACCAGCTCAAGTAAATATTTGTTAAATCATATATTATTGGAATTATGTCTTGTTCCTACTTGCCAGAGATTTTTGAAATCCTCATGCTGTCATCTAGCATATTTGTCTCTCCTTTTGACACATTTACATATGGTCATCTAAATCATTGATGTGGATAGGATAGGGTGGAGGTTGCAACCCTGAGACAAAACTTCAGAAATATCACTCAGATTGACAGTGCTCTGTTAACCAGTACCATTTGAATGGTTATTGGACTGGATTCTATTCTACCTAACCACCTTTCAGTTACAGATAAGACTGTCACAAGGGACTACTACACTGCCTCACTGGAATTCAGCACTGTCTACTGAATCCTTGTCACAGCAGACCAGTCTGTTAGACAAGACATGGAGCTTGGTTAAAACTGACTTGTTCTTTGTGATCCCTGCTAGACTTAATTTCAATTGTGCCATTTCTGTTGGGCAGTAAACATCACTGACAGATGTCATGGGGCATGGGGCAGATGGGCACATATTTTGGAACTTTGAATTCTTCTCTTACCTAAAGCATATTAAGCATACTGATAACTATTCTGCTTGTCTGCAAGACTTCACCCAAGTTCATGTGCACTTCAGCGCATTCTCCTGTGTATTAGTAATTGCTTATTAGCCATAAAGTGAGTGTTGGAGCCAAACAAGACTGTATAGATTAATTCAGTGGTTTTTGTTTTCAAACAGATTACTCCTAGATCTGTGAGTCTCTGGGGCTACCAGGATATGTGCGGGGAAAGTGACCCATAATTTCAAACATGTCCATCTACACTTAGATCAAGGTATCTCAGAATTTTTGTTTTATAGTCTGAACTTCTATTGATAAATGTTTTAAAGCTCTGTTATAAAAATATTTCTTTTTTTTTTTCAATGTTTTTTATTTATTTTTGGGACAGAGAGAGACAGAGCATGAACGGGGGAGGGGCAGAGAGAGAGGGAGACACAGAATCTGAAACAGGCTCCAGGCTCTGAGCCATCAGCCCAGAGCCTGACGCGGGGCTCGAACTCACAGACCGCGAGATCGTGACCTGGCTGAAGTCGGACGCTTAACCGATTGTGCCACCCAGGCGCCCCAATATTTCTAAATTCCACCCATCCATTCTCCTCCCCTTTTCTTCCCACCTCATTTTTAATATGAATTTATCTTTCCATCCATAGTTTCTCAACCAGATTGCTAGCCTTTTGGGGCATACTCAATAATACCTGAAGTTTTTAGCCTGTCTTTGCCCTTTTTTTTGAGTGGAATATTGTGTATGTAATAGAGGTAGTGGTCAAAAGAGTAGGGTAAAAAAGCAGAGAGGATGTGTGTGTGTGTGTGTGTGTGTGTGTATGTATCAATACATATATATACACATATATTTACACATATATACATATATACACACACATATATAGATATATATATAGATATATATATAGATATATATATATATATACACACACACACACACACACACACACACATATACATACACATATATATGAAATACAAAAGTTCAGCTGGACAGAAATTGTACCGTGACATAAATAGATAAACAATGGATTGTTATCTATACCATTCCAATAAACACTGAAGAGTTTGAAAATGTTTTAAAAATTGCTGAGGAAGCTAGAATCCCTTGGAAGTTGAATTTGCACCTTCCTCGTTTCTTGTTACCCTGCTATTTCTTGCTTTAACCTTTCCTCCTTGTCTTTTAAAATTGCTACCACTGATTTTTACTCTTAAGTTGCTGGCTGTGAAGGGATATTTTTGTAAACATAAAATCTCTTTTCATTTGTATACACTGACGATTACTGAAAAGAAAAAGTAAGGCAAGATGCTCAAGATATTATTGCTGTATACCAATAAACAGCAAACTTAGAAATATAAAACAATCATATTTTTGTATTTTATTGTATACAATACATTTTATCGCATTTCCAAACCAGAAATTCAGAGAGAGAACACTATAGATGGGCTGCTTGTATTCCATAACATCATTGGGAAAACTCAAACACTGGTGATGTCTCAGCCTTTATTGTGATCATCTGGAAATATCATTACTGTCTTGTCTGGCAGTTGATGTTAGATGTCAGCTGAAGTCTTAGCTGAGTTTTTGACCAGAATGCCTGTATGTGTCCTCTCGGTGTTGCCACACTGGGAATGAACATTTCTACCATGGACTCTTCAAGCTTCTTTATAGGATGGTGACTGGTTTTTAAGAGCAAGCATCCTAAAACAAAGGCAAAAAATTATGGCATATTTATAATTTAGCTGCAGAATTCATGTAGCCTCACTTCTTCTGTATTGTACAGATTGTGAGAATCAAAAATATTCACCAAAAAATAGATGACCTGGATTCTTGCACAATCCATCCTCTCATTACAATTTATACAATGGAATATTTTTCATCCATAAAAAGGAATGAAGTACTTGTAAGTGCTACAACATGGATGAACCTTGAAAACATCATACTCCATGAAATAAGCCAGTAACAAAATGCCACATATTGTATTGTTTCCTTTATATGAGTTGTACAGAATAGGCAAATCTATAGAGACAGAAGGTAGATCAGTGGTTGTCAAGGCCTTAGTGGAGGTGGGTAAACATAGTTACCGCTAATGGATGCATGGGATTTTATAGGGGGAGAGGAGTAATCAAAATGTACAAGAATTTGCCAGTGGTAATCAATGCACAACATTTTAAATACACTAAAAACAACTGAGTTGTACACTTACAATGGTCAGTTTTGTACTGTGTTAATTATTTCCCAAATTAAAAAATGCTTACTAAATAAAAATAAAACTAACAACAACAACAACAACAACAACAACAACAACAACAACAAACACAAAGGACTGATGCAGTGGAAAAACTAGGACACACCTTTCTGCATTATCAGAGCTCCACTGATGGGTAAAACTTGAGGGGCCAACATGAAGCAATAAAAACCAGCAAATAAGAAGTGATTCTTCTCTTGAGGTCTGCAAAAGTAATGATGGGCTCCAAACAGCACACTTGTTTCATGACAAGAACAAGGGACTCAAGGTAGGTATCCCCAGAAGGCTGCAAGAAGAGGTGAGGAAAACTTTGAAAAAAGAGTGGGCTACCTAATAACCTTCTTTATTCGCAAAAATAAGTAGAAAATCCTACTGTTTATAACAATGCTACCAGAACTAGTAGGAGCCTAGTATACTTACAAGACTTAAAATCAGTATCTAATAGTAGTGTTTCTATATACTAACAAGGAAATTGTAAATTAAATTTTCCAAATATCTTTTATGTTTTCACCAAAAACTTGAAGTACATAGACATAAATATAAAACATACAAAAAAGAAACTTTGCTGAGAAAAATTAAAAACCAACATATATAAGATGGCAATTTTCAAATTGATGTATAAATTATGATGAAATCCAAAACTCCAACAACATTTTGAAGAAAATGAGAGGCTGAATATCAAATGTATATGAAAATACAAATACCTAAAACAGCCATATCAGTTTTGAAAAAGAAGAACAGAATATGTCTCCCTGGTTTCAAGATTTGCTATAAAACTACAATAATGAAGACAGCATGGCATTGGCATGAGGATAAATCAATGAAACAGAGATACATGCACACTGTGTGAACAATTGATTTTAACCAAACTCAAGAGAGAAAAGATATTTTTTCAACAAATGTTGCTGGAACAGTAGATATGTACATTGGAAGAGAATGGACCTCAAGTGTTACTTCACATGATATAAAAATTTTTACTTAAAAATGAGGAGAAACACAAATATTCAAGGAAAATCTTAGACTTTTCCTTAAAATTAAAACACTTCACTCTGAAAGACACTGTTACAAAAATGTAAAGTCAAGACATCCGAGAAAATAGCTGCAAAATATGTGTTACTCAGGGAATTCATATCCAAAATCTATTTTTAGAAAAAGGTTCTTGCAACAATAGTAACTGTACAAACAACTGATTTTTATAAAATGGGCAAACAGTTTGAGAATATATTTACCAAGAAAAATACCAGATGCAAATGCATACATGAAAAGAAGCTTAATATACTTTGTCATCAGACAAGTGCCAAAAACTACAATGAAAGAAAGCAAATTAATTGTTGCTTGGGATCACAGTAGCAAGGATAGGAATGACCACAAAGGGTCAATAGGGATATTTTGGGGGTGATGGTAATATATTGATGATGGTTACCTGAGTGTACATTTTTTTAAAAAAATATCTAACTTTATATTTAAACTGGCTGAATCTATTGAAGTATAGTTGACATACAATGTTATATTTGTTTCAGGTATACAATATAGTGATTCAGTAATTCTTTACATTATGCTATGCTCACCATAATAGTGTAACTGTCACCATACAACATTATTACAATATTAACTGCATTATCTTTGCTGTACTTTTAATCCCCATGACTTCTTTTATAACTGAAAGTTAATACCTTTTAATCTCCTTCAGCTATTTTGCCCATCCCCCAAACCCTACTCATCTGACAGTCACCAGTTTGTTGTCTGTATTGATGATTCTTTTCTGTTTTATTTGTATGTTTGTTTTGTTTTTTTGGTTCCACATATAAGTGAAATCATATGGTATTTGCTGTTTTCTGTCTGATTTATTTCACTTAACATAATGCTGTCAAGGTCCATCCATGTTGTTGCAAATGGCAATACCTTTCTTTTTTATGGCTAAGTAATATTCCAGTGTGTGTGTGTGTGTGTGTGTGTGTGTGTGTGTGTGTGTGTCGCATCTTCTTTATCCATTCACCTGCTAACAACCACTTAGGTTGCTTCCATATCTTGGCTATTCAAATAATGCCGCAATAAACATAGGAGTGTATATATGTTTTCAAATTGGTATTTTCATTTTCCTTGGATAAATACCCAGTAGTTGAATTACTGTATTGTATGATCTTTCCCCTTTTAATTTTTTGAGGAACCTCCATACTGTTTTCCACAGTGGTTGTACCAAGTTACATGCATACCAGTAGTACACAAGGGTTCTCTTTTCTCCACATCCTTGCCAGCACTTGTTAAAATGGGTGGATTTTATTGCATGTAAATGAAACCTTTTTAAAATTAATTTTTTAAATTCTATTGATGTTTATTTGGCCTTTGTCATTTAGGGCTATTGGTAAGTGTCAAATTAAAAATCTCTCTCCTCTCTCGGCAACACACACTTTACCTTTTTACATTCTCTTTTATTTCCTACTACATTTATTGCTGAGAGCTAAGAGCGTTTTGTTTTGTTTTTGTTTTTGTTTCATTTTATTTTTAAAACACCAACTTCGGAGCTGTGTTCAATTTAAGGAATGGGTGAGAAAATGATTAAAATTTTTTTGACCAAGTTTTTGCTGTGAACAAATATGCATGTCACAAAATAAAATTATACAGGATAAGTGCTTGCATGTAGCCATTTCTTAAATGAGAAGGCATGGGCATATCCATTGCCTGACTTAGTATAATTTTATAACACAAAAAATCTTAAAAATATGATGAGGGAAAAGACAAAGCAGAACACACTTGGAGAGCAAATAATTTTACATTAACAAACACATCTAGAAAGATAACATGAAAGAGAGTTGGCAAATACAGCCCAACTGAGAAGCATATATGACATCAGGAACAAAAAAAAGGAAGAAAATAATGGTTAGTTCACCAACAGAGAATAAATACATCATTTGAAGCAATACGAAGAAACTTGCAAACCCTAATAAACCAGCCAAAAACTTTCTCTAGGCTGCAAAATAATTGCAAATAGTTAAGAAATCCTCATTTATTATTTACTAAAGCATCACAGTTTGAACACAGGATACTTTTCAGACCTTTAAACATTTACAGGTCTCCTTGCAAGGCAAGTAAAGCACAAAGTAGGACCATTCACATTCCTTTAAAGAGGGTCAAATATACCAGGACCACAGAGTTCATATTTGCAGACACAGGTGTGAGACTCAGAAACTGAAAGAAATTTAGGTCAGTATCTGGGCATCAAGTAAATACAACAGGTCAGAGTTGATGAACTTTCTGTCTTTTTCTCCTTAGGATTTAAACAAATGATTGCCCATTTTTCTGGGAGAGAAAGAGACTTGAAAAAATAGTGATGGATAGTAAATTCTGTCTTTGGTGCTCATATATTAATTTTATTGGTGTCCCTAGAATCCTTTCAGGAACCTGTTTTCTAAATTCCAATTTCCTGAGGACTCACTCCAGACACCCGTTAACTAACGAATAAGTTTTTAGCATCAGCACATTAATTACTTATTTTAATATAAGATTTAGAGAAATTAAAGCTCTCAGACCACACCTGTGGTCAGATTCCTTGTTCTCTGCCATTGGGACCAGCTTAAACTATTATCACCAGAGTCTAACTTCATTAACTGCAGCTCTGTGGTCATAGTGATGGGGGCATGAAAAACATAGTGGTGGGACCTGTCTAGTCAGAAGGAGCCTAATCCAGGGGAATATCCAAGGTCTGGCTTTTCACTGTCCCTCTTCACTAGCTGACTTGGCTCCAGACTCTGTGGCTAGTGGACCCAGGAGCTCTAAAATTATTAATGACCTATTTCTTAAACTAGATCTTATACATTTAAAAGCTTGCCACTTCATTAAGCTTCCTGAGGGAATAAATATACCTTAGAAGTATCTACCATTGGCCTGAAATGTAATATATGGCATGTACTATTTGAATTACATTAGCTTAGATCTTTGCCAGATGACCAGTTCACAAATATATTAATGGTCACCATATGTGTATAATCCTACTAAGTATTTATGTTAAAATACTGGAGAAATTATGATCTACTTGCTTGAACAATTACAACCATTATCTTCATTGATTAGATGAGTCAAGTAAAGCTCAGAGAGATAAGGTGTATTACACAAAATTACAATGCTAAGGTATGGTGAAGTACGATAGAAGAGCTATTTCTAACAGCAAAATATGTTCAAATGACCATATTAATGAAGTTTTGAAAAAGAAGTTCTGAAGATCTACGAAAAGGGTTGCCAGATAAAATATAGCATGCTCAATTAAGTTTAAATGTCAGAAAACAAAATGATCTTTTACTATAAGTATGTACCAAATATTCCAAGAGACATAATTATACTAAAAATTATTTTTGTTTATCTAAAATTTAAACTTGAGTCTTGCATTTTTATTTGCTGAATCTGGCAGTCCTACCAATTAATGCTATAGATTTTGCCTTTGCATTAGTTGATATCATGAAAAGCTCTATCAGAAGAATTTTGATAAACAAATCAGCACATATTGAAAAGTAAAATCTACTTGCTAAAGATCATGCTGAAACAGAAGATATATAAGACAAAGTCTTCTACTCTCTAAAAGTTAGTAATCAGGCCTTGCAGACAGAAATATCCCAGAAGAAGTAACAATGAATAATGATACACAATGAGCTAGTAAGTACTAGTTTGTGAGTTAAGAAGGGAGGAAAATCAAAACAGCATCGATTAGCCAGAGAATACATAATCAAGGGAGTGGAGAGGATGAGTCTTGGAAAATAAGCCTGCCTGGGAAAAGTATTATTCTAAATTGCATCTGATTCTACCATGTCTGAAGCATGGTATATTTCAATAAATTCTAGTACCTGTTGTTGAATGTGTGCAACAGAAGCCCAAGCTCTTTCCTAAGCAGAGAGAGCAACAATAATGAAAAGAGAATAATGAAGAGGAAGAATAATAAAGAGGAGATAGTGACGTGAAGGTAAGTGGACAATTTTGAATGAAGTAGAGCTGTTTTCCTGAAAATGTGGTTCCCAGATAACAGTATCAACATCACATAGGAATTTCTTAGAAATGCAGATTCTCCAGCTTCACTCAAAAATTACAGAACCAAAATAATTTATTATTTTAATAAGCCCTCAGTGATTCTGATGTATAGTAACATTTAATAACGACTGAAGTAGAGTTAAAGGCACCTTTCCTTTTTTATCAACAAGGACAGCTTGAGTAGACTGTGTCTGCACTACAAAGGGTTAATCTCCAATATCGAGTACAAACCGGACAGATATAAAGACAATACCCAGACAACAAATTGTATGAAGCCTCTGATTTCTTCTTGAAATCATTCAAAGTGCCAGCTAGGTAAGAGATTAATCTTGAAGATTAGGAGGTCAAAATTCTTCAACAGACTCTAATATTAGGAAATCTGCTCCTAGAGGCATTAACTCCCACTTTCAAGAATCCAAAATAATTGTTGTATTCTTACAACAGTTACTTACTTGACCTACTATTATTAAAAGAGTATGTAAATCCCATTCCACTTCACTAAAATTTAGTGCCAAAGATCTTTAGAAAGTTTCTAGTAAATGTTATGGTTTTCAAATAGAGCTTGAGAATCAAACAGCTTAAGGGGATATTTGACAGTTAATATAAAGTTTGAGGCCAGGTAGTAGTGAATAATAATAATAGCTAGTACTTACTGAATGATTTTTCTAAATCAGATTTTCTTTGGAGGTCCATATATGTATAATCTTAGTTCATCTTTGCAAAAACCTTATGGGGTATCATTCCCATTTTTATATGAGAAACTGAGGAATCTAGAAATTACAGAGTTTGCTAAATTCATGAAACTACTAAGGGAGAGCAATGTTTATTAATTTAAACAATCAGCTTGTGGAGTCTAAGCTCTTAACCATGATAATGGTCTTCTTGCCATGTCTGAGCAAGAGCTCATGATTAAAAGGCACAATGCTGTGATATCATTTGATAAATATTAACTAGCTTATAAAAGAAATTGACTTCTCAAAGGAAAGACATCATTGTGGTATAATGTAAGCAATGGAATATCAAATGAAATTTGAGAAAGTTTTGAAATTCTCCATCAAAATTAGTACTAAAAGGAGATAAATTTGTAATGTAAAGATAGCAACATTTGGGATGGTGTAATTATTATAACTATTTTTTTTTTAGTTTTGAAGAATTCTATTCAAATTAATTTTCAAAATATAAAAATGTTCCAAAAATTGGAACCATTATGATGGTAATTTTTATATCAGGTTACACACACACACACACACACACACACACACACACACACATACATATAAATATATACATTTTTACATACAAAAATGTAGCTTTTCTATCCCAGATGGCATTAAATATAAATGAGGCTGTTTTTTATTGTTCAGAGTTAGAACTGTAAGTGTTCTTACATTTATAAGTATATTCTTTTACTTAGAATTGTAAGTTCTAGTGCTGTAAGATATTGCAAAAATTGGAAACTATGAGGCATATTTGTCCAATAAGCAGTATCTTGCTCATAGTTAGTTCTCTGTATTTATTAGACATAAGATTGGAGAAATGGACTGGGGTCATATCAAATAGTGCTATGAATATTAATAACTTTGAATTTTATTTGACATGTAATGAGATTAAGAGTTTATATTTTTAATCAGGAGTTATATAATAAGGGATGATTTTTCAGGAAGTACAATGTTTAAGATGGATGGAAAAGGAAAAAATAGGCACAGAAATGTATTGTGAGATTATTAAAATTGTCCAGGTGTATTGTGAGATTATTAAAATTGTCCAGGTGAGAGGCAGTGGAGGTTTAAATTAGAGTATTTCAAAAGGAACTTTGAAGGGGAGTCGGAAACAATGGGCATTTCACTTTTAGAATGAATAGCAGGTGAGAGGGAGAGAGAGAGAGAGACCTAGATGATTGTGAGCCTTTGACTGATAGGTGGGCAGTAGTACCATAAGAAACCCCAAAATAAGCTTTCCAGAGCACCCCCCTCATGGCAGTCCCTACTTAGACAACCATTTCCATTTCAGAAAATGACACAATGAGATGAGGTTTCTCTGAGGTCCCTTCCAGCTCTAAAATTCTGTATCATTGTAAAAGTAGATTTGAAATTAACTAACCGAGGCGACTTAGCAGAACTATAATGAATGCATAGACATAGGCATTGGTAACAGGTTGAAAAATGTACCTCTATCAAGTTCTAACATTTTCATGTAGCATTTGTAAGCATGCACATGCAGAAAATAATGCTAAATATGAGGTAATTGAATCAACTCAGGTTCTTATAGTTTTCTTTCTTTCTTTTTTTTCCCCAGCAATTAATAACCCCTAATTTGCTGGCAACAGCTATATCACTTTCATGTTACAAACATGGATAACTGTGTGTAAGTTTTAATGTTTATAGTTGAGTTACAACCTCCACAATCTCAGCCCACAGTCATCCTTAAAAAATGAGTAAAGGGGCGCCTGGGTGGCTCAGTCGGTTAAGCGTCCGACTTCAGCTCAGGTCATGATCTCATAGCTTGTGAGTTCGAGCCCCGCGTCGGGCTCTGTGCTGGCAGCTCAGAGCCTGGAGCCTGCTTCAGATTCTGTGTCTCCCTCTCTCTCTGGCCCTCCCCGTCCATGCTCTGTCTCCCTCTGTCTCAAAAATAACTAAACATAAAAAAAAAAAAAATGAGTAAAGCACTGAAGTAGCAACCCACAGCTCCTAATACATGGCAATAAAAAATAAAAATTAAAAAAAAAACTTTTTTTTTTCAATTTCCTTGAAGAATAGTTTAAATGAATTCTTCATCCATTGGGTAAATGTGGTCTTTAATACCAGTGACTCAAATAATGAATATATTTCAGAGAAAAGAATCTGGCTGAAAGGGTATACTGAAGGATTGTTCTTCCTAATAATGCGGTATCCTGCTGCTTGACTTTCTAAACTCACTTCAATATTTGCATTATGGAGAAAGTGATAACTTTGGAGAACATACACATTTTCTTCAGCAGTGTAAAATGAAATCCCAGGTTATGAAGCGAGGCTTTATGGAAGGTCACCACTTATCACCTTTGCTCTGTGACTGTAATTTTCTCCTTTTCAAACAACTCTAGTACTCCTGCTAGAACAAGTTTTCTTTCACTACATCACTCTGTGGCCCAAGATTTCCTGTTTTTGTACATATCATTTTCAGAATCCTAGTTGACTTTCGGTGTCCCCCAGTGTCTTATTGTGCTCAAATTATGCAAATGTATCTTATTTTGATTTTGATCTACCTTCCAGTATAAATCTTTTCTCCTCCCACATTAGGGCACTCTCTACTGCTTGACACCTTTCTTTTACGTTCCTCACTCTGTCTAGAATGACTGCCCTTCTCCTTCTCCTACCTAAATCCCAAGAGTTTAAAAAGTGCTATTTCACCATTTCACTTCTGTCATTTTAACTATATTTATTTCTCCACAATAATAGGAAATATATGTCATCTTCTTTATTTAATAGGTTCAGTTAGTACTTGGCCAGCTGATAGAGATATATTATGATGCATTTATTGGTTTTCTTAAAACTCCCACCTGCGGTCATGGTAATTGAGTGTAGCAGCCAAACTATGTGTGTGCGTATGTGCTTGCATGTGTTTGTTTATTTGATAGGTTCTTTTTAAATGACAGTTAGTAGTTATTTGGTCATTAAAGTGTTTAATAGTTATAGTTCATATTCAGCAAACATTTAAGTGCCTACTATGTCTTAACATTATAATTATTATAAATTGTAAACTTACATTGTAAATATAATGCTACAAAATAAACCACCAGAAAATCTCAGTGATTTCAATAATAAGTATTTATTTCTCTATTACATATGTCTACAAATCATCTCAGGTTTAGCTGATCTTGGCTAGGTTTAACTAGATTTGACACCTAGCTCTGATTATTTCCTAGGCCTACTTCAATTATCACTCATCATCCTTGGATGATGGCAAAAAAGAAGAGAAGAGCACAAGGTCAATCCTACATTCACATTTCCAGAGGCTACTCATGTTTTTGTCCCTTAACATTATGTTGGTCAAAACAAGCGATATGACTGAGGACCAAGTCATGGGGAGACCATGGTAAAGAGTGAGCGTGAGCATGTACATAACTCCTACAGTGGACTGGTAAATTGAGAACAATAATTCATTTATCATAAGGGAGCAGACATACGAAGCCAGCATGTAGGTAGTCCTGCCATCATGCAGTTTATAGACACTTTAGGGAGACAAAGTTAGAAGGTGATTAAAATACAGTAATATAAATAAAACATGTGAGATCATTTCCACACTGGTCTAAGGTGGTATATGAAAACCTACTATTTGTCAGGAAGGCATAGAATAGGTACTGGCTTGTATCAAGGTTACATTGTAATTGTACTCAGGCTAGGCATTCATGGGAAGTAAGGAGGTGATAAGTAGCCATAATTAGGAAGAAGGATGTTTAGAGTGAAAAAAAGTTATCTCAGACACTGTTTTTGTTTTTACCATTTTCTATGTATCACTGAAATAGACAAATGAGAAGGTCCCTGAATGTCAGTTTTGTATGCTGTGGGAACCTCCAGAAAAGTCTGTTCAGTAGATACTAAAGTAAAGTACCTCCCTGGAAGGAAACTACTTGATGTTAGAAATTCTTTAATATGTATTTTCTCCTCCCAGTAACTCTGTACAAAGCTGTCGCATGACATTAAATCGCTAACATGGTGATCATACAAACACACCCAAACATAGAAGTTATGATATGGTCAATGCTAGAATAGAGTTATCAGGACTATGAGATGACAACACCATACTGAATAAAACTTTCAGAATTAAAAAGGATTTGTAAGTGAAAAAACAACCTTCCATTTATCTTTAAATGATTTACTTCACATGTGTTTTCATTCCTTTGACATTTAATTGTTGGGTCTGAAAGTTTCCTGGAGGAGAGGTCCAAGAAAAGGCTAAATTCAACTTGGCAGCATCAGGAAGAAGAGGTCTTGTCAATCGCTTTCTTGTCTTAAAGTGAAGAATGAGGATCGAAAGGACAAGATTAAGAGTAAATCTAAAAAAAAAAAAAAAAATTGCTCAGTAAGTCACTCTGTTCTTTACTACCCCTTGGTTTAATTTACAAGTAATGAGTCATCTTGGCTTATTAATGACCCCCCAATTCACCAAAGATAGTAATGTGAATTTGAAGTCCCAAACAGTATTGAGACACACTCTTTGGGATTAATGTAATCATGGGCTGCCTTAAAGGGACACAGGATCATGTTCTCAGCAATGTATCATGCAAAGAATTAAAGTAGGGAATGGCAGTGATTTGGGTATGTGAAGTTAAAAAAATTTGGGGCACCAGGGTGGCTCAGTCGGTTAAACGTCCAAATTCAGCTCAGGTCATGATCTCATGGCTTGTGAGTTCGAGCCCTGCGTCAGGCTCTGTGCTGACAGCTCAGAGCCTGGAACCTGCTTCGGATTCTGTGTGTGTATCTCTCTCTCTGCCCCTTCTCCGCTCATACTCTGTCTCTCTCTGTCTCTCAAAAATAAATAAACATTAAAGAAAAAATTTAAAAAAAATTAATTCTGGAGTGCCTTGGTGGTTCACTCTTTAAGCATCAGACTCTTGATTCCGTCTCATGTCATGATCTCATGGTTTTTGGGCTCTGCACTGACAATGCGGAGCCTGCTTGGGATTCTCTCTCTCTCTCTCTCTCTCTCTCTCTCTCTCTCTCTCCCCCTTTGTCCTCCCCTCTTGTACTCTCTCTCTTTCTCTCAACATAAATAAACTTAAAAAACAAAAAAGAGTAATTCTATGCTGGAGTTCCATTTGCCAAGATACAGTTTAACTTCCTCTTCTTTAGTCCACCCCGAATCTAACACAAATTTCCCTACATATCCTAAGTTTCTATTCAGAATAATTTCAGCAGAAAATGTATATGGAGTATGAAGTACATTTATACCTCAGAACATGGCTATTTAAGGCAAGTTCTTATTAAGTGCAAGAGAATGGGGCGGTTTGGCAGTGGTTGGAAACTGGAATCACACAGACACATGGAGGAGACCATGGCACTGGGAAGCTAGACAAGATTGAAGGTGTGGTGAGAATCACAGCACAAGGAGCAGGATAAGAATCAATCTGTTTGGTCACAGATAAAGATATCTACAAGAGGTAGTAGGTGTGTTTAGACATCTAATAGATTTGAGAATCTTGACCATTCAAGATGGAGAGAAGCAGTTAGCATTAAGGAAATTTTAAGCAGCTCATAGGCAGCAGCCATCAGAAACTGGATACTAAAGAGAAATTTGGGTAATGTATAGTTTATAAAGACGGAACCTCAAGCATTTGAGGAAATAAATAAAACAAACAAACAAACAAACAAACAAAACCCTGTTTTAACCATTAGAGCCTGAGCTGAAGCTTAAGTTCTGGGAAGGAAGCAAGGCATGGTAATCAGTACTTGGGTACTTACAAGTCAGGGGCAACCTGTAAAAGGTGGCTACGTTGAATTCCTTAGAATCAGGTTGAGGAGGTCTTAACCCCCTCAGTACTGGCCTTAGAAATTGGATAAAGGCTAAACTGTCAGATAAGTGTTAAGAAACATTAGTTATAGGTAAAGAAAATAAACAAGAAAATTTGGGAACCCCCAATATATTCCAAAACAGTAGGGTTGATAGCTTCATATTTGTTGAATAGTAACTGGTCTTAAGGAAAATTTCTCTAATATCAATCCCGGAGGCAATTCCTAATCCTATGCTAATTCAAATGTGGCTTTTTTTTGCAAATCCTATAGAATCTCAGCCTCTGGCCCTAATATTAGCAAATAAATTAATGAAATCTACATGAGACAATATTGTGGTCTACTGTTAATAAATGAGGGTATGGAATAGTTTAACTTCACTTTTAACTCTCAGTACAAAAATAAAAACAACCCCCGAAAAGCAAGATGTTGGGTTTCCATGTCTAGATACCCTTTTTTTCTTGTAAATAGTAAGGTTTACACCTACAAAATTAAATTACTTCTCTGAGGTAAAAATGTTAGTCTCATTTATTTCAATCACATGCTTTTAACTTTCACACAAATTCAAATATTAAGTGCCTACATTATAATGTCTCACAATGTTATAGACCTGCCTTGTAATTTGTGAGCTTATGAATCTTCCAGAAAGGATGTGATGATTATCATTATGACAATGATGAAATAATAATAATAATAATAATAATAATAGTAATAGTAATAATAATAATAATAAATACAAGTTACCATTGTTGAACACAGAAATTTGAAAATTTAGGCCCAATCCTGAAATGCTGGACTTCTAGGGTCAGAGGAATGAGATCTAAGAAATGGTTTAAGAATGAGGACATTGTCTCTTCCGTAAAGAATTTGAAGTTCTGGCATACATACCTCTTCCAAACTTATTTCCTACATACAGATATTTGAGATTTTATCCACATATGTTGATAGCTCCAAAGGGGAAACACCTAGACATAATCCCAGAGGAACAGTACAGCTTGGGTATATGGTAAATGACATCCCTGGCAGAAATCAGCTGGGAGAAACCTGACTTGTTTCCATCACTGATAAAACCCCCTTCTGTGGAGGCCACAAAGCTAAGTGCTGCTGCTGTCACTGAAGAAGTATAGTATCAACTTGTAGGGGCACCTGGCTGGCTCAATTGGTGGAACATGCAATTCTTAATCTCAGGGATGTGGGTCCAAGCCCCACATTACATGTGGAGCCTACTTAAATAAAAAAATAATAATTTTATAAAAAAAAAGAAAATCAACTTGTAGTATGAGATGCTAAAGATGCTAAGAGTCAGATAAGAGATTTCAGATATATGCACACCCAGCTTCCATTAAATTAGCTATCATGACAGGAAAAAAAGGAGAAAAACAATCCCAAACAACTCTCAAAACAAGCCAGTCATCTGTAGGACTCTGAGAGGAAATTTATAATTCCTATAGCTTCTAATTATTGTTTAAGTGCCCACTTTGATTGTTCCCTGCAGATAGATTGAGGAAGTCAAGCGATTTTGACATTCTGCAGTTTATAGGCGATCATATATTTTAATTGTCATGTCACAGAGCAGTCGACAGAATTATACTGATCTGTTTGAAGTCAAATGATTAGTTAGAGGCAGCATCACTAAATAGACATCTTTTATTTAGTTCAGGGTTACTATGAAATCAATGGTGTATCATCACACACAGACATACACACACTGTTTTTTTGTTGAAGCAATAACCACAGTGATAGGATATTTAGAGATCAGGTCTTTGAGAGGTAATTAGGTTTCAATGACATTATGTGGGTGGGACCCTAGTGATGGGTTTAGTTCCCTTATAGAAAAAAGACACCTGAGAGCTTGCTGTGACCTGTCTCTCTGCCATTTGAAAACACCAGATGATGGTCCTCTGCAAGTCCAAAGAGAGCCCACACTAGAAACCAAATTAGTCTGTACCTGGCCCTTGGATTTCCAGCCTCCTAATTGTGAGAATACACATTTCTGTTATTTAAGTCACCCAATGTACAGTATTCTGTTATGGCAGCCTGAGCTGCCAAGAGGAAGATCCTTTCCCTTTACTCACTGCCTGACAGTGTAAAAACTGAGGGCTTCAAGGCTGGGAAGAAGGGTTCTGAAGACAGCATTCCCAATCTGCATTTGCATCCTCTTCCTTGCCTTGGTATCATTCTCTCTCTTTTCTTTCATCTGAAGAGGCCTCTTTCAACAAGCTTTAACCCTTCACTTCATGTTGCAGGATTCTGAAAAGGCTCTCCAAATCCTTCCCCAAAGCAGGAGAGGTTTCCATTGCGGAGTTGGGCACTGAGCTCCTCAGAAGGGCTATTGCTGTTCTTCCTGCAGTACATTTCCCCTACTCTCTTCTGATAGATGCTACAGCCAAATTACATACACAAAACAAAGCTACTTCCAAAATTACCTGCGGTTATGGCTTCTATTCTCAGCTTTACTTTTGCCAAACAGACCAGATGTTAGAGTTCTTCTGAAAGTGCATACATCTTGGGATTAAAGGCTATTTACATAAAAGTTCATTGTTCGTAATTGACCCTCCTGATGGCTGGTTCTGGCCTTTTCACATTCTTTCTCATCTCCCAATAGATACATGGATAGGCATAAAGAACTAGAATATTTTAAAAGATACAGATCAAAGTAGAGAGAAATATGTGTGGTTAATATTTTAAATATTGAAAATAAGTGTTGGTGAAGGAGGAGATGGCAAAATACAAAACCCAAGAATAAAAAAGTAAGAATTGGCAAAGCATCGATTCCTTGAGTTTGGAGAAGCTGTTGGGTGAAAAAAACCCAGAGCTAGTAGTGTCCACCCCACACCCGTCTAAAGGACGCTACCCTCCAGAGTAACACAATGCCACAGAGGCACAGTTCAGATAGTAATTCCCAAACCAACGGTGCTGTGGATGGAGGCAGGAGGTGCTTATTTTATGTAACAAGTTCTCTTGCTCTTTCCCTCGTTCAAGAAATTTTCTCTGTTCATCTCTTTGTTTGTAATGTGTTCTTCCTCTTTATCTTGGTAGTCCTTCCAGACTTAGTTTTTGTCTCAGTCTTTCTAGGCTAACTTGGGCCTCAGGGGTCATCTGTATGCTGAATACACAAGTTGTAGGGAACTGTATTTATATATTTATAAACATATATTTTTATATTTTACATTTATAAAAACATAAAAATATATATAAATGTAAATATATATATATATATTCCCTACCACTTTTTATGAGGTTAAAAATAATGTAAATCGTGCCTCCATTTCTCCATTAGAATGAATTAAGTCAGTATAAATTTATTCTTTAAATATATAGTCATTGGCTACTTAATATATAAAGCACAGTGCTAGACCTTGTGGGTGGGAACGTTGAAGAATTATAGCCCAAGTTACTGAAGACTCACAATCGAAGAGAACATACCTAAGATAAGATAAACTGACTTCAATTTTTTTTTGTTTTATTGTGGTAAGAACAGTTAACATGAGATCTACCCTCCTAACAGATTTTTAAGTGTACAGTAAACTGCTGTTAGCTATAGATGCAGTGTTGTACCACAGATTTCTAGAACTTACTCATCTTGCATAACTGAAACTTTAAACCTTTTGATTAGCAAGTTCCCATTTCCCTCCCCGCTGCAGTCCCTGGTAACCACCATTCCACTCTCTGATTCTGAGTTTGACTACATTAGCTACCTCATATACAGGAGATCATGCAGTATGTGTTCTGTGGTTAATTTCACTTAGCATAATGTGTTTTAGGTTCATCCCATGTTGTATTACATAGGGCAGAATTCCCCTCATTTTTAAGGTTTAATAATATTCCATTATATGTATATGCCGCTTTTCTTTTAAACCATTCATCCATAGATGGACATTTAAGTTATTTTTACATCCTGAGTATTGTGAATAGTACAGCAATGAACATAGGAGTGCTGATATCTCTTTGAGATCCTGATTTAAATTCTTCTGCATAAATATCCGGAATTGGAAATGCTGGATCATATTGTAGTTCTTTTTTAATCTTTTGAGGAGCCTTCATACTATTTCCACAGCGCCTCACCATTTTACATTCCCACCAGCAACATACAAGGGCTCCAATTTCCCCACATCCTTGCCAAACACTTGGCATTTCTTCTTTTGATAACAGCCATCTTCATAGATGTGAAGCAATATATTATTGTGGTTTTAATTTGCATTTTCCTGATGATTAGTGGTACTCAGTATACTACTTTTACATGCACTGCAGTTTTGGAGTTATGAAAGTATAGTGGAGGGAGAGAGAAATGTGGGAAGACTTCTTGAAGGAAGTGTGCTTTATTATGAAGCTTCAAACATGGATAGAACTTTAGATGAAGGGAATAGATTGAACAAAAGAATATTTCTTGGGAATGCCCTGTGTTTACCAGATTCCAAATGTACTTTGTGATTCTCTGAGAAATTTCTTTACTCTGATAAATTAGATTCCTATGACCTGTATTATAATTTCACTATCTATACTCATAATGATATCTTCAAAGTATTTTTACAAGACTCAAAAAATTTTAATATTTATAACGACCTTGCAAAAAATGCACCATTAACCCTATTTGTAGATAAGCAACTGGATATCCAGGCAGGTTAATGGAGAAGAAAATAACAGGCTTTGGAACTAAACCCGTTTTTTTAAACCTTAAGACAGTTTTTTTTTTTTTCTCATTTAGAAAATAAGCTGTTTTACTTCGTATCTGAGGTAAGAAGACAACATAGATTATATAATGTCTCTTTTTAATTCTTAGAAAATGAAAAGCTTACTTAATTTTGAGTGTTAATAAAAATATAAACACCTGTGAACATTTTAAAGATGGCATTTTAATAGAAAGATATATTAAAATAGTTTTGAATCAGTAATAAACTGTATTTTTGTATATTTTATCACATATACAAAAGGATATACTTAGATGAATCTAAGAAAGAGCAGTAAATTAAAAAAGCTGTACTACCCTATGACCCAGCAGTAGCACTGCTAGGAATTTACCCAAGGGACACAGGAGTACTGATGCATAGGGGCACTTGTACTCCAATGTTTATAGCAGCACTCTCAACAATAGCCAAATTGTGGAAAGAGCCTAAATGTCCATCAACTGATGAATGGGTAAAGAAATTGTGGTTTATATACACAATGGAGTACTACGTGGCAATGAGAAAGAATGAAATATGGCCCTTTGTAGCAACCTGGATGGAACTGGAGAGTGTGCTGCTAAGTGAAATAAGCCATACAGAGAAAGACAGATACCATATGGTTTCACTTTTATGTGGATCCTGAGAAACTTAACAGAAACCCATGGGGGAGGGGAAGGAAAAAAAATGAGGTTAGAGTGGGAGAGAGCCAAAGCATAAGAGACTCTTAAAAACTGAGAACGAACTGAGGGTTGATGGGGGGTGGGAGGGAGGGTAGGGTAGGTGATGGGCATTAAAGAGGGCATCTTTTGGGATGAGCACTGGGTGTAGTATGGAAACCAAGTTGACAATAAATTTCATATATTAAAAAAAATGAAAAAAAAAACTGTAGTTGCAATGCTTTTCATTAATAACATTATTGAGAACTCTCTTTGGGTGTAACTGTCTCTTATTTTCAAATACATGTCCGAAAACTTCATATATTTATAAATGTTAAGAGAGATTCTAAAATATACTTCATTTTTCTCTTATCTTTATTTTCCCCTTCTTCCATCTGATAATCTCCAGAAAAGAAGTTCTTATCTTCATCTATGATACCTTCTAAAAAGCCAGATGTAAAAAAAAAAAAAATAAAGAAAGAAAGTCAGATGTATATATTTTCATTTTTAAAATGTTTGAAGCAGAAAACAAATGATGAGTATGTCACAGTGAATGACAGGTGACAGAAAAGTTGACAGAGCTTCTTTGGGTTTTTGTTTTTTCTTTTTCTCTAATGTCCCCCATAAAAGTCTTCATTTCCAATGATACTGACAATATATTTCAACCATTAAAAATATTAAGAGTGTACTTAGTGGCTCTTGGCACAAGTAAAGAGTCATTTAAAAATTACCCTTATTTACTTTTTATAGAGTCTGTCCAAAAGAATATCAATATTTACTGAAGATAGCAAAAGAGCTATAGATTTTTCTCATCCAAGAAAGTGGTCAACCTCAGAAATAGCTCTCAAAAATCATTATCTCCAGATATACACTTGGTCCTGGATTTTCAGTCAGGCCCACTTATCTTTTCCAATGCCAACCCTTTCTTTTAAGCCTTGGAGATCTAGAGTAAGGCAGTGCATTACCCAAAGTGTTCGTAAAATGCTCATTAATCTCTGCAGGTGATGTTTCAGACCTTGAAAGGGGCAGGATATCCACCTCACCTCACTCAGCTGTCGTACCTAGAATTCAAAATGTTGTCTTCTGTGAGAAAAATACAAGAGATAGTCTATATTAATCTGTATTCTCAATATTTGTATAGTGAAATGAAAAGGTCAATATATTTAAAACTACATTCTAAAATATTAGTTTTGTTATTTTGTACAAAAATAGTTGTAATCTATCATCCAAATGAAATTTAAGTCCTCTTGTTTTATTGACCAAAAGAGGGCCTTTCAAGCTGTCAGTAGATGTATAGGTGTTCATACAAATGCGTAGACACATGTACACCTGTTTTTTAGTTAAAATATTTTTTAAACCAAATTGTAATAGATTTTAAACAAATAGTATGAACAACATAATTAATATGTCCATAACAAATATGGTCCCTCATGGGTGACTTGAAACTCCGGAGGTCTAATTTCTTGTTTCATCACCAGTAGCTCACTGTTAGTGGACACAGTACCAACCTGTCTCAATTACAGCTTTGTCATCTTAAATGGGAGTAACTCCATCTGGTGATCTAGAGGGTGGCTGGGTCAGCTGAAGCTCGAGTCACCTCTGCTGTGATTCTATGGTGTCAACTCAACGTTAAGATTCTGATCAACTATGTACTCATTACCTCTTTTAGTTCTATCCTATTTCTGTCTTTTCTCCATAATTTACCACTTCTCTTTTCTCATGAAAATGTGAGAAAATACATTTTTTGTCATCATGAGAAGAACCTTCTTCATATCCTCGAAGAAGCTTGACAAAAAGAAGCTGCTCCAGCCCACAACGAATCACTGAGATGCTTTTCAGTTTCAACTCTGATATTCTACATTTTACCACCTTCCTCAGCCAATGAGGTTGACCTACCTTCATGTATTTCCTGTTGCAGAAATGTTGTCAGATTGAAATAAACATTTATTAAGGGCTTTGATCTTCTGAAAACAAAAAGCCTTATAAAAGTTTATTAGATGAAAAGCACTTTCATGGTTGGGTGTCTGGGCTTTTTTAAATGCCATAGACAATATAAGAATTTCAGGAGATTATTATAAAGATAGGATGTCTGCCAGCCTTTGGGATTTGTCTTACAGTCTCAGCACTAGAATTTGATAACTATTCAGAAAGGAATAGATTTTTTTAAGTGTTGCAGTGTCCCCAAACCATCTGTGTTAAATCTCCATGGTAAGTCTCCCTATATTTTGGCATATGTATGGCATCTAGGTGGTGACTTTGAGAGACTTCATGAGGAAAAATCACCAAGGTATTTTTTAGCCATGGTGTCATTCTGCCTTTAATAGCCACTTAATTCCTCCTTAGAAATAAATAGAAGCTCTTAAATGGGGCATATTACTTTGGTAGAGTAAATTATTAAATAACCACAACATAATGAAACTATTTGGTTGCTAACATTTATACATGATTATTCAGATAAAAAGCAAGTATCTGGAAAAAGGGGACACTGACGTCTCAAAGTTGGCCTTGTTCCTGAATTGTTTAACTGACTTAATCATTTAATTAACACTAAGTTATGAACATAGGAGTTGTCATGTGAAGACAATAATTAACACATCCAGCTAATTTTGATTCCTCAGAATTTATTCACTCTTCATTTTACCACTATTATTTTTATCATCCTTTGCCTCATTATTCTTGCACCTCTCTCAGATTGCCTTTCTTGCCTCTAACCTCTATTTTGCTGCTACAATGAACAAGTCAATTCTTTTTGAAAAATCCTTCAATTACCCCCAGTGACTATAACAGTGATTACCAAAGTGGGTGTATCACTCTCCCAGGAATGTACTTGGTAAATTACTGCTGTGTACGAATAAAACACCAGAAATTTCCATTTATGATTTATCACATCCTTTTAGAACATGTTCTGTTTATTTTTATTATTTACTCATTTAATATTTATTTATTTTTGAGAGACAGGGACAGAGTGTGAGCAGGGAAGGGGCAGAGAAAGAGAGGGAGACATGGAATCTGAAGCAGGTTTCAGACTCTGAGCTGTCAGCACAGAGCTCGAAGCATGTCTCAAGCACATGGACTGTGAGATCATAACCTAAGTTGAAGTCAGACGCTTAACTAAACCACTCAAGCACCCCAAACATGTTCTTTTTATTTGAATATTTGGTATTGTTTTCAGTATTGGTACACTAATACTTGGATATTATTCATAAATAAATATATTTATATTAAGATGTTTTCTTAAAATATTTGTAATGATAAAGATAAAATAAGGTACCACTATACACTTATTAGAATGGCTAAAATTAAAATTACTGACCTTGGAATGCCCAGGTGGCTGAGTTGGTTAAGCGTCTGACTTCAGCTCAGGTCATGACCTCTCAGTTTTGTGAGTTTGAGCCCTTGTATCCGGCTCTGGGCTGCTCAGAGCCTGGAGCCTGCTTCAGATTCTGTGTCTCCTTTTCTCTCTCTCTCTCTCTCTCTCTCTCTCTCTCTCTCTCTCTCTCTTTCTCTGTCCTTCTCCTACTTGTGTTCTATCTCTCTCTCCTCAAAAATAAACATTAAAAAAATAAAATAATATAATATAACTTACCTTACCTAGTGTTGGTAAGGATGTTGAGAAGCTGGATTTCGTATGTATTGCTAGAGAGAATGAAAAATGGTACAACAAAATTTGCAAAGAGCTTGGCAGTTTTTTAAAAAATCTTCTATATGATCCAGTCATTCCTCTCTTAGGTATTTACTCAATACAAAAGGAAATGTATGTCCATACAAAGACCTACATGAACGTTTATAGTAGTTTTATCTGTAATAGCGCCAAACTGGGAACAACTGAAGTTGCCATCCTCAGGTAAATGGATAAATGAATTGTGGTGTACAACCACTTAATTAAATATTTCCCAGCCATAAAAAGTAATGAGCTATTGATACGCACAACAGCACAGATGAATCTCAATATAATTACGCTGAGTAAAAAGATGTATGATTCCATTTCTGTAAAACTAGAAAATTGAAATTTATAGTGAAAAGAAAGCAGATCAGCGGTTGCTTGAAAATAGGGAGTGGAGACAGGTGGGAGAGAGGGACAGATAAAGGACATCAGGAGATTTTGTAGGTATTAGATATGTTCAATAATCTTCACTGTGATTACTATTTAGTGGGCATGTATGTATGTCACAACTTATGAAATTAGACATATATGTACAGCTTACTGTATGTTAATCATATACCTCAATAAAGCTATTGTAAAATATTTCTTTTTAAAGTTTAGATTCCATTTGCCAAAGAAAAAGTCTTAGTATGGCCTATAAGACCATTATGTGACCTTCACCACCTTATTCTCTGGCAGCTATGCAACGCTCTAGTTACCTAATAATAAATAATTACTTCCACACATTAAGTTGTTTCCTGTGTTTCTGTCTTTGCTCATCCCCTTCCCTATGCCAAGAACACACTTCCCTGATTCTCTTTATCCTTAAAGTCTCGATTTAAGTATTGACTCCTCTAGAAATCTTCCCATGGCGAGCTAAGATCAAGACAGGTACCACTCCTCTGTTTCTCTAACACGCAGGACATACTCCTATCTTTGTACCAATAATCATTAGCACATGTGTCTCTTCTCCTTAAGGACAGAGCCCTCATTTATTCAGCTAGATATACCTGGGTAATATTTTAAAGTAATGGTTCAATAGAAATTTGTTGAAGTAATATAAGAAAAAAGTAGAGTAGACAGTACAAGTTCTCTCTCATTCTGCAAATCACGCTGTGGTTTATGAGAATATGCTGGGTCAAGTGTTTTGTGAAGTTAAGTTGAAGGCATTGTTAAGATATATCAAATATTCATATTGTTTTTGTATTTGTAACTAACATCCATTTTCACAGTCACTAAGAAAACATGCATTGTTTCTCAGTGTGGGTTGATTTATAGCATTGTGTTTCCTGGTTACGTCTGCTAATGCTTAGTTTTTCTACCTATTATATAAGAATCTTTATGTAAAATTGCAGGCATAAGCCACAGGGTATAGTGTGGACTTAGCTTAAAACAAATCAAGTTAAATCACAGCTTTAACCCACAATTTAGGTCACTTGTAACAGAACATAGGCTCAATCATCATTCCTCCACTATAAAATTTTTTGATAAAACCTTAATGTATGTGCTTCCAGATCCAGATACATGACATTTTATTTAGGAGACTGTAAGTCCTTTTTTACAGATTTAAATAATCAATTTTCAAATTTTATTTTAATGTAATTAGCAAACCAAATTGTATCTGGTTATTTTGGTCATTGGATCAAACACTCTAATGCTAACTCTAGTCTCACAATGAATGCTTATTATTTTACACAAACAAGGTTATTCTTCTCTTTGTTCATCCCTGCTATTGCTAAGTGTTTGCAAGATTTTTGTGTTCTACTATAGTAATAGCAGTTTTCTTCCAGGACTCATTCTACCCCCCAATCTGTATTCTTTCCATATGTTATTCAATCTTGGACTTGACTAGGGCAATCAATTCTGTCAGGACAGAGTTTTTTTCATCTTCATTGCTATGTGTCTCAAAAGTATTTTATTCCATTTTCTTTTCAATAGACAAGGGGTTCTTCCCTCCTTACATATTTAACTTTATTTATATTTTCAGTTTCAACCATTCCTGTCTCTCTACTTTCATAATAGCACCTGAATTGTATACCTCTCTCCCACTGCACCATACACACATATCCCAAGAGTTCTACTTCAGTTTTTATTAGAGATGCATATAGTTCTTGTTTTGCTTATAGTGAAATAGACCTGACTCAGTTGCCTCTCATCTTAATGAAGCAAGAACATGCCATTTAAAATGACACAATTTGGGGCACCTAGGTGGCTCAGTCAGTTAAGCGTCCAACTTCAGCTCAGGTCATGATCTCACAGTTTGTGAGTTCAAGCCCCGCATCAGGCTCTCTGCTGACAGCTCAGAGCCTGGAGCCTGCTTTGGATTCTGTGTCTCATTCTCTCTCTACCCCTCCCCCCTTGTGCTTTGTCTCTTTCTGTCTCTCAAAAACAAAAAAAATAAAAATAAAAATAAAAAAATAAAAATAAATAAAATGACACAATTTTAGTTATTTTTTTACATAAATACAGATTACTTGAGTTAGTACTGAAAGTCAGCATGAGCCAAGCGCTGACTTGCAGGTCCCAAATGTAAGCTTTTTCTGCTTGTTTATTGGTGGATTGGACCTGAAATATGTCTTCCTGTTTTTTCCTGCTTAATGTTCCTTCCAGTATGTCTGTTAGAATATATTATTTCAAGAAGGATGGCATGGGCAAGAGAAATTCTTAGAACTTACAAGGAAAGTCTATTATAAGAAAGGTCAACAACGAGTATTCATTTGTATTCCTTATACACAAGCAATAGTCCTAGCCTTAATATATGTAATAGATTGTTCCCCTGTACTGAATTTTTCACCTTCTCCTTGTCCATAGCTTTGCCATGTGAGTTTCAGTGCCTTTCACTTCCATGGATCAGGTGTTCTTCACCACTACTTGACTTTAGATTTGATCATGTGACTTACTTTGGCCAATTCAACATTAGCAAATATCATACAAGCAGAAGCCTGAAAAGTGCTTACTCTGTTGGGCTTAGTTCTTCATCGCCGTCATCTCCATGAGAAACATAGGTGCTATGTAGTTCATTGGCACATAGCTTCCAAATCCAAGTACACGTTTTATTCAGTGTTTATAAAATTAATCATTTACCAGGACATGTTTGAATACCATGAAATTCATAAGAGACTGGTACACATCCAAATAACAATTTATTACTCTCATTGTGATTTTTACATACAGTTCACATGTTCTCTCTCTGTTTTCTGACCCATGTGGGAATTCAGTTATAGTTATCATGTCCTTTTTGGATATGGAGTATGAATACAGGTTAATTCAACTAAGATAATTGTAAATATTCTTCCCCTGTATTATTACAAATTATTGTTTTGTTGTTAGAGCTGGATAAAAACTTGAGTCTTGTTTTCTGTCCACTTTCAAGTCCCTCTATCTTTTTCTTTTTCTAACTTCATATATATATATATATATATATATATGAATACATATATATATGAATACATATATATATGAATACATATATATGAATACATATATATATGAATACATATATATATATGAATACATATATATATAGAAAAACACTTCACATATATATATATTCACACACATATACATACATAGGTTTAGAATGTGTATAGGTGTATGTGTATATGTATATGCACACAAACACATACACATATTTATATTCATAAATGTGCATATATGTACATGTATATATGTAAATAGTTAAATGGAATACAGGGTCATAAAGAAGAACTATTTCTTCCATTAACTATCTCCATCTATATTTGTCTTTCTATTTTTTATTATTAATTTTAGTTATTTCTAGTTGCCTCCTGATGTGACAGATAAAAAAAGGACTATTTTACTATTGCTGAATGTCCTTCCCTTCCTAAATAGCAAAATTGCTATCTTATATTTCTGCAGTCTGTTAGTTTTGTAATGTTATTATGTCATTAGTCCTTTAGCTCTGGTTTGGTCAAGCAAATGATCTAAGTCTAGGCTACTCTAAAAGATAAGCAAATTAGCAATCATCTCCTTCAACTCCGTTCTACTTCTACCTCTGAACTTCCTTTATTTATATTTTTATTGTCAAGTCTTACAGCATTTACAGTGTACTCTGTAACTATGTGTTCTGTGCTTTGTCTATATGTAGATTTTAAAGATTAAAATTCCATACAATACTTGTTTTGTTATGACTATGCATATAAGATTTTCTATGCAACTAATTAATATATTATTGTCAGGATTCCTTTCTTATACATCCATTGCTTTTTTTTGGAGTTTTAAATGGCCCCTTTCACTTGTTTTTGTTTGTATTTAATGCTGTATTAATTTGAAGGGTTGAATTGAAAAAATAAAGAACTTGTAGTAATCATAGACCTTACCCAATACCAAACTTTGGGAATGATAAAAAGGTTGTAGGTGAGTGCCAGGCATGATCAGAACTTTATTTTCTCAGAAGAATCCTAAACATCATAGACAAGCTTTAAAACATATCCATTTCTCCTGTATTTGAATATGTTTTCATAGTAAAACATAAATCTTGAGCAACATAGACAGAAACATTGTTTGTAAAAGAACCATTTCCTTTTCAATACTCCTCCTTTTTATGCCCTATCAAATATTTACCTATGCCCCGTAAATTTATAATCCCAGATATACTGATAATAAATACTTTAGTCAAACATGGTATATTCTGAAAGAAAAATTTTACAGGAAAGGGACTGCCAGGTGTCTTTCCACTAGTAATTCTATTTACATTTGCAGAAGAATGCCTACTCAATCCCCTTAACAGATTTACCAGAAAATGTGGTCTTGATCATTCATTTTGCCTGGCCAAATGAAGAAGGAATGAGCACTGGGACTGTTGTTAAGATTTTTCTTACCATGTCCTTAAGACTTTTCAATTCTTAAAAGATCATATCAGATCTTTAGACTAGTCTAATTTCCTTTGCTTCCCACTATCTGTCCCACCGTCCCCTTCAGTACCTCGATTGAAGAGACTTCTATAAAATTTTCAAGTAACTTCCCAGAAAAGGTTGCAAGAAAGATCAATATTTTCAGTTCTTGTCTTGGAAAATGTCTGTATTATATCACATTTGATTGATTTTTTTTTCAGCCCAGATCCAGATTTCTAAGCTCAAAATCATCTTTCCTCAGAATTTCAGAGGCTATATTAAGGTATTCTTCAGCATGTAGTACAGCTAATAAAAAAAAAAAAAGATATATACCTGGTTCTTATACATTTATGGGACAACAGTATGTTTGTGAATGTGCAGGTGGGTTTTTAGGAGGAAGGGAGTAAACCTGAGTTCATCACTCCATTCCTTACTGCTTTTTTGTGTGTCATCACAAATGACTATAACTATTTGCGAGTTATTTTAGAAACAGTTTATTTCCAGAGTCATGTCAGTTGACTATAATGAATTGAATATTTCATTGGCATCTTCACTGTACAGAGGTAAAACCTTACGGAGGAAGTTCACTTTGGGAAAAATTATACCATTTATTAACCACTTTGTGTATAAAAATGTGCTAAATGTTTTACATCATTGTCATAGTTAACCCTCACAGTGATCCTGAAGTTGGCTTATCCTTGCCATATACATTTTAATCTCCTATTTCTTAAAAGGAAACTGAGGTTTGGAGATCTTAAGTATGCTATTAGGTCACACAGATAACATGCAGCTGAGGTAGAAGTTAAACCTAGAACGACCTTGCCTAGAATCCCACCCACTGGATTAAATTGTCTCCTTCTCACATGTAGAATAAAATGATAAACTTAAGATCCTTTCCAGTTCTCAATTTTTTTGCCAAGAACAACAAATTCTTCTAACACTTGCCTGAATTAGTTTCATTTTTTTTCCAGCCTGGAGAAATCATTTCTCTAAGCATAGTTGCTGAGGTTCTGTTCCTGTTGGGCAGTAGATAATTTGTCAGTTTTTCATTCTAGCCAAGTGAAGATGCTCATATATTCAAATCCACATAGTAATGTCAATTTCATAGTAAAAAAAAAAGTATACTACAGTTTCTTATAAGTACTGATCATGCTAAGATTTTGATAATATAGGGCTAATGGCATTCTCTAAAAATGATCCCCACAAAGGTCTGGAGCTAAAAATGGGGATGGTATTGAGTAAGTGCAACACACTTCATTGAGGGCCATTTCCCGGTGGGATTGGCCAGCAGTCCATAGTTGGAAATGGGAAGTCAGGCAGTGTTGGCTACAATAACATGTGGATTGCCAGGAGGACACAGGAAGATAGAAATTTAGCTAGAATGAATCAGGGAGGATTTTCTGTTTCTGTTCCAGCCCTTTTTTTGTTGCATATTTTGACCAAGGGGCAGGGGTGGGGGGACTTTGTGAAGTAATAAAGCTGTTGTTACCTACCCCAGGGAAACATCATCCATTGTAGAGTTGTGAAGCTCCAGCAGATCCAGCATGTTGAACCCCAAAGCAAGCACAGTCCAAAGTCTGAAGGGAAGTATTAGATGGTACACAGGGCAATGTATGTGTGCAGGTTTTTCAGTCCAAGGTAGCTCAGTAAATCTCATTGTCTGTAACAAACTACAAAATTAAAATTGGGACCATGGTATATGAATTTTACTCTTAATTACATGTTTTAATTTAGTTTTGTGGTACAAGTGCCTGTACTGCAGATATTTCCAGGAATTATGCAAAGGTAAGACTGTGCCATGCAGACATAATCAATGAAATGAATAGCCTGGTAACATTCAGGTAACAAAGACATTGATTCAGGAACTGAATGAATAAAATGTTAATCCTGGTGCCTGGCATTGAGTAAGTGCCCAATATATTTTAGTTCCTTTTGACTCTAACTTAACTTTAAATTCAAAAGTTTTATTTTTATTAATATTTTTTTGAGAGATTGAGAGGGAGAGAGCATGAGTGGTAGAGGGAGAAAGAGAGAATCTTAAGCAGGCTCCACGCCCAGTGTGGAGCCCAACACAGGGCCCAGTCCCATGACCCTGAGATCATGACCTGAACCCAAATCAAGAGTCAGATGCTTAACTGACTGAGCCACCCAGGAGCCACATAAATTTTTATTTTTTATTCATTTTCTATTTCAGACAATTGAAGTATGCGAGGCAACATTTTTTCTTCCAAAGTTCATGTTAAATTGCATTATAATCTCAGTCTCTCCCAATGGCAAAGCAGAAAGGAATAATTTAGATTAATGACATGACTTTACCAGCCCTAAAAATATGATGATTATTAATTGTGAGACCCTAAGTTAGTAATTATCTCTGTGTCACAGTTTCCTTAATGCAGGTGTATTAATTTTATTTTATTACATTAAAAATTACCCACAAACTTACTAGCTTAAAACAACACACATTTATTATCTCACAGTTCTTATAGGTCAGGAATCTGAGCATGGCTTAACTGGATCCTCAGAGCTAAGATCTCTCACATGGCTATAATAAATATTCAAGTGGAGCAGGATCTTGCTTCCAAATTTATTTATATGGTTATTGCAGAATTCAGTTCCTTGTGGGTTTTTGGACTGATGTTCTTAGTACCTTTCTGGCTGTTACTCGGAGGCTGACCTCAATTCCTTGCCATTTGAGGCCCTCCCACATAGTAGCTTACTTCATCAAAGCCAGAAAGAGAATCTGTAAACAACACTGAAGTCATGGTATTTTATAACCTAATAATGGAAATGATATCTCATCACTTTTGCCATATGCTATTCTTTGTAACTCAAATTAGCAAGTCCAGCTTACGCACTCTCTTCCTCTCTCTGTCTCTCAAAAATAAATAAACATTAAAAAAAAAGCTGACTACTGTAATAAGTTAAAGCACTATGAATATCTGGAATATATTCAGTGTTCAAAAAAATGTTAGCTACTGTTATTACTGCTAATAATAATAATAATTGTGTTTACACAGTGCTTCCATATTGAACAAATAAAAAATTCAGGTATTTTACTTTATTTGATCCTCTTCAACTATATTAGATGTATGGAATAGGTATTATTATGCCTATTTTATAAATGTGGAAAATGTTAATTATTACAAATTAATTGGATATCTGATCCTGAGTTTCAGTGGAAAAGTTTCCATGGAAAATGTTGGAGAAATATGGAAAATGTGCTATATAAACAACCGTTGGTCCCCATATTACCTGAAGATGGGCTTGTGGATTGGTCCTCAGCACACCTTATGTTCCAGTTGTCTATAGTTCTGCAACAAACCACTCTACAATAAGGACATGTATACATGGTATACAATAAGGACATGTATTTATTTTCCTCACAGATTTGGGAATTGAATAAGTTCATGAGGAAGTTCTTGCTTTGAGTCTCTTGAGCTTTGGCAGTCCAATGTTACCCAGAGATGGAGCCGTCATTTTTCTGTTCTAGAGCCTGAGCTGGGCAGTCTGAAACAGCTGGAGCCCAAACAGGAGGGACATCTTTCTGTATCTTAGTTGTCTCTCTTTGTAGGCTTTCTGCATGGCTTACTCGAGATAGTCAGGCTCCTTGAATGGTTGGTGAAGGCTCCAAGAGTGAATGTTCTAAGATAAGTCAGCAGAAGTTATGTGGCCTTTTCTAATCAGATTTAAGAAGTCACACAGCATCACTTTCACTGAAATCTATACATTGGGACAGTCACAAAGGCTCTACTAAGTGCAAGGACAGGGAACATAAAAAAAAAACACTTCTTCAAAGGAAGAATATTGTATAGTGTTGTGGTTTAAAACCACCACACCATGCTCAATTAGGTTATTACTATAAATATAAGAAAATGTCAGCAGATCCTGTCTTTCTCTCTCCCTATTCTCTTTCCCATGTATCACCTTGGTTCCTTTTCCATACTCCTCTCCTTTACACTAATTTAGCTATACTTTTTAAGAGTTCTTTATATTTTCTTCACCTTCCTTCAGTTTTGCAAATGTTTCTCAAATTGTTTCTTGGCGCTGGCTTCCGAATTGCCTAGTCACAGCGAAATGCAGAGTTCAAAGCATGACAGACCATTAACTGAGGCCATCATACTTTGAGTTTCCATGCTTCTCTTTCATCATTTTCAGGCTTACATTTATCTCATCTTGCTCCTCCTCATTACTCCTCCTTATCTCACAGATCTAATGTGTCAGTGAACTGGGGGGAAGTCTTAAACACACAGCATGTGTCTGTAAACAAGGGCTTACAAATTCATATCCAGGAGGTTTTCAGAGCTCATAAATGAAGAAAGAAAAAAAAAGGAACACTACTTCCTGTGTAACTACAAACAGCATTGCATTCACTGTGAGAAAATTTGACTTCTTCAAATTGCCAGTGTGCCCTAAGCAAAAGTAAAAACTGTATCATTAAGAAATAAATTTTAAATTCATTACAAGCCTATTAAAATGGAGTTCTAGGATTTTCTTGAGATGTTCAAACTATTGTGTAACATAGGTGTTAAATGTAACATGTCCGCATCAGCATGAGGAAGCAAAGATTGAGGAACCAAGATACTTGGCAGTATGGGAAGGAAGACTGTCATGTGTACAAATTTCTTCATTTCTATCTCAAAACCTGCTCTTTTTCTCCTCTTTACCTCTAAACAAAACTCCTATATCAATAGTAAACCAGTAACATACCTGTAATTGAATGGGTTGGGTATCCTGCTTTTTGCAATGAGGGAAAACATACCATGGGACTTCTAGTAAGAAGGTGTTAGACAAGAATTATTTTAGGAGTTGGTGTTGTGTTAGTTATTTTGAGAAGAGTTTAAGCAAAGTGAGGCTTTGCTCTGGCTTGGATACTATTATGAAGTTATGGTTAATCATATGCCTGTTTATCGCACTAACCCTTATCTAGAAGCAAGGAAGCGTAGGCTAAAGCTAAAATTATAATTGGTAAAGAAGTAGCAATCACTCATTAGCCAGGAAACGAGTGTGTTTGGTCACTTTGTGATTTGGATAATGTTCTTGTTTTTGTGAGCATGCTCAGGTATCATTTCAAAGAATTCTGGTTTTGTCACGATCCATCATGATTACAGAGTGGCTTGGCCTTGTCTAATGTTGATGGTGGTGGAATTATTTATGTTCTACAGGTGAGCACCAAAACACAGCTGATGGTTCCAGACCCCATCTGTCAGAAACTGCTTTCTTTGTTCCCACTTTAGACAAGTAGTTGCTCAATTCCCTTGTCTTTAGTTTTCTTCATATAAAATAGGGGAATAAGAATAATATCAATAAGAATTATCGATATAAGACTACTTGCCTAATAGAATCTTTCTATCTCTTTCTTTTTCTCAGTTAGCTAGAAATCAATACATTTCAGCCTCATGCCATGATTATATTCTTTAAAAATCCATCTCATTTTACCTCTTAGTTTGCTAATATTTATACTGGACTCATAAATTTTCTCTCGTATTTCTTTCATTTTAAATATCTATCTTCGTTTCACTTTTGTTTTTTTTCCTTTTTGTAATTTTTAAATTTTGAAATAAAGCACACATATGGAAAAGTACACAAAACATAAATGTGAAGCTTAATGTGAACACATAATCCCCAGTTTAAAATGGAAAAGAGGAAAAGTTGAAGAAACCACTGCTGCTACCATGGCATTTCCTGTGTTCCATCCCAACACCAATCATCTTCTCCCAAAAGTACCACCACCCAAACTTTTGTAATGATGATCTAATTACCATAAATTGTGTAATTGCTTTTATAGTCTATCTTTGTTACTATATTAGATGTACATCTTTAATGGTTTTGACTGTCACAGTTGTTCTTAAAAGAACAGATTGAGTGTTAAATAAGTTACTTTGAATGTGAATGTCAAAAAACAAGCAGGAGCAAGTAGAGTAATTGAGGTACCACACTGGTAAATGCGGTTTTAAAAGGTATCAGCCCAAGATGAGGCAAATGGAACTTAATTTCAGCATCTCTGGCATTTTGCCTCTTCTTCCATGTTTCTAGTATTTTAGGGCCTCAATTCTGCTTCTTTATCTACTACCAAGAGAGATTCTTATATCATCATTTTTACTTCAGTACAAATGTATAAACTATAGAGTAAATGTAAATCATTATTCCCTCTCTTTAGAGTATTTGCATTTGAAATATTTACTCTTTATATATTCTTGCTGATGGAATTTTAGGATTCAGTCAGTAAAGAAAAATGACATTTTTGGGCACAGAAATGTTCCCTTGGCAACCTTAATGTTGTATGACACTAGTATATTTTGACATTACTTTTAAAAATGACAAATTGTCTAATTGGTGATGGAAACCAGGCCTGTACTGAAAATAAGTAGGCTTGAATTCCACACCCAGGTCTAACTGCATGATCTTGAGGAATTCATTTCAATGTGCTTGTCCCATAATTTGATTAGAATTGGCTATGTATCACCTCAATTTTAGGTGACAGGAAGGTAGTGATGTAAGGCACTGACCCTGCCTTCAAGGAATCCTGAGTAAAGTGAGAGATACGTAAGCAGGCGGCCAACTTAAGCGTGGCATGATATGTAATATGAAATAAATCCCCAGAGTATGCTACAGGAAGTCCAAATAAAGCACTGGACCCTCACCCAGAAGAGTTAGCCTAGTGAAGAAGGGGAGAGAGGAATTTTAGGCAGTGAAAATACAAGCAGTGAGAGAATGCACAACAAACTGTAAGTAGCTGTTAATATAGTTTCATCTGTAAACTGGAGTTGAAGACTAGAAGTTTCATCTGTAAATTGGAGTTTACAGAGTAATGGTGACTGAAGAGAAAAATACGTCTGCTACATTAACCTTGAGGTCATGAAAGCAATGGAGAGCTATTGAAGGTCATTTAATAGGGTAGTTACATAATCAAATTTTCAAATTAAAAAGACTGTTCTATCTGCAGTGAGAAGTAAGAATTGGACAAAGTAGACTCAGAATGGAGGTCAAAAAGAAATATAAAAGATGGATTCAGTGAAATCTTGATTTTGATATTTCTGGTAGAGGTTTAATAAATGTGTTTTGTTTGAATGAATGGATGAATGAATGAATGAAGTAGCTATTTAGGGCTAGGTTCAGGTTTCTGCCCTTTTTCAGAGCTGGGACTACCAAATTGGGTGATGTCAGCATAGGGATAGTATTTGAAGTCCTGAAAATGAGCATTGTTGAGGAAGTGAGAAAAGGGATATCAGACCTCCCTTACCAGATGTGAAGATATGGTTGGGGATATTGAAACCCCCTGCAGTAGTGTCCTTGGTCCTGATCAGAAAATAGGACTACAGCACCGCCAGTACTAAGTTTGTATGCTAAAACCTGAGGTTATATGATCCTACAGAATTGGTAAGTCCATTCTGTGGCTAATGTCAAAAACTCTTAGAGGGTGTTCGCAAGAGGTATGAATAAGAATGCCAATTATAACAGTGTTTCTAATTTCAAAATATTAGAGGGAAAAATCTTAAAGACTATCAAAAAGACAAAGATAAGCAGATAAATTTTAATACAATTATCAAAGATTATTCAGTGAAATTGATACACTAGGATTGATTATATACAACAACATGGAAAATCTCAATGATGATGATATGCATGATACATCTTTTAAAATGCCAATTATTTATAATCTGAAGACATAGAGAACTGTGCAACATATTTTATATGGGTATCTATGTATGCAAAAATATCATAAAAACATGAGAGAAACATAAACTCCAATATAATTATAGGGTTATTTTCTGAAGGGGGGAAGCATGAGGATTTCAACTGTACTGCAACCTTTTTAACTCTTTTTTTTTAAATATATATTGATTTAGCATGTAAAAATATTAATATTCAATATTGATAAACATTGCATTATACTTTTGCAGGTTCTCAAGCTTTATATATCATGCTCAATATATTATTCTTCAACTTACTATATTAACTCACTGTGTGTTTTTGAGATTTATCTGTATAGGAGTTGTCTTATTATTCCCTGTTCTCTCCAGTACGTTTAAAATACATCATAAAAATATTTTTAAGAAGGCAAGGGAAGGAAATGAATAAGGAAATACATAATAACCAAAAGAATGTAAACCCAGAAATATTATCTGAGAGTTGGTTGACTTTGTTGCAATGCCTTATATAATAGCTTCACCCTCTGGGGTGTTTGTCCTGGGAACAAATCAGTAAGCTGATGGTACAGATGTAATCCCATCCTATACCATCTCTCCAGTCCCTCTTCCCTGAAGCAAAGGGGGTCTAAGTGCTCTGGTACATTTGGTATGTGGAAAATGGTTTTTGCAACCTTGGACCTGGAAAGGCAGTCGCACCATCAGGAGTCCATCAATTTCTGTAACATAAAATCTTTTTTTTCTGTCTGATATCATAACCTACTGTAAAGGAGAGATTGAAAAGCTTGTTTTATTATAACAGAAGGCATTGGAACATAGTAATAATGCTTATGAATGGTGGGAAATTAAGGTCAGAAGTCATAGCACTAATAACCAACATCATAATGAGAGTCCCAAGAACAGGTCCTCTTCATTTAAGTAAAAATAAGTAGAACATAGCTTTCATTCAGCTGCTTGTTCCGGTGGTCTGATATATTCCATATCCTGCTCATTGGTTTGACAAAAGATATCTTTGAGGGAATCTCTGAGTTATTTATCCTTACTCCAGATACTAGCCTACTTGGAGGTTATTTGTAGTGCTGAGGATTTTAAGAAAATATCAGGGTTGGAAGACATAATTGCTCTGAAATAGGTTGTTACAGAGAAAAGGGAAGTAGTCAGTTGCTTTAGGCAAAATCAACCAAGGTGAATCAGGTACACAAATCATGTTATTAGTAGTTAGTATAAAAGTTTGTATAAATGTATGAAAGTTGAGGGCTTTTTTAAAACTAGTATCTTAATGATATGTCTTTTTGAGTATTTATTTTTGGGTTTGGGACACTAAATATGTTGATTTTTTATAATAAAACTTGAACAGCCCCATCCAAAACTGTGATACAAACTTTGGGTCACAGATGCATATGCTTGGAGCAGATAATGCTATTAATATAGCATTATCACTGGAATTCAATTAGGTATGATTTTGACCCCAGGAGACTTTTGGCAATTTAGCAATGTCTGGAGACATTTCTGGTTGCCACAGCTTTGGGGAGGGAAGTGTGCTATTGGCATCTTATGACTATAAGTCAGGGAAGCTGCTAAACATTCTCTAATGTACACCACCCCCACCCACACAAATCTCAAAAGATCATTTGGCCCAAAATGTCAATAGTGGTGTTGTTGAAAAACCGTGATGTAGAACATAGTGATGGCTAAAGCAAGTCGGGGCTGACACAAAAGGATCGTGCTAATCTTAAGGCTTCCATCACCACAGGTTGGTATCGTTATTTTGGGAAAGTGATAATCAAAATAGAAACCTTATGTGCATTACTATCTCCTGGATTTCTAAGGTGTCCCTTTCCTTGGACAAAGTTGTCAGATGCCAACATACTGAACTATGCCATGGGACCATCATGAGCCCTTTTTCAAGGCTTTCACCTAAAACATGGTGAAGGCCAGTTTGGCATCATGACCATGGGCGAGGACATACCCAACCTAAATACAGTTCAATTGTTCATCCTTTAGAGTAGATGACCTTAGCCTTCATTGTTACCTGGGGTGCCTTTGATAAACCTGAATCTTGGCTTCTTCAAAATGCAGAAGCATATCAACCCTCCCTGCTGCCTAATCCAGATACTTTATCTAATTAAGCTAAGGACTGGATTCTCTAAAAATATCCTGCGTCCACTTTTCACTCTTAAGTTATGATACACTCAACTCTAAGAATGCCCCACAGTTTATGTGGCATGGGGTGTAGTCTTGCATCAGCCTGAGGTGTTCCAGATGGGTAGTTTTGCCCTTATTAGTATGCCACAAAGGCATAACTAATAATCAGCTGATTCTGTTTCCAAAGTAGTTACCTTTTTCTGCAGTCAGTTTTCTGACGTGGAGATGGAGATCACTTAAGCAAGTATTCTCCCAAGCCATGGCCTCCTACAATTCTGGCCTGAGTTGGTTTACTATTGGTAAAGACAGGGGTAGGACAAACAAAATGTGAATTTCTGGAAGACTGTAGCCATGTTAAAGGGCAAGATAAATTGTCTAGCTTTGTTATCACCGCAACTGGTAACCCTTCTGAGGATGGGGTCTAATTATTCATTAATATAAGCCCAAGAGATCATACAACAACATATAATCTTTGTTGATGAATACATCAAATTCCATGATGATGTGAAAACAAGAAAAATTATATGGGAAAAGCCACACATTTCTGTTCCAGATATAGACAAGTTTGCAGGTGCCAAAATACCCACCCCTCTAGTGTCTCTCCATGCTACTGAGCTTGTTCTAAAGGTTAGAGATGAGCATGAAAAAGATAATGAGTCCTCTTAGGTGGTAACTAAACAGAAGTCTCCTTGGAGGAGGAAAAGCAAGTAATGAAACACAGCTAGCAGAAGGTCCAAGATTTTGTGGAAAACATTATTTCTGAGCTCCTAAAAGAGCATCAGCTTGGCTTGAATGTGTGACTCCTATAGTAGATCAGTCATGCGATTACTTCAGTCCTGTGGGACAGTTCCTCTACCTCCCATACTTGAAAATATCTACTAGTGCATGCTGGTACATTTACCTACTTAACACTCACTGTATATTGGGCACTGAACCTACCACTCTATGTGCGTTCTCTTTAAGTCTCACAATGATCTCATCAAATAATTTCTAGTAGTGTTCACATATTAGTAATTTAAAGTTCAAGGTGTTTTCATTTGCTGAAACTCACACAGTTCATAAGTGGTGGCACAGGGATTTAGCTGCAAGAAGGCTGACTCCAGAGGCCATGCCCTTAATCTCTATGTTGTTCTGTCTATATACAAAAAGAGAAGGTTTTCCTACCTTTTTACACTTATTTAGATTTCTCTTTCCCAGTGGTTCTTAGACTATTGCTCTGGGGATTCAGGAATCCCTGAGACCTTTCAGAGGGTCTATGAGGTCAAAATAATGCAAGCAGGAAAAACCAATGAATTTTAATGTAACACTTTGAAAAGCTCATTGACAGTGTTTCACTTTCTGTTTTGCAACTAATCTCCAAGAAACTACAATTTGTTGACTTTTTGTGTAATGTTAAAGAATGTCTGCAATTACCTGAATGATTATCAAAATATTCAGTCACAAGTTGAATACAAAAACCTATGTAAAAATTTAGCTGCTTTTTATTCAGCCATGTGTCAGACACACCATACTGTGTATCCATGCCCTTGTATCATCCTGTACCCTTTGGAATCTGTAACTTTCTCCTACCAAATAGACCATGGAAATGGTGATGGGATATCATGGCCACGATTATATTTCATGATGCAAGACTTCATCTTAGACTGGAGAAAGAGACCCCTTTGTTAATTTTGAAGAAGTAAGCTGCCAGGTTTTAAGAGAACAACATGGCAAAGAATTGCTGTCGAGCTCTAAAAGCTGAGTGGCCCCTAGCCAACAGCCTACAAGAAAATAGGAACTTTTGCCCTACAATGGCAAGGAAATGAGTTCTGCCAGCAACTCAAGTGGTCTTCCCTGCTTGGGCCTCCAGGTGGGAACATAGCTTGGCAACACCCTCAGTGCAATGCTGTGAGATCCTAAGCAGAGGACACAGTGCGGTGAGCCCTGGACTTCTCGCCCACAGCAACTGTGAGGTAATGAATACTTGTTGTTTTAATCCTCAGAGTTAGTGGTAATTTTTTAGGCTGCATAGGAAACTAATGTACCACACATTAAAGAGATTTGTAAAAAATATAGTTTTCTTCTGAACATGTAATGAGCCCATTATTCTTACACACAAGTGAATAAACTTTTAAGACATTTTTAAATTTTTAACTTATTTTTTTAAAGTTTACTTAGTTATTTTGAGAGAGAGAGACAGACAGCATGAGTGGGGAAGGAAGAGTGAGAATCCCAAGCAGGCTCTGTGCTGTCAGCACAGAGTTAAATGCTGGCCTTGAATGCACAAACTGTGAGATCATGACCTGAGCCAAAATCAAGAGTCGGATGCTTAACAGACTGAGCTGTCCAGGTGCCCCTGATTTTAATTTCTAATGCAAAAGGTATCAGTAAATCCAAAATAGACAAAAGCTCTCTGGGAATTTTCACTGTTTTAACTGTGTTAAGGGGTCCTTAGACTAAAAATGTTGAGAACCACTTCTCCATCCTAACTTTTAATTTCACTTTCCAACATTTTCTTACCTTTGCAGCATAAACAAACTCTAGCCATGAAGAAGTGTCTCTATTTTCCTAATATGGCGAGTGTTTTCAAGTTTCTGTGTCTTTGCCAATGTTGAATCAATAATGCCCTTCCTATCTTTGCCTAATAAAATCTTGGTCGTCATTCAGGGTCAAGTTCACACTTTGCCTCCATTTCTAAGCTTAGAAAGCTGAGTAACATAGTCATTAAGTACACAGGGACCTGAACTTCCACCTACTCCCAGCCATATGACTTTGTAAAAAGTATATAATCTCAGGGCGCCTGGGTGGCGCAGTCGGTTAAGCATCCGACTTCAGCCAGGTCACGATCTCGCGGTCCGTGAGTTCGAGCCCCGCGTCGGGCTCTGGGCTGATGGCTCAGAGCCTGGAGCCTGTTTCTGATTCTGTGTCTCCCTCTCTCTCTCTCTGCCCCTCCCCTGTTCATGCTCTGTCTCTCTCTGTCCCAAAAATAAATAAACGTTGAAAAAAAAATAAAAAAAAAGTATATAATCTCTTGGGGCTTCAGCTCCATATTGTGGCGAGAAGGCATAAGTGAATTGGGAACCATAAGAGTTAATTGATACAGGCCATGGCTCTAATAACAATTAAATAAAGTAAATCTATAATAATGATAAGAGATAATTTTTGAGTACTATGTATATACTAGAAGAAGCCTCACATGACTTACTTTATTGGATTATCCTGAAAATTCAACTACAATAATGCACCTTTCACAAATAAAGATTCTGAGATTCAGAGAGTTGCAGTATCTTATCCAGATATCACAACTATTGCTCTGACCTCAGAGTCAAATTCCTGACCATAATGCCCCCTAATGAGACTGCACTTTATGTAGACTTCTATCATAGCACTTACTTCATTCATTATCTTTTGCTTTTTTTTTTTTTCAGTTTTGTTTGTTTTGCTTCACCACTTAAATCAATAAATCATGAACTACCCTGTTTGAGCAGGATGTCTTCTTCAGCCTTTTCACCTCAATGCTTATCACATGTCCCTATTTATTTCCTTCATGGCATTTAGTATACACTAATTATTGTATTTGTGTCCTTTTTCTTTTTGTCTCCAGGGACAGAAACTTTGGCTCTTTTTTCCACTATAGTTCCTTAGTGTTTAGAACATTTCCCAACATAAATTAAGCATTTGGTAAGTATTTGTGAAATGAGTAACTATGCCAGATGCATAGAAAGTAGGAAATTGATTGCTGTTGAGTGTTACTCTATTAAATTGATCCACCACAAATATGACAATCTAGGCTCTCAATATCTCCCACATGTGTCTCATAATCCAACACATGTTTCTGTATCCTTTCCCCAAATTTAGAAAGCCTTCCCTTGTCCTTTCTAATCAGCTCATACACGTCTTTTGAGACCCAGATTAAAATTAAACTCCACTTGATCTTTTTCATAAGGATTTCAATATATAATGACCTGTTTCTTTGATATTTACTCATGTTAGGTATGTATTTATTAAAATTAAAATTTTCTGGGCATTTATTCAATTGTAGACAATGTTTTAGGTCTGAAGATGGAACATGGAATAAGAAAAATGGCTTTTTTTAGTTTCTTCACAGCGAAAGAAACAATCAACAAAATAAAAAGTCAATCTATGAAATGAGAGAAAGTATTTGCTAACCTAACGGTTGATAGGAATATCTAAAATATAGAAGAAACTCACACAACTCAACAGAAAAAATAAGTCAAGCTATTCAATTAAAAAATGGGCAGAGGATCTCAATAAGCATTTTTCCATAGAAAACATGGACATGGCCAACAGGTACATGAACAGGTGCTCAACATCACTACTCATCAAGTAAATGCAAGCTACAACCATAATGAGGTATCACCTTATAGCTATTAGAATGAATGTTATCAAAAAAGGCAAGAGACAGCAAATGCTGAGGGGGATGTGGAGAAAAGGGAACTTTGTATGATGTTGGTAGAAATATAAGTCGGTCCAGCAACCATGGAAAAAATTATGGAGATTCCTCAAAAATAAAACTAGAACTACCATATGATCCAACAATCCCATTTCTGGGTATATATCTAAAGGAAATAAAATCATCCTTTTGAAGAGCTATGTGTACCCCCATGTTCATTGCAGCATATGCACAATATCCAAGGTATGGAAACAATTTAAAGTGATATCAATAAAGGAATGGACAAAGAGAGTGTGACATACACAATGGAATATTATTTGGCCTTACCAAAGAAGGAAATCTTGCCATTTGCAACAAATAGATGAAGTTTGTGGGAATAATGCTAAGTAAAACAAGCCACACAGAGAAGGACAAACACTGCATAATATTACTTATATGTGGAAACAAACAAACAAACAAACAAACAAACAAAGAAACAAAAGTCAATCTCATAGGAACAGAGAGTAGAATCATGGTTGTCAGGGGCTGGTGGGTGGTGGAAATGGAGAGAGGTTGGTAAAAGGGTACAAACTTTCAGTGATAAGATGAACAAGGTCTGAGAATCTAATGATGACTATAATTAGTATTGTATAATTGAAATTTACTAAGAGGGTATATCTGAAGTGTTCTCATCAAAAAAAGTAAATGTGTGAGGTGATGGATGTGTTGATTAACTGGAATGTGGGAATCATTTCATGATGTATACATATATCAGATCATCATGTTAAACATTTTAAATGTATTACAATTTGTTAACTATATATATATATATATATATATATATATATATATATATTCATGATATATATCAGAAGGAATCAGTTTTATTGACCTATATATATCCAAAGGAAATTAAATCACTATCTTGACAAGGTATCTACACTCCCATGTTCATTGCTACCTAAATGTCCATCAACAGATGAATGGATAAAGAAAATGTGGTATCGTGATGTCATCAAAAAGTTGAAATAGCTTTCTACCATTTTCTTTTCAAAGAACACTGATATTGACAATCACCCATGGACAAGAATCCCTTTATGGAAGTCGGGAGTCAAGTAAATAACTTACAGCACTCCATTAGGGAAAAAAATCCCAGATTGGAAGCATTGAAGAATGTAAGAAGACCACCTTTACTTTACCTGTGTCACTCCACCTTCAAGGTGACACAGCTCAGTTCCAAGAGTAATCTTCTCAACCCATAATTTCTCCCACAGGGGAAAGTGGGAACATGTCTGTGAGAACCAGCCTTCCCCAGCAATGCAAACACTGCCAGAGATCCACTCCTTGCCCCATCCAAAATACTGAGGTGTGCTGCATGAATTGGAGACAAAGTAAGGCTAGGAAAGCCATAGTCAGGGCTCTCAGAAAGCAGCAAGGAGACCCAGATCCTATTAATCACTTTGCAGATTCCATCAGGATGCATGTCTGAGAGCTGCTGGAGATGCATCACCTGCAGACCCCTGCCACGTGGCTGATGGGTACCCCTAAACTCCATGCACCTCACTGACATACATTGCCCCAGCTCCATGGGCATTACTCTGTGCTTGCTTCTGAGGGCAGTGAGAGTGAGACTTTGTAGACAGCAGGTGAGCAAATGCAGAAAGTTGGACAGACTGGGAGAAAGTTGGGCAGATTGGGAGAAACTGCACAGACTTGAGCATTCAGCAGCATCCTCAGGAAAGCAAATGAGAGTCTGTCAGAACCCATCCCAGGCCATACCCAGTGACCTAAAAAAATATTTATATACATAATAAGTTGTTTCTCCCAGAGCATTTAAAATTCTAAGATGGAATTTTACACAGAAATAAGAACTCTTTTCAAAATAGATTTTATTAGAATCACATTTGTTTTCATAAGAATATTCTATTTTTACTCATACTTGGCACTTTTTCATATTTTTATTTATTAATCATTTTTTTCATTTATCCAACAGGGTTTATTACATGGAAAACTGATGAATGTTTGTTGGATTTGCAGAGAAATGAAAGGTATGGCCCTGCCCTGAAGTTGGCATCAATCTAGGTGTAAGTAAAGGGATGTAAATGAAATGCAAAGAGAGTCCTGAAGAAAGAGCAATTTTTTTTTATGTTTGTGAAGACAGATGAGGGAGTAGAGAAAGGAATCAATTTGAACCGTGCTTTCTCATGCTAAAAGGTCTCCACATCAGGGAGCAAATGAACCAGGCATTTTAGTGCAAGGTAAGTGAAATTGCTTACTGATATTTCATGTAGAGAAGCCCCAAAAGTTAGGTTATAATCTATTTAGAAATTTATATCATCTTCTGATGGTATCACACGCCTAGCATTTCATTATTTAAACGATCTCAGATGGTCATTTCTAAACCAAGGGGTACTTTTTATCCCCCACTCCTGCCCCCTGCAAGAAAACTCAAAATACTTCGGGCTGAGAAAAATTCTGTCGTAGAAAAGAGACATTTATAATGATATCTTTCCTATCTAGTATCAGTTAACTTACTTTGTTCCTCTTTGTTTTCTAGTTTCTGGGCCCTGGATTTTAAATAAAAGATAGCTTTGGTGACCTCAATAGATTTGTGTGGTCCAAGATCAGGTCTGATAAATAATATATGCTTAGAATATCCATTATTAATTCTCACCACCAGCAGTAAACAATGGGAGACTAGCCTCAGCTCTCCTGCCTCTTCCACTGAAGGCGGTTAGCTCATTCCATAAGGTGTTTTCTGAACTTCATCTGCTTATTTATATGTATGTTCTGAGATGCTTTGGGAACCTCATCACAAAATGTTTTTGCATTGGGTCCTAATGGAAGTCCCAGCATGCTATTTATTCCCCACCAAATAGAGTTTGTTAAAATGCATTGTGCTGCAGCTTGCTGGACAATGTTCAGAGAAATAGTACATCCTTCCATAAAACTGCAAAGCATGCAGTCCAAAGCACAAACAAATTTCACTGTACTAAAATCCCACTCTTCAATCAACACTGTATTCCAGCCTGTCATATCTCTACAACAGCTGCAGAGGGAATAACTCTTGTATAGAGGTTTAGGGTTTTCTTTTAAAGTAAGATGTGTGTACAAGTGACTTGCGAAAAAGAGGGCAACAAAACTCTGCAATCTTTTCCAATTTTTTCTCTCCATATTTAATGGTGCCTGGCATTTCTATAGATGACATTTAATATTTGAAAGGGCACAATTTCTTTTGGTGCACAGAGGAGTTTCTGTTATGTTTCTGGCAGATAGAGAAAAATTCATATCTCTACCTGTGATCTGCATTGAAATCTCTGTGTGTGATGGATGTGTCTCAGTGTTTACACCCTCTGCATGGTACCTCAACTGGATCTACGTAAATTCTCTATTTGGTGCAGGTCTAGAATTGCTCATATTAGCCAACAAAAATTAACCAAAGTTCCTAGAGTTGAAAGTAATTAGAGAAAGATCTAACTTGATGCTCTTCAAATTGTGTTCTCCAGAGACCAGGCATTCGGGATATCACCTCAGGGGCAGAGGAAGCTATATGAGGTAGGCTGTGGGTAGCCTTCTTTGCTCAAGCAGACAAGCTATGCTTGAGAATGTTACATATGTTAAATCTTTCAGTGAAATTCTGTGAAAAAATAAGATTTCATTTATTTAAAATAAGTAACAGTACAGGACTACTGAGTTCAAGTTATTTATTTCACAAGTGGGGGACTTTATGTAAAAGAGACCTAAACAGAAATTGAGTTAAATTGCTAGTGTTAAACCAAGTCCAAGGAAATAAGACAGGAAACAACAAAACCAGAAAATCCCATCATGGCTATAAAATAGAGGACTTTTGCTAGAAAACTTGACTGAAGTGAAGTAAGAGTGAGGTCCATTTCACTCGTTATGTTGCTGCAAGTTCTTGCACTCCATATGTTGCTCCTTGCCTGGTGTATAGATAACCTTTTAGTCTTCATTTGATTAGTGGCTAAGAGGAAAGAGAAGATCTCAAAAGTGTATCACTCAGGCAAAGACTTCTTTGAACTTTAAAAGAAAGGTTGGTCCTTTATATGAGTTTATTGGGAGGACATAATGGATTTACAGGAGGAGCTCTTTGGAAAAACTGTGATTTCCATCTTTTTTTCCCCACTGAAAACTTGTTTAAAGCAGAGAGTTCTATTTTTCCTTCTTATAACTCCAATCAAATATAGCACAATATGTTGCTCGCTTGTGTGTGTGCATGTATATGTATTTTTATATATGAATGTGTAAACACACATAACATGTATTCAAGTGTAAAATGCTGAGTAGATAAATAAATCTATTTCTTGATCCTTTGCTCCTGAAGGAATCTATCAGGAATCTATCTAAACATCCTGAGTTATATGCAGGCAAATGACATAATTGTGGAGTATTGAATAGCCTCAACTGCCTAACTGAATTAATCAATCCATTAAACATCTGTTCAAAGGGCAAGAGACACTTTAAAAATCAGAGAATATATGAAGAAGTCACAGGCCTGATTCTTGCTCTCAAAGAATTTGGATCTGCAGGCAATTGACAAATGGTTGACTGCTGATGGTACTAAAAAAGCAACAGTGTTTCCCAAATTCTGCTGTACTATTGGAATCACTTGGGATTCTTTAGAAAATAATTATGCCTAGTAATCATCCCCAATTATGTGTAGATATATGGAGTACAACTTGAGCATTACTGGTTCTTCCTATACCATAAGACACCCTTTTCTAAAGAATACCAAATTCTCTGTTATGATTAAGTCTCTGCCAAGGCTGAAACATGAAGACTTCTTCATATTTGATGCTCTAAATTTCATTCAGGCATCATCAGCTATGAGCAATTCATAGTGTTCAATGGGATCATTTACTTTTCTTTCACTATTAGAAAGAACAAGTTGGGGCACCTTGGTGGCTCAGTCGGTTAGGTGTTCGACTTCAGCTCAGGTCATGATCTCGTGGTTCGTGAGTTCAAGCCCCGCATCGGGCTCTGTGCTGACAGCTCAGAGCCTGGAGCCTGTTTCAGATTCTGTGTCTCCCTCTCTCTCTCTGACCCTCCCCCGTTCATGCTCTGTCTCTCTCTGTCTCAAAAATAAATAAACATTATTTATTTTTTTTTTTTTTTAAGAAGGAACAAGTTAAACTAGCCACTTAAGCTTTAGACTTGGGATCAGCTCACGGCAGTTTTCAACCCCTTTTTCCCATTAGGAACATATGAAAAGATTCTAAGATATTCTAATGTAATGGTTCCCTAATTTTATGGCACATCAAAATCTCCTGAAACCAGAAGTTCAAACCTGATACTGATTATATTAGAATGGGGCTGAGAGCCAGGTCTCAGTGCTTTTAAAAGATCCTCAGTGTGTGGCAAAATTTGAAAATCACTTTTCTAATGTCAGAGACCCATCCCAGAGTTTGTGATGTAATTGTCTGAGGCAAGGCATGGGCATGAAGAATTTTGTAAGGTCCAGAATCCAATACATGGATTCCAATATCCATTCAACACAGAAAACAACTGAGTTAGAGAAGTTGTTTAAATATGGTAGCCTATTGGAATCACCCACACAAAGATATGGGTGGATGGATGGATGGATGGATGGATAGATGACAGATAATAGATAAATAGATATTTAGAAAGACAGAGTTTTTTTTTTAACATAGCAAAGTTTGAGAACCGTTGATTCAGAGGCTTTGTTTTTTACAGTATAGCTCATGGGCCACTGGTGATCCCTCTTGAAGATATAGATCATAGAGTCCTTCCATACATTTACTAAATCAGCTGCAGAGTTTGGACACAGAAATACTCATTTTAACAAGATCCAAATAAAGTTTAAAGTTACTGATCTAGAGCAGTAGTTCTGAACTCAAGGATGATTTTTCCCCTCAGGATTCATTGATAATGTCTGGAGAAATTTTTAGTTGTCACAACTGGGGTGCATGTTGCTGATATCTAGTAGGTAGAATCCAGGAATGCTTATACCTCCTAATATGCCAGTGTGGGCAACAGCCCTTCACAATAAGTATCCAGTCCAAAATGTCCAGAGTGCAGAGGTTGGGACACCTTATTCTAGAGTAGTGGTTCTCAAAGCTTAAAGTGTAACATGATCACCTGTATTGTAAAATGCAGATTGCTGGGCCTCACCCCAGAGTTTACCTAGTAGGTCTAGGAAACAGCCAAAGAATATGCACTTCTAACAAGTTCTGGTGATCTTGATACAGCTGATCCCAAAACTACATTTTCAGAAGCATTGATCTAGAGGTTGTGTCTCATTTGTCATCTAATGCTCTGTCTCTGCTTTACTAGGAATAAAGTTCATCAAGATATGGAAATTTAAATATAATACGGGATACTACTGGGAGCTTGAAAACATTCATAGACCAGGACACTCTAAACTTCTAAAATTAGGCTTTTTCAGAACCTGATAAGTTATCCATCTTCATTGTCAGTATTGGTATTCAACTATAGGGCCACAATTTTGATTTCAAATATTTCACTAACCGCAATGTAACATTTATAATTGTATTTATTTGATCTACAGGTGATTCCTGACATTACTCTGGTAAGGAGTACATTTAATAATGTAACCACCACACCTAACTATCTGTGGCACATTAGGGCAGAATTGCTAACCTAGTTCAATACCTTTTTCACAAGCAAATCCTGTTTATAAAACTTTTTAATAGTACACTTACCTAACCAAACAAAGACAGGCCATCTCAGACCACCCCTGAGGTCCTTCTCACTGATTTTTAGGACCATTCTTTTCCCAGATCATTGTAATCAGCATCACTGGACATACAAAAAATGTTAACATCTCTGAATTGAGATGAAAAGTGTTTTCATCAGGCCCTCAGTTGCTGCTCTCTCCATTAGAGTCATCAATAACAAGAGAGACAAAAATTATAAATCTGTAACTAGGCAACAAGGACAAAGCTAATGAACATTAGGCTGGAGATGGTAGCCTTTATAAATAAAATCCAAATAGCACCTTAGCTGAATATATTTTTCCAGTTTATTGCTGTTTTGACACAAATGAAACCAAGATATATTTCCCATACTTTGTTTGCTTTTTCTTTTTTTTTCCTCTAGTTTATGTCCTGCATTATTACTTTGTGGAAAGAGACAGAGTGGATGTAAAGAAGTCCATAAATTGAAACAAAATTGTTTTACTGTAAATACTTCTACTTACATATATTGTCTTATTTTAATATGTCTATTCAGCAGGTTTTCCAAAGTAATCCTTGGGGCCTCCCTTGTGTTTGGTCATGCTATCTATAATTAAAAATTTTAAATTATAAGGCTATTATAAAAAAATCTGAATAAAAATGAATATATGGAGGAAAACACTAACTTACAGACAGAACCATGTACACTTTGGTTTTATTTTCTCCTTTCAAAATTGGGAACAAAGTGTTATGAAAATCTAGTAAATTCATTCTGTTTATATAAATGTACAGTTTTATTTTGAATATAGACACTGTCCTCTTCTGGTTTAGGTTTTCATATGGTTGATATTCACCAAGCACTTGAACTGCAAGAGAACTGGATTCTTTAAAACAATCTTAGGAATGTTTTTTCCCCCCTGTGGATGTTCTCTTAAGGGTTTTCAGTACAATGATGCAAATATTAATTTATTGTCAAAGAAAATAACTATAGTAAAAAGTATTTTGTGTGATTTTCTTTTGGAATTGCAGCTATAATCAGCTAAACATACACACCTATTTATTTGTTTTAGTTTAGTAGAAAGACATATGAGACTTCTATAAGAATTTCATAGAAGTGTGAATTTGTTATCTATATGTGGTCCAGTAACCTCTAGCATACCAGAAGGGCTCTTTAGAGGTTCAGTTTTCAAGTTGAGTGGTGGGTCCTATTGCATAAATAATAGGAGAACTCCAAATGGGGCCTATAAAAGTACTCAGAGGAGACCTCCCAAAAAACATCAGCCCCAACTAAGCAGAGATTACTTAAGGTAGGAAAGGAGAATTCATTCACCCTTTATCTTAGAATCAAGTTGCTTCTTGGCAGAAAAAAATATATAAGTTGGGTGCATAAATATGTGTTGTCACTTGTTCTATCCCAATCTGGGGAGGAGATGACACCAATTTCCTTGACATTTCTTGAAAAAGAGAACTGTAAGAAAAATTGTAAGAGAGGCCTTCCCTTTAATAGACTACTAAGAGTTTGTAATACAATTAGGATGAAAACCCCTCTCCCTATCAGCATTGGTGGCTTTGAGAATGAGGAGGTCCACAAGGTAGAAGAAGGATGACTAATTCAAAACTCCAGATTACAGGAAAGCCAGTCTAGATCAAGAAACTATATATAACACAAAGCTAAAGCATCTGACCACTGAGTAGACATTAACATCAGAAGATAGAGAGGAAGATTTTGTGCCAGACCAAGGTAATCTTAGAAAAGTGAAAACTTGTAGTTAAGTTTTTCTTGTAAGACTTCATAGGTCCCTGAGTGGCTTGGTTGGTTGAGCATCTGGCTCTTGATTTTGGCTCAGGTCATGATCCCAAAGTTGTGGGATCAAGCAATGTGTTGGACTCTGCACTGAGTGTGAAGCGGGCTTAAGAGTCTCTTTCTCTGCCCCTTTCCCCCACATGCACACACACTCTCTCTCTCAACAAAAAGAAAGAGAAAGAAAGAAAGAAAGAAAGAAAGAAAGAAAGAAAGAAAGAAAGA
>NW_024412452.1:3853796-3921879 GCF_014898765.1 Herpailurus yagouaroundi
AGAAAGAAAGAAAGAAAGAAAGAAAGAAAGAAAGAAAGAAAGAAAGAAAGAGAAGGTTTTTCTGCTAAGACTTCAAAGATTAAATTAATTTACTTTTTCTCCCCTATACTCAGTGATTGTACTCCCAACACAAACCCAGTTAGTGGAGGCTCTTTGAAAACAGTAGGTTGCACTTTACTCAATAAAAACATACATCATGAGGTTTTCGTAAAATGCAAAAAACGCACTAGCAAAGGAGGACAGGGAGGAAAAGATAAACCAAATGATAGTCACAGCAATATAAAAGGCAAAAGCATGTAAGGAGACAAAAAAATACAACTTTTTATAATAGTTGTTGTCTTCTGGTTAAAAAAAAAAAGATTTTAAGTATGAGAAACAAAAGGCATCACGGTCTTTAAGTCTATGAGGGTGAGAATGTTTCATTACATCAGTCTCACACCAGGGCTTTTGGCAAGAATATTCCCTCAACATTTTACAAATTGTTTCAACTACTAATAAAGTGATTATGATGCAGCCTGGAAGTGCAACACTTAAGTTTTATAGCAAAATGGCAGAACCAATAAGGAGGCCTTAAAACCATAGAGCACATGCTAATTGAGTGGAAGGAAATATTGATTGGAGTGGAAATGACCAGACTGCCAATTTTCATCTGCTTGTCATATGCCATCGCACACACATTTAAGCAAATGTGCAATTCCAATGATTACAGCAAATGAAGATAAGGATCATCAAAACCAGGCAAAATGCATAGGACAGATTTCCTAAAACATTCTCTTTCTTCCCTTTTCTGCTTTGCATAGGAATCGATGAGTGTATACCTGTGCATCTGTGTGGCTGTTGGGAGTGAGGGAATATTTTATCTTCTTTTTGGCACATCCCCTTATGAATTAATTTTTGAGTTCCAGGAGCAGCAAGAACAGGAGGAAACACATAGACTGGTAGCTACTTTTGTGACCTAATTGCTTGGAGATATATTGGCACAGATAGGAGAAGGAAACAGAGTAGAAGTCACAATATTAGTAAGCATCTGCTTTGTCTCATATGTTTTGTTGGAAGTCAAGAGGAAGAATGTTAAGTATGCCAAAAAAAAAAGCACATTTCCTATCCTCAGGAAACTTACAGTCTTAATAGGAAGTGTATTTTCTCCTTTTATTGTTTAGTCATTTATTAAGTAAATATGTTTTGTGTGCCTGCCATGTTTCAGGTACTGAGAAAAGGTACAGAGATACTTAAGATATTTTTCACTTGACCAACTCTAATACTAAAAGAATTTTTAATCTTTTAGAAATAAAAATTCTAGTCACTCACTTTTGTGATCTACTCTTGCTTTTTTAATGTATTCCAATTCTTTGGAGTAGCCGCCTCAGGATTGCAGTATCTAATACTTGCTTTATTTTCAGCTCACTTTGCAGAGTTCATCCTCTGCTCTTTGTGTTTTAGTCCCACTACCCTCTTCCTTACCCTTACTACACTAAGCTTCTGCCAATTTCAGAGCTTTCCCACCATCTGTTCTAGAACACTCTCTCCCTTGCTGAGCTATGTCCTTCCCATCCTTCAGGACTAGGACGGGTTTATATGCAATCCTAGAACTCTGAACTTTTGAAGCACTTATCATAATTGGAATTGCTTAGCAATTTAGGTAATTATTTGTGTTTTTTATTATAGAATAAACTTTTCACGGAAGCCAGAATTTGTTTAGCTTAAATGTGTAGCCCAAGAACCCAGCACAGAGTTTAATGCATCTTAGATTCAATGAATAGTGTGAATAAATTAATGGAATTTTTTAAAACCTAGAATATGTAATTCAGTAGTTGTTAGAGGACAGACATGGTGCTTTTTCATCATAGTGTTCCAGGGACAAGAACAGTGTCTGTGACATGGTGGGGTTTAGTCAGTCAGTGAATAAACAAGTAGTGTTCTGACAATAGATGCATTAGAAGAGGAGAGAGGAAGCCCCAGTGAGCACAGGATGTGTGTGTGTGTGTGTGTGTGTGTGTGTGTGTGTGTGTGTGTGATTAAAAGTAAATAAAATTAGGAAAGCAATCCAGGTGCTCAGTTGGAAAATAAAAGGGTTCTTAGAGAATGTTTCTTTTAGACATTAACATTTTAGTCCCTACCTGAAAAAAAAAAAAAAAGAATAAGAATAAGAAGGAAGCGGCCATGCCAAGAGAAGCAAATAGCATTCCAGGCAGAGGGAGCAGTGATTCCAAAAGGCCTAAAGGCAGGCAAGTGATTGGTGTGTTAGAAACAACAAGAAGGTGTTCTTATAGCCTGAAACATGTTGAATAAAAGGGACAGTGGCAGGGAAAGTTAGGAATTAAGCCTAAGGGTGAGATCACCTAGAGTTTTGAAGGCTATGGTATGATTTTTGGATTTTAAACACAATGGGAAGCCACTGAAAAATGTTAAGCAGGGATGGCATGATTCAATTTGTGTTTTATAAAGGTCACTCTGGCTACTGTGTAGAGAGTGCACTGGAGGAGAAAAATCCTGGGTACAGGCTGCAATACAGTGACTGAAAATTAGAAAGACAAGTTGAAGTTTTCCTTTATCTTACTAAATTAGTACTATGGTACCCCAAGGTCAGGGAAATTGTTCAACCTATGTTTTATTCCTTCTAAACTTCTGCCGTGTTTATTTTGCTACAAAGGAAAAAAAATTACACTGTAAACATCTCTACTTTTAATTTTTTATCTTAGAAATATGCCAGAAGCAATAGTCTTGAATCTGTAACTTACTGATATGCTGTTGGTTTTGTTTAGGAAGTGGGAGAAAAAAAAAAGCCCTGGGCTGTCACCACAATGAGGTGAATACACACCTGGTTTATGCAGATCCTGTCCCTTCTGCTGTGTATGTTTCTCTAGGTCTACGAATATTCAAGGCTAGCAAGTCTTGAGGGGTCTTGCTTTCCTTTCTCACGTCATCATAGAAAAATATATGCTCCAAACAGGGCTCTACTATTACAAACTTCTGGGCTGTTAGATGAATTCCTGCACAACTAAGCTTAGATTTATTTTCCTCATTCTTATGTGTTTTTTAGAAATTCTTTTTAGAAACAAGAGACCATTGGTATAGACAGAAACACTGTGTGGTAAATAGCCTTACGTGCATATACAGACCGACAAACATCCTGCAACAAACAGCCATTCCAATAAGCATATGCGTTGATACAAACGTTCACATGCACATTTCTTTTCCTAGAGTATAGAGTGTTTTAGTAATGGCATTGTCCCAAACACAGCTGCTTATCTACAAATAACAAATGGTTTTGTGTTTTCTCAGACTTTGTTGGGAGAAAGGGAAGACATAATATGAAGCTTACTATTGAAATTTCATGGATGGTTTTCCATCCTGTTTCCAATCATGTCACTTTGTGGTCTCAATACTTGTTCTTGGTTAAAATTCAGCCAGGGATAGAAGAAAGAACAAAATGTGAAATAAATGAAATCTGTTCTCTTGATGATGTTTTCATTTTAAAATGACAATTTGTCAATTAAAGGTGAATATCTGAGAAATACTGATTCTTAAAGTGGGGAAATGTCCTGTGTTACTTATGAATACATAGAGGGCCTCACCATATTTTGTTCAAGTTATTACTTGAGAAATGGTATTTTCTAACAGAGAATGATAGCCGAATATGTGGCCTCCAATAAATAGATGAGGGATATCATTGTGGACTGTTTAGTGAGGTATAATTATCATATGAATAGCAGTGAACTGATAACTAATGATCAGGTATTTAGGAGTCAAAATTACAATGTCTGGATAGTGTAAAATAAGGTTCTAAAAGTGAAATGTCAAAGAGCTAATGCCTAGGGCTGGGTTTAGTGACATCACAATGTAATCATTTCCTGGAGGGTTCCTTCTCCATTCCTCAGGGGCCACATCTTTTCATTTGACAGAAAAAGCTGGACATTGAGTTGTAAACTCTCTCTGAGAGAAGCAGAAACTGAGGCTCACTGTAAGCAGTAAGTGGCAATCTCCAAGCCTTTCTAAAAATGGGGTTTGATGAGGGAAGAAGAGAAAACACGAGGATGGTGAGAGCTTGCAAAAAGAGACTGAGTAAACCCTAAAGGTGGAGAAAATAGATACAAAGAAGCAAATGGGGACATAACAGTCAATATGATTAGCCTCACAATTTTGCTGGTGGCTAGCTTCAAATCAGAGAAAGTATGGACATGGACTCTTTATTTTATTTTTCCAGCAATGCTGCTCACATTGAGAGAGGAACAAGAAAATTTAATATAGCACTTTTACAAGTGGGTGAAGAAAAGGATTAACTCAGCAGGTTTGGGTTGCTCAAACCTTATCAAAGAAAGGCTTGTTTTCATGACTGGCCTTTAGTGGGCTCCTGAGAACTGAGCTCTTAAAATGTTCTATCTGGGGCGCCTGGGTGGCGCAGTCGGTTGGGCGTCCGACTTCAGCCAGGTCACGATCTCGCGGTCTGTGAGTTCGAGCCCCGCGTCGGGCTCTGGGCTGATGGCTCAGAGCCTGGAGCCTGTTTCCGATTCTGTGTCTCCCTCTCTCTCTGCCCCTCCCCCGTTCATGCTCTGTCTCTCTCTGTCCCAAAAAAAATAAATAAACGTTAAAAAAAATTAAAAAAAAATGTTCTATCTGATAAGAGTGTCTTTTGCATGCCTGAGACCTTGAACCATAGTGTCCAGTTTGTCTAGATAGTTGATTCTAACTGTGATGTATGCTGCTTTCCCACTAAGGGTCTGGAGCTTGAATGACTGAGGTCAGTCACATAGGTGGCGGTATGCTTATGTGACCAATACCCAATAAAAATCCTGGACAACCAGGCTCAGAAAAGTGTCCCATGTTGGCAACCCTTCCCATGTGTTGTCTCATGTAAAAAAATTAAGTACATTTTTTTGACACTAGTGAGAAGGGACTATTGGAGACTTGATACTGTTTTCTTCCAGACTTTACCCATGTGGTTTTTTCCCTTTGTTGAGTTTACTCTGTATTTTTTTGCTATAATAAGCTATAGTGGTGAGAATAACTTCGGAGTCCTCTGAGTGAATCATTGGCTTGAGGGTGGTCATGAATACCTCCAGTGAAAATGTCTTTTATATGCAACTGTTAGCCAGTCTGACCAGTTGTAGAGTGTCCAATGGGGAGACCTCCAGTTTCTAAATTCCTCGTACAATATAATTTCAAGGAAGTGACAGGAAGCCTATCTCCGCTGACAAGGGATACATATGCTTATATAACTGAAATGGCCTATTTAATATTCCAACATAACTTCTTATCTCTCCAGACTAAAGTGGAAGAAACTGTTTGGCTATCAGTAGCAACTAGTTGCAAAATAGTTTAGACTTTTTATTGAGTCTAAGCAATAATTTATTGGTACATAAAAGAGTCACACTTTCCCAAGGAGATGATTTTGACTGGTGGAGTCAACATCACTAAATACTACTATTGGTCTTGCTCTGGAATCCGTACCTTTATATTTTGAGCTTCTTGTGAGCAAGAATCACTATCTTCTTCGTCAGGACTTATACATTCACCTTCTACATCATTTATAGTCTATATAAGTGATTTTCCATTTGTCACACAAACAGAGCTATCCTCCTTCCCCAGTTTTGTCCTTCAAGGGACTACCCCCTATAAACAGACTCACCTAGACTACCTTGCCTTGTGGATTTATATTGGGCTGGATCCACAGCAGTCACTCTCTGGAAATTTGAGAGAGGAAAGACAAAGGAAGAAGCAGCTTGCCTTGCTCTCTCTACCTGAGTACTGTTCATATGGCAATGTCTATATTCTTTTACAACAATAACTCCTTCCTGATAGACTGATTCCATAGCACCAATACTCCCTGGGCTCCCTTTCCTTGCACCTTTGGGCCTAGAGGTAATGATAACTTCCATTAGACTCTCTTTGCTGTACCAGTGGAGTGTACCTCTTGTTTACCACCGGTCATGAGACTGGCACAAAGACATATACTCATTGAGTGAATTTATGAACAGTCAAATGGATGAATAAATTAATGAATAATCCCCGCTTCCTCATGATTTACAGAAGCTACTTTGACACATTAAGCCAAGCCAAATGCTTAATTTGCTGCATTTTTCCAAGTTGAAGTTTGACAGATGCCCTGAAAGTTAAGGCAAAGACAACATATCTATGTTGAGGATTTCATGTAAAGCTGAAGGAGGAATGTAGGGGGCACACAATGAGGATTAATGTGTACATAGCCTATACAAAGGCCAACAGTTTTTTTCTGCCTTGGCTTCTCTGGGATCCCCATGTAACCACCAGCTCTTACAATCCCAATGGGAACAAAAAATGTCATAGTTCTAGAAGGAACAAAATTCACACTCAAAAGGGTTGAAACAAGGGTAGCTTAATGAAAGGGATGTGACAGAGGTGTGGGAAACCTCGTCCCCGCCTGATGAGAGTTCAGATCCAGGGAAAGGTCTTCTGTCAGGCATCAGAACCAGCTATTGGCAGAACCACAGTGCTGAGGCAGGAAATGAGTGAGGAAAGTAAGTGCTTCAGACTCTTTCACCCTGGCTTACAATCTACTGAGAGTACCTCCCATTGATGCATCTTGAATTCAACCCAGAAGATAAGGGTGAGGCAATCCAAGCTTCCCAAGGAATACAGCAGGGTGAGCCTGTATTGAAGCAGTGAGCCACGTGGAGAATAGCCACCATAGTATGTTCAGAATATTTTCCAAGAGCAGTGTTAAACCTTGGTTTAAGCCCTATCTAGTAAGAAGATTAATAATCAGGACTTTAATAAAAATCTGCTGCCTTTGCAAGCAAATTTATGAGGTTTAGAACCACCCCATGGGGAAGGTTTGACAAATAGTATATAATACCTTAGGTATCATATACACTAGATATTTATCAGACACACCAGGTAAACACTAGTCCCTCTAATTGTGATTCCCTAATGATACAGAAGGGAACGAGGGTTGGCCCTCTGGTCTCTGAAGTCATCTTCCAGTTGTCCTTTTATTATTGCATGCTGTACCACAGTACACTCCTTGAGCACACTGCCTCTTTTCCTATTTTATCTTGGTATCAGCTTCTGTTTACCCCATTCAAGATATTCTGCCTGAAAATTCACTATGCTTTAGTTTTACCAGCCGATAGCCATTGGCTTAGAAATGATTAGGGTTCCCCCCCAAGAGGAAATCTTTGATCGCTGAAGTCAGATCCAGCTGTGAAAGTGTGTGTTTTTCTGCTTGGTTCTAACATTTTCTCTTAATTAGGGTAAGAGAGACTACCTTGGGAAGTTGATTCTTCACCTGTACACAGAATATCTGCACTTATTTTCTGTGTTGCAATGTTCTCCTAGGAAGTACTTGGGGATCCATTGGTAAGACTTGTTTTTGAAGTAATTGCAAGGGAAAAATGAAGCATACGTCAATGAAAACTCAGTTTGATTCTATTCCTCCCTCTCTCTCTCTTAGTACAGCACCCCCAAATATCAGGTTGCAAACAACAGTATTTAATAAATTTCACTGCTGGAGAATAATCCAACAGAACAGCCCAAGGCAGAGTGAACACAGCAAGGTCTTCCTGATCTCACATGAGCAGTACCCTGCCCCCACCTCTGGCTGCAGGAGACTGCTCCTAGAACCACCTGTCCTCATGTCTAGTATCTGGATGTGCAAGAGATTCAAGCAGGTCCACATACTTCCAAATAAAATGTCTACATGATTAGCATGAGGTAGTGGAAGGCTTTACATGAAGATAACTGATAAGGTTAGTGCTAGGGAGAAGAGAAAATGAAGTCAAACTTGAAGTTATGATTGAAATGAAAAAACAGCAAAGACGGTGAGATGAGAAACCAACTCCCTGAATGCTGAATTTGAAATTTACAGCTGAAGTTTGAGAGGATTTAATATGGAGTAACTTTACTCCTACAGGGGAATTGTGCCAATATTTCAAAAATTCATATTATGTATGTTATTAAGGAAAGATACAAGGAGTGGGGAGAGAGTGGAATTTCTGATACTTGAAATTGATATCAAAAAGGCAGCAACCCACTTGTTTGGTATCTGCATAAACGTTGACAATGCAGACCCCTTGGATCTGACTCTTCATAAGAGTTGTGGTTTTGAGCCATACCCACTACCACCTCTAAGTGTGTTTCTTTTGTTGTTGTTGTTTTTCTCAATAAGCCAAGGTTCAAAGTCCTAGCAGCTCTCTGACCATGACTCTTACCTCTCATCCTATTTTTATTTGGTCAGGGTGATGAATTGAGCTCCCTAATTTCATGATCAGGTTAAACTAATCTATGATCACATTCCAACTGGACAGGGCTGTAACAATGACATATTTTACCAGGAGACAAGATCCTTATATTTTCTAATGATCTGATGTCTTGAATAGTGGGGCTGTAAGAAGGGAGGGTAGGGAGTATTTTAGAATGAGAAGACCTCTTGCTAGCCACTGGGATAACTGTTCATTTTGCCTTATGATTAAATGCCAAGGTCTATATGTATAGCTAAAAATGGGCTGAAATAAAAGCTTGGTAAGCAAATTGTACATGTGTTTGTTTATGGATGACTACTTAAACAGCATCAGAATAATGTTTTGATAGAGTAAGTGAAGTGTTTGTTTTTATTTCCAAATGATTTTTTTTCATATGTTCCAGACCAGTTCTTGCAAATCTGGGTTTTTGAGTGACTTTTTAAAATTTTTTTTCTACTTTGTACTACATTATAAGTCCACTGCAAATAGATACAAACAAATTTAGATACATCCCAAGCCAACTAGTGAAATTTTTTACAAGTGGGGAGCACAGGTAAGAAAAAAACTTAGGTGAAAGCTGTCCAGACAGACAGGTTGCCTGGAACTTAAAAACATCTCAGTTTAAGTTATCTCCCCAAGGCCTACTTTCTGCATTCCAAATAGCCAGGCATTAAGGTTGTAAAGGCATTAAATGTCTCAATAGGATTAGTGTTGGGGAGATGTCAACACTTTCTCTACCACAAATACATACAGATACCCATCCCCCCCCCCCGCTGTCACATACTTATACACACATACACAGCTGTACATTTCATCACTTCAAAGAGAATTTTCATTTTAACAGGGATTCTTCGTGAATTGATAACTCAAAAGAATGACCCAATCTTGGAATTTTAAGTTGGGTAAAACCTGAAGAATACTTTGGGCCCACGTCTCAGTTTATAATTTATAGTTGCTACCTTGCCCTCCTCCACCTAATTCTTCTAATGTTTGACACTTGTCTAAAGAAAACAACCTTGTATTCCACTTTTTCTGTGTTTTCACACATCATCTATTTTGTTTTGCCCAGAGAAGGACTTAATAAAGATTACTGGATGCTAAATTCAACGGTGTTTGGTTTTCAAAAGATACATTTTTCTTTCAACATTCTTGTCTTCAAAGGCTAATGGGATGTGCTGCTCTGTTGGAAGCCAGAGTTAGGTAGGTGGAGAAATCACAACAATTATTCCTAATTGCTGCTGAATCCTTGGCTTCTTTAGCAGAAGGGGGAAACCGGTTTAGTTGACAGAAGTGCATATCTGCTAAATAGGAGAAATGCAATTAGTGGTGAGTTGAGAGGTGGGAAAGAGAGATTTTACTTTGTAACAACTGGAAGAAAAAGGACTTGGAAATTATTTAAATTAGGCAAGATGCATGAAGCAGCACAGAAACTGCACTACTCAAGGTCTGTCGTAATCACCAACTGCCCTTCTTTTCAGACATATTTGGAAAACAAGTGAATTTTGTTCTTATCATCTCATTAAATCTCATTAATGAATAACTATATTCATTAATTAGAAGAAGAAAAGCAGGAGCTTTGTAGTTAGGTAACTTCAAGTGTGAGCTGAGCTCTGCCATTTATAAGCTGTATGACTTTTTGCATGTTGTTAAACATTCATTAGCCTGTTTTCTCTAAAACTGAACATTAATAGAATATGTTCAGACAGTTGTTATAAAGTTTAAATGAGATGATTATTCTTGATATCATTATATAATTAAATTATTCCATTCACATTTGAATACAGGTTCTTATTAGCTGCAGGATATTAAGCAATTTATTTAAACTCATCATCTGTAAAATGGATCTATTAATGTATAGCTTTGGGGTACAACATGAACAATTAACCAAGTATATAACTATATATACCTCATATATCATGAAGTATCTAATCTGTGCTTGGTTTATACTACTTGCTTAAGAGATACCTATTCCACTTTCTTCTTTCCTTCCTCCTTTCCCCCACTCTTCCTTTCTTCGTTCTCTATTTCCTTTTTCCTTCACTGTTGAGGTGTATAGTTAACACATTGGGAAAGATGATACCTTGATAGCATCTACTCAAAATTCCTCTTCCAGCAATTGCTTCCCTCTCCCCCTGGATGCTCTGTATCTGTGATTACAGCACCTGACAGAGTTAGGATAAATAATACACCTAGTTCAAATCTGAAACCTTCAGAGGTGAAAGATGGGTGATTTTACATGTGAGGCCACAGCACATCTTTGTTTCCTCTAATAAAACAGTAAATCAATGGACTTCCCCTATCTCTTCTCCTTTTAACTTTCAATGTAAAGTGTCACTTTGGCTTATTAAAGACAAAAACAATAGTCAGAAGATGAATTTGATCAAGCCAAAATGTTGTCTTGCCAATAGCCTCTGAGGAAAGCAGGTACCATTAGGCAGGTAGATAAATACACAGTCAGGAGGCTCTGACCCTGGAGCTGGGAGAGAGGACTGCCTTTCCCTAAGCCTCAGAAAAAACAAAAGTCAGGGACTGACTAATGACTCCTGTGTTTTTCATAGCCAGTATTTGTAGGGCCAAAGTGCTTCAGAATTCAGGTGGCACTGTTGAAATACACCTGTCCTTCATGTCCAACTCAATACCAACATCGTTTAGGAAATCTTGCCTGCCTACTCCAGTCCCTCCATCTCAGAGTTCATAAGCATGCCTGGGACATAGGACTTCAGGAAGACTCATAGTATGTTCTCAGTGAGAGATCCTGGTTTTATCAAGTTTCACATATTTACCTTTTTTCTTCCAAGAGAATCTACAATGCCAATCACATTACTGTGAACAATCCTAGTTTATTGATAATAAATATGAACTACAGTTCAAAGTCTTAGAGAACTATACTTGAGAATTCTTTAAGTCAAACAATTAAGTTTGGGATATAATTTAAAGTATTGGGGATTATCATGATTTAAAACAAAGAAAGAGAAAAGGTAATGTATTAGTCAACTTTTACTGCAGTGAAACTGCATAACAATTATCTTCAAAATCCAAGTATCTTACAACAATAAATGTTTCTTTTTGCTTACTCATAGTTCTTTGGGTTAGCTGTGGATTCCCTGAGCTTGGCTCCAGGTGTCAGACTGGCTTCAGATCTGTTCCATTTGTTTTCTTATTCTCCTTGGGCCAGCAACTACCTGGGCCATATTCTCACAACACATTGCAAAAGCACAAGAAGACAAGCCAAAATCTGCACATATAAATACTGTCCTTAATCTTGTTGGCAACATCTATTTGGCTAAGAAAGTCATATGGCTAAGATCAACGTCTTAAATTTTATAGAGGAGAAGGAATAAAGAATTGGAAACAGTTGACTTTGCACAGTAACTAATATTTAAGTTTCTTGGCGATCACAGATTTGAATGATTTACAAATATCCCATTTAATCCTTATATCAGTCTTATGATGTAGCATTGAATATCTCCACTTTGTAGGTGGGGAAACTGAGGTTCAGATAGGTTTAGTGAGATGTTCAAGGCCAAGAAGAAATGATGCATTATGGAGCAGGAGTTCAAGGATAGGTTCCCAAGCCGTCTTCTTTCCGTTAAGTCATACTGATGTTGCACAGTGGACATTCAAAAATAACCATTATTTTTATTATATTATGTAGCATTACTAATACTGGACGCTGTTGTTAGTACTTTGCATGTATTAATTCTGTCACCAACTCTGTGTGTTATATAATATTATTATTTTCCGTTTCATAGATAAGAACACTGAAACACAGAAGGTTAAACAACTTCTCTAATATCCAGACCATCTGTTTCTACTGCTCTCCTAAGCTGCTGTATGATAAGCCATAGTCATTCTGGTGTTATCCTCCAATGGTGATGAGGTAATTAACAAAACGCATGATACAAACTGTATATTCATGCCATGTTTACATTCAACCCTCTTGCTCACTTTAGAATTGGTACCTGAAATATATTCTGAATCTGTCTGCTTCTCACCAATTCTGCTTCCAACTTGCTAGACTATTCCAGATCATCTCTTGACTGAAATTCTGCAGGAACTTCTAACTAGTTGCCCTGACTCTCCTCTTACTCTTTTGCAATGTATTTTCCACATAGCAGCCTGAGTCATCTTTAGGAAAATGTAAATCTGATCATGTTCCTTCCCTATTGGAAACCGTAGTGCTTTCTTTTTTATTTTAAATAACATGCAAACTCTTTATTTCAGCCTGTAGGGCCTCACATGACCTGATTCTTGCCTACCACTTTGATTCCATCAAGAACCACTCTCCACTTCCCAAGTGCCAGCATATAGTTTTCTTCCTCCTCAGATAACATCCCTGGCTGTTTCCTGCCTTAGGGTCCTTATAATACTGACTCATTATAGTACTCATAGTCCGAAAACCCCCAATTGAATGTAATTCTTAGCATTTACACTATTTGACATTTTTTGCTTTGTATATTTATCTATTTATTTTTTGTCTTTCTAGTACATTGAAGCTTTAAGGGAGGAGGGACAACACTGATTGATCAGTGTTAACCTTCTTGTTTCCATTGTCTAGAATACCACCCACACGTAGTAGGCACTGTGTCAATATCTGTTGAACATGTGAATGAATGTGAATGTAAATGAATACATAAAATTCAGAGACTAGATACAACCATATGATCTCATTTGTTCCTTATAAAGAAAAAATCCATTATTATTCATATTCAGAGTTTGAGGCTTAATATGAACACAGAATTACTAAACATTGTAGATAAGCACAAACATTTCTAAATGGTTTAAAATGGCCAATGATAATTCTATTTCTATTCTCCAGACATGTGTTAACTATTTTACATGCAAAATGGTTAAAAATGCCAAGAAACGTGAATGAGTTGTCTGTGTGGTACACATGTTGAAAAAGAGAGAGAGAACGAAGGACTTTTTGTTTAGTGAGATATAATAAAACTCACTTTTCTTTGTACTTTTGAAGTAATTTGAAGACTTTACGAGGGAAATATTGAATATATATGACATAAAGCTTTAAACCAACTTTAATAACCAGACTCTTAAATCTTGCCTTCATTTCCACTGTGTACATAACTGTATATATTTTTAATATACATTTTTGGTCATTCTCGGGAAAAATGGTTAGTCTATGATGATAATAGATCAGTCAGGATATAATCATTTACACATTTTCAGTGTGCTCAGCCCTGAGCACACACAACACACTCAACACACAATTATTCTCGAATGCCCCCTGTGTGCCAAACAGTGTGGAAAATTCAGAGAAATTAAAAATGTATTCCATGTCCCCAGTGAGCTTCTAGTATGAAACAGATGAGAAGCATAATCTTTATAAGCAAAGTAGCAAATTATATAAAACAAGATGCAATTAAAATTTCAATAGTAGTTAATGGCAGATGTACAAGGAGACAAATACAAGGTTCATAGGAAACATTATTAAAACAACAGAAGGAATGGTATGACCCAAAGAAAAAGAAAGGAAATGAATTCACCTCAGCCAGGTAAATCATGTGGGGAACTCCAAACTAGAAAACAAGTATGCATTTGTCTGTGTGTGTATGTGTGTGTCTGCGTGTGTGTTAAGTACTTTGCCACCATGCACTATGCAGGTAGGAAACAGAAAATCCATATAACTGATTACTGTGTCCTAATTCTCTAACTTTTTTTTCCATTTTGGTTTATACAATGTAGACCTCACCTCACATATACAAGTTACCTCCTAGAAATAAGGGCATGTAAGCTTAATCCTGTGGAGGTGAATTTTCAATACTGTGATGAAGTAACTTAGATCTTTCCCCAACTCCACAGCTGCGACATCTCATGCCAATTCTTAGAAGGGCTGCTTTTCATAGGCAAAGGATTACTATTAGTTTCTCCCTACCACCCGCCATATCGATCGCCATCCAATTCACAGAAGGGAAGAAATCATTCCTTATTCAGGAAATGGAAGCAAGTTTGTTCATTTCATATAATGGCCAATTTAAGTTAGAAATCTTACCCATTTCCTACTTTAGTTACCTGTTTCACAAGCTCAGCATTTCCCAAGATGCCTATTTTATGAAGCCAGCAAGGATATTCAGAGAAATTTTCCATCACATATTTCATATCCTAGGATTGCCAAGCTCATCAGAAAGACAATACTGGATTGATTCCAATTATCAGGGAAAATGATAGTCATGTAAAAGACGAGTAGACACTTGAGGATTACTTATCAACGTCTACTTCAAATTATTGAATATTGATTCCAGGAAATAAGATATTTAAAATACATATACATTGCTAGATGAATAAAAGAAACTAGACAGATTAAAAAATAACAATGAGAACAAAACAAATAGATCTTAATAAATATTTTTAATTTATACTAGTTAAACTTATGTATCTGTTATAGCAATGATACTATTGCTTGAAAGTTTACTGGAATTACTTTTATAAGACTGTATTTGGAGTAGTTTAGAAAACAAAGACAGAGGTCCTGTTTTTTTAATCAAACCGCATTTTTGACTCCCAAATCTTTGTAACAAGATTAGTCCATAAAAACATCCTGGGTATAGAAATTATTTTTGATAATGATAACCAATTAAACCATAGTTCCAAGGACTCTCTTTCCTCTCCTCCCACAAAAAAAGAAAAGAAAAGAAAAAAAGAAAAGAAAAATCAAGAGAGAAAAAAAAGGTGACATAGAATCAAAAGACAATCTCTCAATAGAAATCCCAGGAGATATTTGCATAACATCATTATAATAAACTATAAATTATGTATTAGTTTTGATGGAAAAATAATTTTTTGTAAATATAAATTCTGCTTTATCTGTGGAAAATTAAATCTCACTAATGTTTTGTGCGAATGTGTGTGTGTGTATTTACTTGTTGGGATTCCTGCATTGCAGGTTGTTCTAGGGGAATCCATCACTTTTCTGTGGTAGTGGGTTTTTTCTCTAAAATTTATATCAAGTGATTAAGAAATAGCACAATCTTATGTTGACAAGATAGCTGGGGGATAAAAACAAACTGTTAGTACTAATCAGGAGCAAATGCCTTTAAAAATCACTTTATTTTATCAAGATTTAAAGATATTGGTAAGTAATTATCAACCATTTCTTTTAAAAAGTTCTATAGACAAACTGTTTTAAGAAAAAAATTTAATAACCACTCTTTTCAGTATGTGTGCTGTGTTGCCCCTATTATTGACTTGAAAACATGAAACTTCATGTGACAGAAATTGTTGACTTTCTATCAGGAAGAAATTTCATCCTCTTTCACTGGTAAAAGGAACTTGATTTTATTCCAGTATCCCTTCAGCATTATGCTCAGGTACAGTGGATTCTGCCTGATGATAAATCATAACTAGTCATGGCTAATGAATGATAGGAGTCTTCATGTAGCCATTGAACATGGAAAGGAGGTAGATGGGAGCTTATAGGCATGATTTACTGCATGATCAAAGAGATGACATGAGGAGAAACCCTACTTTTTCTTATTATTTTTGGGCATTGTTGTTATGAGGATACAAACTTGGAGATCTGATAGGTGTGATGTGTCTATAAGAAAAGAACCAACATAAAAATTAAAAATGACAGGTGATCCTTATGCACCTTAGCATTTGCTGATCTGTTCAATTAAGCAAATCTAAAAACATCTACTTCCAGAAATGTCATTATGCAAGATTATTAACTCTTATTTTTAAAAACACTTTTAGACCAGTATTCTGCTACCTGCAGCAAAAACATATCTTGTGAACCCCAAGTGAAATCATTAGCTTTAATCAAATATCTTCCAGATTAGTTGTACTATTACCTACACAGGGAGAAAAAAACAACAGTAGAATGGCCCTCACCCACAAGAAGTTTCTGTTTAAGAAGCTTCTATTTAAAAGGCTTATATGTTATGTATTTGTTAATGCATTCACTGGCATTATCTCTTTCTGTAACAATAAAGCTTTAATTAAGTACTGACAATGTGTAAACACTTTGCTAGATACTATGGGAAATACTCTGATGTCGCTGAGTCCCATTCCCTTCTTAATTTTCAAAGGGAAATATTTATTTATTCTACAACTATATTCTACAAGTCTATTGCAATACAATACAAAAAAAGATTTGATGTGATCTGTTAGAAATTGGTAAAGAAACATGAAAAGAAAGAGAGTCATGTCAGATGAGAGTTCTCTATCACAGTCTTAATTTAAGTCAAGAAAAAATAACATGGTGGAATAGGAATAGACAAGCAGACCAAAAGAAACATGATGCATATAATGGTAACAGGGGGGATAAATGTGAAGAAGATCTACTGAGAAAATAACCCATAGGAAAGAAGAGTTGATTCTTCATCTCTTATGAGCTCCTAATTAGTTGGGCCAGACCAAATAACAGGTATTGGCAAGGATGTGGAGAAAAGGGAACTATAATTGTACACTGGTGGTGGGAATGTAAATTGGTTCAGTCACTATGAAAAACAGTTCAGAGGTTTCTCAAAAAATTAAGAAGTTTTTACATTAGAAAATATAAAAACTACCTATATGATCCAGCAGTCCCACTTCTGTGTATATATTTGAAGGAAATGAAATCATTATCTTAAAGAAGTATCTGCTTCCTCATGTTCATTGAAGCATTATTTAAAGCACACAAAGAATGGAAACAACTTACATGCCCATCAATGGATTAATGGATAAGAAAATGTGGCATAAATATACTATGGAATATTATTCTTCCAGGAAAAGGGAGATCCTGCTATTTGTGACATGTATGGAATGAGGGAATTATGTAAGTGAAATGAGTCAGACAGTGAAAGATACATGATCTCACTTAGGTTTGGAATCTCAAAAAATCTAACACATAGAAGTAGAGAACAGTTTGACGGTTGCCAGAATTGGGAATTGGGGAGTTGGAAGGACAGAGTCAAAGTGTACAAATTTCCAGTTATAAGTAAGTCTTAGTAATATAAGGTACAGCATGGCGACTGTAGGTAACAATGCTTTTTCATATATTTGAAAGTTGTTAAGATAGTAGATCTTAAAAGTTGTCACCACAAGGGGAAGAAATGTAACTACATTAAGTGATAGATGTTAACTGAATTTACTGTTAGTAATTTCACAATATATATTTCACAATATTGTGAAATTACTCCATCAAATCATTGTGTTGTATACCTTAAACTAATGAATGCAATGTTATGTATCAATTTTACGTTTCAATAAGACTGGGAAAAATAGGTAAGGAACAAGACAAAAAAATATGGACCTATAAGAATTTTAATATACTGCTAAAAAATGTGCATATTTATATAACCAATATGGAAAACATTTTGTCAATATTCAGTAAATTTGAAAAAAAAAAGCCACACACTATGACTCAGGAGTTTTTATCCTGGTTACATAATTTAGGAATTCTCACACATATTTGCAAAAATAAGCACATAAAACAATTTCTAACATTTTAGGGGAAAATAGAAAAGAACTTACAAACTAATGCCACATGTTATTTGTGATTTTATATCTATTTGTCTATATTTTTAATCAAGTCACACATGATATTTGATAGTCACAATATAGCCATCCTTCACTGTTCAAAAATTTAGACCATTTAATATTTTCTTTGTTATTTAATAAAGAACACTGGAATGTAAATTAGTTACCTTAAGGAAAACCTTGAGTCACTGAAATAATGTTGAAGTAAATAACCCACATTTTATAGAAATTATGAGTTGCAAAAAAAAAATGCCTGAGACAGTATGTACTTCATGGATTATGACACACTAGTGTGTTCAAACAATAAGGCTGAGAACTAGTTTCTGGATGACATAAACTAGTCAAAAGATCATGTCGAAAGACTTGGGGAAGAAAAACAAATGTAACCTGCTATATTAGGTTATGTAATCCAGAATAAGGGAGTGATAGACTACTGATAAATTCAAATCACAGCATAATTATTTATATGTATGTTTCTGTATGTTATATGTTTCTATATGTATATTTTATATATAATCAATTATATAATTAGTATTGGATGTTGCAAGGTAAGTGTATTCAAATACGAGCAATAATATCTTTACAAGATAGTAAAATTCTTTAAATGAGGAACAATTAATACAGCTGAGGCCATAGGGGAGATGAGTCTTAGAGAGATTATGATTTCATCTTCAGTTACAAGAAGCATGGAGACCATGTGGAAGAAGATTTTGAAGTTGGTGTATAATTCTGGAAGACAAAACTGAGACTGATTTGGTAAAAATTTCAGGGAGCCATTTCAGGGTAGTGTAAAGAAGACATGCTAACAAAGCTACACAGCAATAGAAATGACTACATTGTGAAGCAGTGAATACTAATCTTAGGAAGATTCAGAAGTTTATGCAGTAACATTGCTATACTTACAGAAGGTGTGACTCTGTCATCTCTCAGGAATCTTCCACCTGTAGAATTATATTTTCATGCAACTGTAATTTGGTAGTGTTAAATAATGCTTCATCTGGCTCTGGCACATAACACCTATGGAAAAAATGACTTAGCTGTCTTAGAATGCTGAGCGACACAAATGGGAAATACTATCTTGAGTAATTAAGATATAGGATGTGAAATCACCCATCACAGTTGTTAGCACATAAGTAGTAACCAATAAATATGTATATATTTAATTCAGTGATTGGAATGTTTATACAGATTTCATTCATCAACTGTATAGTTTAAGTGATGGTGATCAGTGTATCACCAATAATTGCATTAAATATATTGGTTCTGCCCACACCAATAGAGTTGAATTGAAAACTCATACAGTTTTCTGAAAAAACTGAGAAATCAACTGCACCTTCACCTAACTCTGACTGCATTTTGCCACAGTGCTTGTCATTGCCACACTTACTCAATTCAATGGAATTTCCCAATGAAGCACTTTAGTTTTCAGTGCTGCTGAAGTTGCCAGCAGTTTCTGTCATGGATGGTGGGGACGGGGGTGGGGGCGGGGGTGGGGGGTGTGGGGGGGGGCAGGGCTATTACTGAGATAGAATATTGCTCAGTAAAATACAATGACTACCCATTGGGTGAACTCAACCACATTTTGTTATGTGAATGCGTCAGAATTTGGATTGTTGTGGGTCTAAGGGAATAATATTCTATTAGGTTTGCAAATAGGCAAAATGTAGGGTGACCAAGGTCAAAGATTTCATGTAGTTTCCAAATACCTATTCCACACAGGCCATGATCTAAAGTGCCCTAGGCTTGCTTCTGAAGTTTTCTATTCTTGAATCTATTCTAAAAGGAGTGATTAATTATAAGTGGGAAGATTTCTCATTCCTCTCCCATTTCCAGCTCCTAGGCAAAGGTGGCAAGTTGTGATTACTTTTTAAAAGAAGTTCCAGGCAACTGTCTTCATGGTTTCATTGACCATGTATTCCCCAGCCAGGGGTCATGGTTATGCCTGAGCAAAGTAGGCAAATGTGGACAGAGAGGTAGCATTGTTTGCCTATTCATCTCTCCTTCCTCCCAAAAGATTAATTTTTCAAAAATAAAAGCATAATGCTCTACTACTCTTCACTGTGTATGAAATGCCCACTTATTAGGCTTTTTAATATTTCCTATTAGAAATACAAGTTTTTTTAAATACATATTTTGCTTTGGATTTTCAAATTAAAACTTAATTAAAAAATTTAAGTTTATGTATTTATTTTTGAGACAGAGAGAGAGAGATAGATAGAGAGATAGATAGAGAATGAGTAGGGGAGAGGGAGAGAGAGGGAGAGAGAGAATCCCAGGCAGGCTTGATGCTGTCAGCACAGAGTCCAATGTGGGGCTCAAACTCATGAACCATGAGATCGTGACCTGAGCCAAAAGCAGCCACTCTGTAAAACAGTGTGGAGGTTCCTCAAAAATTTAAAAATAGATCTACCCTATGACCCAGCAATAGCACTGCTAGGAATTTACCCAAGGGATACAGGAGTGCTGATGCATAGGGACACTTGTACCCCTATGTTTATAGCAGCACTTTCAACAATAGCCAAATTATGGAAAGAGCCTAAATGTCCATCAACTGATGAATGGATAAAGAAGATGTGGTTTATATATAAAATGGAATAAAACTTAATTTTTAAAGCAGTTTTCATTCAAAGCAAAATTGAGAGGAAGGTACAAAGAATTTTCATACAGTCCTTCGCCCATGCATGCATAGCTTCCTCCATTATCAACATCTCCCTTCAGAGAGGTTTATTTGTTACAATTGATGAGCCAACATTGACAATCATAATCACCCAAACTCTATTATTTACATTAAGGTTCACTGTTAATGTTGTCCGTTCTATGGATTTAGACAAATGCATAATGACATATCCATCATTAGAATATCACATAGTCTTTTGTTATTGCCCTAAAAATTGACTGTGCTGTGCCTATTCATCTCTCCCCCATCTTCCATCCCTGGAAACCACTGATCTTTTCATTGTATCCATAGTTTTGTCTTTTCTAGAATGTCATATACTTAAAATCATATAGTATGTAGCCTTTTCAGATTGGTTTCTTTTATTAGTAATATGCATTTAAGATTTCTCTGTGCCTTTTCATGGTTTGTTAGCTCATTTCTTTCTAGCACTGAATAATATTTCATATCGTAGTTCATTTATTCACCTACTGAAAGGCATCTCAGTTGCTTCTAAGATTTGACAACTATGAATAAAGGTCTTATAAACTTCTTTCTGTATGCAGGATTTTGTGTGGACGTAGGTTTTCAACTCCTTGATAATATACCAAGGGGTATCATTGCTGAATGATATGGTAAAACGTTTTGTAAGAAACCACGAAACTGTCTTCCAAAGTGACTGAACCATTTTGTATTCCCAACAGCAATGAATGAGAGTTCCTGTTGTTTCACATCTTTGCCAGTGTTTCGTGTTGTCCGTATTCCGGATTTTGGACATTCTAGTAGGTATATAGTAGTATCTCTTTGTTGTTTTAATTTGCATTTTCCTGATGACATATGATTTGCACATCTTTTCATATAATTACTTACCATCTGTATGTCTTATTTGGTGAGGTATCTCTCAACGTCTTTGGCCCATTTTTTTAATTATGTTGTTTATTTTCTTATTGTAGAGTTTTAATAGTTTGTATATTTTGAGTGACAATCTCTTATCAGTTATCTTTTGCAAACATTTTCTCCCAGTCTGTGGCTTATCTTATCATTCTATTGACACGATATTTCAGGGAGTAGAGGTTTTAAGGGTAATAAAGTCCAACTTGTCAATTATTTCTTTCATAGATTGTTTCTTTTCTGTTGTGTATAAGAAGTCATTGCCAGACCCAACTTTATCTAGGTTTTCTCTTCTGCTGTTTTCTAGGAATGTTGTAGTTTTGTGTTTTACATTTAGGTCTGTGGTCTATTTTGAGCAAATTTCTGTGAAGGCTATAAGGTTTTTGTCTAGATTCCTTTTTTTTTTTTTTTTTTCCTTTAGATATCCAGTTGTTCCAGCACCATTTGTTGGAAAGACTTTGTTTGCTCTATTGTATTACCTTTGCTCCCCTGTCAAAGATCAGTTGAATGTATTTACATGGATCCAGTTCTGGGCTTTCTATTCTGCACCATTGTCCTATTTGTATACATTTTCATCAGTACCACACTATCTTGATTACTGTAGCTTTGTAATTTTCCCATTTTCTAATTGGGTTATTTGGGTTTTTGCTGCTGAGTTGTATGACTTCCTTCTGTGTTTGTATGTTAATCCTTTATCAGATGTATGGTTTGGAAATATATTCTCCTATTTATAGATTGACTTTTCATTTTATTGATTTTTTTTCTTCACTGTGGAGAAGCTTTTAATTTGATGTAGTTCCACTTGTTTATTTCTGCTTTTGTTGCCTTGCTTTTGGTGTTGTATAAAAAAAATTTCCAAGACCCAAGTCAAGGAGACTTTTCCCCTATGCTTTCCTCTATGAATTTAATGGTTTCAGGGCTTACATTTAAGTCTTTAATTCAGTTTGAGTTGATTTTTGTATATGGTATAAGATAAGGGTCAGTTTCAAAGTAGTATATGGGAAAAAATATTACCCAATACATAAGTCTATCTCTTCTCCATGTTTAATAAAGAAAAGGCAAGGATGATTATTTTATTTCCACTCCCTTCCCCTTCCCTCACTGGTATAAAACCAAATTCCCTAAGTTATATATTCAGGTTCAATACCATTGTGAATTTTATGGGCTTCAATAAACTCTCTTTTTATGCTTTTGAAATCTTAATTTCTGGTATTTGAAGACTTGCCATTCTAGATTTCATGTTTAGCCATATATGTAAAAAATTATCCTTTTTTATTCATAATAGAGAAAGGGTCTTTCTAAATGGTCTCTGTCCACCTTTGAAAGGGAGACCTAAATGCCACTTAAAATCAAAAGATAAGGTAGGTGTTTTTATTACACTCATTTCACAGATGATAAAACTAAGGCTCTGAGAGAATTACTGACTTTTCCAAGATCAAAAAATGAATTTGTATCAATGAAATTTGAATGTATTCTTCAGAGCTAATGGGATGTAGAATCTGCAAGGAGCTTTTGCATACTAATGTGTTTATATTTCAAAAGGGTATATAAACAGATAAAAAGAAAAGCAAAGGTAAATAAATATAATATTAATAAAAATGCCCCCAAATGAGCTGAGGCAGGAAAATTGCTAAGTTAAGCATAAATGCTGCTTTTTCTTATTTTTAGCACAAAAGATCAAGGAAAGATAGTTCTTCATTCTGGGGCCAAGCGTGTAGCAATTATTTTCTTATTTTATTAATATCTGAGCTTTTTCCAAGGAGGTATTGAAACTGCTGAATGATGAATTAGGTATAAAACCAGAACATTTAATCAGTATTTGACTTTTGTCTTCTCTGTCAAGTAAAATGACCATTAGACTCAAATAGGAGCACAAACACAAATACTGGAGGCAGTTTCCCAAGGTGATGTTCATGATGGATCAGGATATTTTATGTGAACAACTAGCTATTTCCCCAGGAGACAAATTTGGCACTTAAGTGAAGAACTAGTAAGCAAGATCTCTGAATGGCCATTGGTGATCATCATGGAGTCATTATTGTAGATATAAGATTAGTGTTTGTAAATGGGCAAATATCATACTGACTTTTATAAACATTTGACTTTTATCAAAATGGAGTAAACAAACTGTGGGCTGGCTCACTTCATGTTGAACCCAGGAAAGATGCTGTAATCAAGGACCATTAACATAAGTTTCAGTTCACTTAGGATCACATTAAACCCACTCACTTCCTTGGGAAATATGAGATGAGTAGATAGTAGAAAAATCAAGTAGATGTAGAGATCAGTAAGGCATTTGGTAGTATTTCTTATAAGACACTTGAAACTGCAAAGGAAAGTAAAGATGATATGCAACAGTAATTTATTGGATAAGAAATCAGTTCACAATCTTACATAAATGTGAGTTGGATTTTGATCAACTGGCTGGGTGATTTCTTGTGGTTACTTCAGGATCTTACATAGAGATTATTCTGCCTAATCTACTTTTATAACATGTTGTTAGCAATAGAGATGTCATGTTTGTCCAATTTAAGGATAACGTATAGCAAATTTAATATTTAAATCGGTACATGTTTTGAGTAGTGTATTTGGAATGGTGCTAGAACACAAAATCATATAACATGACCATACCATTCAACTGAATAATGATATCCCATAATGCACATGCTAAAAATAGAGGGAAGGGTACAAAGTAGTAATTATTTTTCTAACAAAAAGTCATAGATGGGTGGAAAATATCTCCCTGGTAAGAGAATAAAGGAGTAAGCTGTTTGAGTAAAAATAGAAGACATTTATAAAGTAGGAGCCCTTTATGAAAGATACGTGTTTTACTTCCTATCAACATATTTCAAATTAATGAAATGAGGACAACACACAGATGAGCATCAACAGATTTCAGAAATGGACAAAATAAAACATGATGGAATTTAAAGAAGAAAGGATAAATAAGTGTCTAAGTATGAGGAATGCATTGTAAATGTGTTTCAGGACCAAATCTATTCCTCTTATATTTAGTCATCAAACTGAAATCAAGGAGTCAAATATTTAAAAAATATAAATTTGGTGAAGCTCATCATATAAATTGCACAAATACTTTCTGTTAGTCAAAAGCACACTTGAAAAATGAGGCAAATATCTGGAAATGACTTGAGGTGTTTTTAAAGATGTGAATGGATATTACTAGAAGTATTATATAGGAGAAGAGTTGATTTCTTGTATTGATAAGTAAGACAAAAAGAATAGAGAAGACATCTAATAGTTGATGAGTAACTACTATAGTGCAGGTTTTTTAAGTGTTTTAATATGCACTTTGGTTATTTATACCTCAAAATTATTCCATTTTTTCTGATTAAGAAACTGAAAGAAAATTTAAAAAGTTATGTTACTTTCTCGGGGTTCCTGGGTGGCTCAGTCAGTTAAGCATCTGACTCCGACCCAGGTCATGATCTCACAGTCCGTGGGTTCAAGCCCTGCGTTGGGCTCTGTGCTGACAGCTCAGAACCTGGACCTTGTTTCAGATTCTGTGTCTCCCTCTCTCTCTGTCCATCCCCCACTCATGCTGTCACTCTCTGTCTTTCAAAAATGAATAAACATTAAATTTTTTTTAATTTATGTTACTTTCTCAATGTCATATGACTTGTAAATAGTAAAGATAACCTTTGAATTCATGTCTACACTAAGTCCTTCTGTGGACGGGTATAAGCTAGAACCTGATTCAGTTTACTCTTCAATAAGCAAAAGATCCAACATTCCACCCCCTTTTCCCTACCCCCTGACATATACATGGGATCAAGGATGTAGGATTGATCAGAAAGGTTTGGTAAGGGTCACCTGGGTGGTTCAATGGGTTGAGCATCAGTCTCCAGCTCAGCTCATGATTGCAGGGTTTGGTTTGTGACTTCCAGGTCCAGTTAGGGCTTTGCTCTGACAGTGTGCTAAGCCTGCTTCAGATTCTCTCTCCCTCACTCTGTGCCCCTCCTTCTCTCTCTCTCTCTCTCTCTCTCTCTCTCTCTCTCTCTCTCTCTCTCTCTCTCAAAAATGAATAAACATTTTAAAAAAATGAAAAGGAAAAGATTTGGTAAGCTTTGTCTTTGTTACCCCTTAGCTTAGCATCTAAACCCTACATACAGGGATTTGGCCTAGTCATATAATCAAAATTGAATTTAGGAGTAAAAGAGGCTCATACCATTTCTTTAAAAGAAAGAGTTAAATTCAGTAATTTACACGCCATTTTCACTTTTGTTGTTTCAATCTCCCTACAGACCTGTGAGAGGGGCTGTAATCCTCTATATAAAGGAATCTTTAACTGAATTGTTTCCCAAGGATTCAACTAATTATATATAGAACTTGAACTGGAACTTAATTTTGAATAACAGCCACTTGCCTTTCCACGTATATAATTGGCAATTAAATAAATTCATTTATAATCTATTTAATTTTTTTTAAGTTTATTAATTTTTGAGAGAGAGAGCACATAAGTGGGGGAGGGACAGAGAGAGAAAGAGGCACAGAATCTGATGCAGGCTCCAGGCTCCCAGCTGTCAGCACAGAACACAATGTGGGGCTGAAACCCATGAACTGTGAGATCATGACCTGAGCCGAATTAAGACACTCAACCGACTGAGTCACCCAGGTGCCCCTTCATTTATAATCTATTTTTGTACTATATTTATGGATTAAACTTTACTGTATATTAAAGAAATAGAAAAAACAAAAACGAAGCACAGTTTTTAACACAATAAAGCTTAGGGTTGCTCTCAACATAATTGTCGCCTGATATATTTCAGACTGGTTTTCTAGCTTATTTGAAATATGATGTTGTTCTGAATGGTCTCCTAAATTACTTTTGTGATCTTGACACCCCTATCTTCCTCTGAATACTATGTTTTTATAAGCACACAATTGTTTCCAAGTATTTACTTCTTTCAGGTATAAATAAGCATGTTTTTGAAGCCAAAGTTGACTGGATTACTGGGTTCAATACAGGGCAATTTCTTGAATGTTATGATTTTGCCATCACAGATACTAAATGAAGAACAAAAAAGAGATACTGCAAAAGTGTTAGTGATGGATGATGTGAAAGATTGCTTTGGAATCAATAGAATAACTTCCTTAAGATTGCAGCATTATCTGTGGCATGAATGTCATGTTTAGGGGAGAAAATCTGACAAAACAAAGCCTATTAAATGTCAATGCAGTGTTACTATCTATTGAACATAATGAAGTTAATTTAGCTTAATCTAAAAATCAAAGGTAGTTATATAAGATATAAAAAGTTGTTATTATTAAAAATAAAGCACATTTCTGCCAAGGTGGCATTTAACTACTTGACCCAGAAGTTAATATATAGAAATATATATTTTGAAAATATTTATAAATAGTATATGGAAACATGCATAGAAAGAGAAGTGATGTTGAAATAAAAAAATTACCCGGTATGGGTAAGTTATCAGTATGATAGCCTAATGATATATTTTGGAAATGAGAAATACAGCTCTCTCTTGGAATGTACATTTAAGTACTTCTTCCCCTCCCTTGTCTCTCCCTTCTCATATTCCTCTCTTGCCTCCAAGAAGGAAAAAATGATCACACTACACACACACACACACACACACACACACACACACACACACAAAATGTATAAGTAGACACTATTAGTCCTGTTTTTCAGATAAGGAAAGTGAATTATAGAATAATTAAATAATTGACCCATTGTCATATTTTGAGTAAATATTGAAATCTTACAGTGTATATGTAGTGTCCTTTCCTTGGTATGTAAAGAAAAAAATCACAGGCTTACAAATTTCAGGATCATGACAGAAATAATTTTTCTGTGTCTGAAATGTTCTCTAACACTGAAAATTGTAGAGTCAGAGAAAGAGCAAGGTGGCCCTTAGAATTTTGTATGTGATGAATAACATGTTGCTCATGCATTAGAAAGGAGAGAGAAGTTCCCCAAACTGGAATGAGATCTACTTCTAATAAAATATATGCTCATAAACAGATACCAGTTTAGACTCTTAAGATAGAAAGCATGGGAAAAGTGGGGAAAAAAGGGGGGTGGGTAGGGTGGGGAGATGAGGGCACCCATCTAACTATACAAGGAAAGAAAGGAAGCAAAATCGACTTAAGAAATAGGTTAGAGTTTAAAAACAATTAGCTAAATCTTCATGGAAGTGTAAGATAGTCACTCAGAGAAATGATAATAGGTCATTAGATAAAAATATTGCCAGGCTTTCTGCTGCATAAAAAGAAATGACATAATGGAATATTTGAAATGCCATTGAAGTCATGATTGTTTTTCTAGTCAATACTGTCAATTCATACTCATTGCATATTATTGTCTGGTGAGTGTATTAAGTTGAAGATAATTTGAGATCATGAATAGAATAATGTATCCTTTACATGCATAAAATGTAAACACAGTATCAAGTTAATGTAAGTTTAGCTTCTGTGGGTCCATATTGAAATCTTCCGGGAACAAGCCAAAGAGACATTTATAATTGTGTTGAGGAATTGAACTTATTATCACTCTTATACTTATATAAGAGTAGTTTATTGGATTGGCAGAAGTGGACTTCTAATGATATTGACAGGACTTTTGAAACAGGTTACTTCTGTTCTTCCAAGGGAGAAGAAAGACCCTTGCTCAACAAAACACCTGAAAGTTTATCACATTTCAGTTTAGAGAAATACTAAAAATGAATAACAAGCCCAAGTTTCAGTATCCTGTCCACTTTTATCCAGCCTGTGAATGCATCTTGTTTGACATTACGGATAATTAAGGAGACAGGAGGACCAGTTAGAAGGCAGCTCCAGTATTCATGGCAAGACTTAAGATCTATCCCTGAACATAACTATAGAAATAAAAGGAGAAAATTAACAAATATAATAAAAAAATAAAAACAGAGCTTAGTGATGGATTGGATATGAAGGAAGTTAAACAGAGGGAATAGATTAGGATATGGTGATGTCACTCTCTGACATAGAGAACACAGGAGTAGCCCTTAGTTAGGATGGAAAGATTATGAAGTTCTGTTTGAAGACAGTGAATCTGAGAGGCCTGTGGAACATCCAAGTGGAAATATTCATTTTTAAGGGATGGGTATTGAGATTTGAGTGTCAGTCATTTAAGTCTTTAAAACCTTTTAATGACTTCCCATTAATTATTTTCCAAAGTTAATTTATTTTCCTTGAATCATGCTTTGGAGAACGTAGGAGTTTTGGATTTTATAAATTAGGATAAACACGGAGAACTTGAGTAACAGATGTGAATAATTTGAAGTAATAAAACATGATTGCTCAATTTTTATAACATAGTTTATTTATAAATCCAGGAAAGTCAAGACGTTTTTGAGCACTAGATTTTCAGAAAGGACATAGAAGAGGTCTGCTATTCGAAAGAATGTATATTTTTCCCCCAAAAGATGAAATCACATGCCAGCAATAGAATAAGTTTAGTTAGCATCTGGAAACAAAAATAACAGCAATATCAATGTTTTGTCTAAACAGAAACAGATTGATCAGAGATAACTCCTAAGTTAAAACAGAGAACTTCATATTATCTCTATCATTATCATAGTGCAGTGGAAAATTTAATGAACAAGGCTCAGTAAATGAAAAATCTGAAGCAATAAATTAAGAAAATATCATAAGACCTGGGACTTATAGAAGTCAGAGATAAACCACTCTTTTAGATTTTTAACCACATCCCTTTTCCATTATGTTAATTTGCCTTCAGATGTGGATGTTGTTTAGAGGTGACTATAAATAATCTTTGAAATATTTTTTTCCAATGGCGATTCATATTTTAAGGAATGATCTGATCTCATTTTGGAGACCTTGTTTCCAAAGGTTTCTCAATTCTGTGAGAGACCACACAGAATGATGTAACGTGTTCATCTATTGAATTTAGTCGGGTTTAGGTTGAATTGTTGCTTAACATTTTGCTAGGCATTTGATTGAGAGCAAATTTTTTTAGCATCATTAAGGGGGAAGAATGTGATTTGTAAAATGACAATAATAACACATACTTTCTAAGTTTGTGGTAAAAATAAAATGACAGAATAACCAAACAAGGTAATCTTCAAATACTAGGTGTGGTCTATGTATGTGTGTATGTATGTATGTATGTATGTATGTATGTATGTATGTATTTTACCAGGGATAACACTTGTAATTGTTGAAGGAAAAAGATTAATTTCAAATCTCAGTAGTGCACCTTCCTCCTCTTAATTCAGGCAGAGAACTTCTGCTTTCACTTTTCCTCAGGGAAGAATGCGTCAGTCATGCATATCTTAGAAGAACTCATTTTCAGTGTCTTTGTGCCCTTTGTCAGGAAGTGTAGGCAGAATGCACTTCACTGTAAACATTAATGCTTTGCTCTGAAGTAAAATTTAATTTTAACTGCTCTATGTTTTTAGATTAGTCAGAGTTGACCAGATTATACTGGATTGGGACACTCAGAGATTCAGGCTAATGGAGAAATCATTACTCAGTTTTGAAAACGAATTCGGGTGACACTTATACAAGGAACCAAGATACCATGGGTATCTCAGAAGATACCCATGTCACTTCCAAGTGTGACTTTTAGTTCCACTCAGCTACTAAATGACAAGGAAGTACAATGTTGTCCTGATTCCAGAAGACAGAGCCACAAATATTTAGGAACTACCAGTTAGCACTGAATACACATGCGTTAGATCTGTTGAGAACATGTTGCCAAAAATTCTGCGTATAGGAAACGTAACTTCCTGTTACAGAAGTACATTATCTCTCTCAAGTTCTCATTTTGCATACTGGCAAAAAAAAAAAATTAACCTATTAATTGCAGGAAAATTCAGTCACTTCCAGGTTTTCTTAGTCATTCTTAGTCAATATAGATTTAAACTGAGCCAAATTAGCATTTTTACCATCTGCAGAGAAAGATAATCAGGGATATGTGTCATTTACTGCTTGGTTCCTAAGGTCTGGTTGTTTATTCATTGTCTATAAGGTGGTTCTCATAAGATGTACCATAAGATGATAGATATAGTAGCAGGAAGCCAACTTTCCTCTCTTATACTAAAATAAATGGGAGGAAATAAAACATAGCCCCAAAAGTAGAAGTTAACAGAGGAGGCAAGACAGTTGTATATGAAAAGATAACACAGAATTCACAGCAAGTATCAAAAAAAATATTATCAATATAGAATGCTGGAAAATTTGCTGAGCAACGTAGCTAAGCCTCCAAGTTAGGGAGATTTCAGTAGAGAAAAGAAAAAAACTCAAATCTTAGTCTACCCACAACCAATAACAAATTATAACAACAGATCCATTTATATTAGATCTAAGCTTTAATAACAGTTAAAGCACATTGTTTACCGATGTTGGTTTCTTATACACTTAATGTGCAGTTTTCTTTAATTCTCATAATTATTTTATGAGGTCAGAAGAAAATTTAAGCTCATTTTAAAGATGTATGATGTTTAAGGTAGCTTAGTGACTGAACTGGTGAGTGTCAAAGAAAGAACTCATGTTTAGATATTTCTCACTCCAACTGCCTGCTCCTAACCACTCCACTGTTCTTTATTTGGTGTTTTCAACTTATTTGGTATTAATTTGCAAATATGGCACATTTTCATATACTCAAATTTCATCATTCATGAGTGAATTAGAGGCTCCATTGTGCCCTAAGTTTGTGTTCTGACTTCATCTTATAATAGCCATTTTAACATGAACAGGTCATTAATTTTTTCTGGGTCTCTATTTCCTCATCTATATAATGGAGATAAAATGGAGATTCAATAATTGCCTTGCCAATTATTTTGGCTAGCAAACTAGCTACTGTGTAGAGGACACTTAATAAATTTTACCAGAAGATGTTTGACATTCCACAAGGAAACAATGAAATATTAAAAAGGTAAGGATTAGCCTATAAAAGCAATGTTTGTAAGGTAATTCTGGAACTATAAAGCCTCCAAAAGAGAAGCATTTGGAAACTTATCTGATAATGTTGGATTATAATAAGACAAAATATTAGTGTGAGACAAAAGGCATTTCAAAGACAAATTCAGCTTCAAATGGCCAGAGAAGGAAAAAAAAAAAAATTAACCATCTCCAAGTCCCAACTAATTTCATTGTTAGGTGCCCAATGCCTTACTGTTAATACTTTGAAGAAAATAGCTAAGTATTCTGTTTTCATTAGTGCAGTGAGTGTACTCCACCAACTCCACCTCAGTTTCCTGGATTGTAAAAATCATGACAACTTTCTAATTGATGTGTAAGTAAAAATTTGGGTAGCCTAAGGCCATGATGGACAGGATCCTTCACCTTTATTTTATTTATTTTATTTATTTTTATGTTTAATTATTTTTGAGAGAGAGAGAGAGAGAGAGAGAGAGAGACAGACAGAGGTGAGTGGGAGAGAAGCAGAGAGAGAGAGGGAGAGAGACTCTGAATCAGGCTCCAGGCTCTGAGCTGTCAGCACAGAGCCCGACACAGGGCTTGAACTCTCAAACCATGAGATCATGACCTGAGCCAAAGGTGGACGCTTAACCGACTGAGCCACCCAGGCACCCCAGGATCCTTCGATTTTAAAGCAATGTCTAGAAAATATTCAGTATAGAGGACAAAGAAGAACAGAACAAAACTGTAAACCACAGTCAATGTGAGAATTACACTAGGAAATGTGTAAGGCTATACATTGAGAATAGCAGACTCATCCTCATAATTGTAGACACATTTCCTCTTACATTAACAGGTCTGTAAGTAATTGTACTAAAACACAATTGCAATACTGGAAAACTGCAGATATATCAATTTAGGTGATCTATAACACACAAGAATGGGAAACCACAAAGTACAAGTTTGTGTCGTGTTAATTAGCATAACTCTCCATTTCACACAGTCAATAAAAATTCAAGCTGATTTCCCGTATCTGTGCAGGATGTGAGAGTAATCAATGTTCACAGTCCAGTTGTGAGTTAGGAGATTCCAACATTAAGATTTCTGACAAGGAGAGTCTGACTAAATCTATGTGTCTTTCATCATACGTAAGTGCTACCAGCGCTAATAATAACAGGTCAGTGAATCAGCAGCTAGGTTTAAAATGTCTATTGTCAATAGAATTTGCAAGTACTCAAATAAAAGTCCAAATAGCTTTCTAAATTATTTCTATTAGTGCATGAGTAACTAGGTTTTGACTATCTACCATCTGTTCAAAATTGTGCTGCTGTTAGCTTCTGTTCTGTTTCCTCTTCACTAATTGCTCAGATCTATACATTCACCCTTATCCCCAGCAATGTACATGTTTCAAATCTTTTCTAGTTTGAATGTCAAAGCCAGAGCGGTGTGGTTGTCAATAGCTTCAGGTGTGCTCATCACTAGAATTAGTCCACTGATTGTAAACCTGTTCTGCCACAGTGAGTGCTCCCAAGGCACCTCTAGTATCCTAGCTAAAGCTTTCCCATGTAATCTGCTGTCACCTACTCCATTACACAAACACTCTATACTAACTGATTGTGTTTAGATTTGGATCTCACTACCTGTAACTCACATATTTTCAATCAGCCTGAGCCCCTAAACCAATGGGAGTTCCCCTAAAATTTTGCTGAGCTTTTGCTAATGAAGTGACCTGAAACTTACTTCCCATAAGCAACACATTCCTCTCTCAGTCATTGCTCAAGATCATACCTACATTATATCAACTGTCTCAACCTAGGAAAAGAAGATCCCACCTTTCTACTCCTCTGACTTAGTAGGAAAAAAAAAAGTGTCTTAAATTACATGCTGATGGGAATTCAGAAAGTCATCTATCATTATCCTTTCACAGAAGATAATGACCTGACATTCATAGTCACTGAGACATTGGCTGAAGAGAAGACTTCCATGATTCATGACTAGGATAGTCACACTGCAAATCTCATGTTAATTCTCTTCCAGGAGAGCCTGACAGCAATAGAGTAATAGTTGATGTGGAGACATATTATGGAGAGCTTTGAATACCAGGAATAAGAGTTTGCAATATACCTGATAAGTTGTTTCTTGAGTAGGAGAAATCCAAGTGAAAGTAGAGTTTTAGTATAGTGATCATACACTGATTTGCTCAGAAAAGATCTGTTTTTTACATATATCTGGTGTAACTTTTAATAGTGCTACCTTTCACTCTCAAGAAATTCCCGTTTGGAGAAAAAATTATTATCACTTTGTACTTTATGAAGTTGATGAACTGAGATGGTTTAGATTAATGGGCAAAGTGTTCATTGTGTGTAATGCCCTTGAAACAGACATTGGCCAAAAAAGTAATGTTTTGCTCAGTATCCTTTACCTACCATCTCTTGGCCAAGCAAACATGCTCTTGGTTCACATGTCTCCTCAATTTTCCCACCTCTGCTTAGAACCATTCTTGTTGTGTGCAGATGAAAATAGAATTTCTTAGTTCTGATTTGCCTGGAGGTTAATATTCTTTATTTTCTTATCATATTGCTCAAAATACATTTTTTCCCATAATAATTTTACTATTTTGTTATTGAAGCTTGATGTTTAATCATGCTACTCTCTTCTTTTATTTTCCAGAGGCCTTTTGCTTTACCATCTTGGCTTAAAGAATAAAAAAAAAAAAAATCTGTGCCTGTTTCCTAATGAAGTGTCAATATAATTAACCATTTAAATCTTTGTTAAACTGTTACTAGGAAATGGGGGATGGGTACTCAGTTAGTCAAGCTTCAATTAAATTCAGATTTAAGTCCCAATAACTTAGAAATGTCTGTATCAGCTGTGAAGACTGTGATAGGTGCAGTGCAAATCTCGTCTAGATATAAAAATGAAGAGACTATACTCTCCCATATCATCACACAATATCGTTCCATGAAAGACATAGTGCCTCCTAAAATAAGTGGGATTAAAAAAACTCATGGAGATATATAAAGAACCTAATCAAACTATATATTTGGGTGCTGTACCTTAATAGCATCTAAACCCATCAGGGAAGCATAGGCTTTTCCTTGAAGCAGTGGACAATAGCACTGTGTTTATTTATAGGAAACTGTTGGCACATAGGTGGTTTAAGTACAAAGACAAATACGTACAGTTTGCTTTGGTGAAGGGACCTTACCTAACAGAGAAAAACATGGTGCAGAGCAAAACCTGACTGAGGCGGCCTGTAGTTCTGACTTTGTACAACATTCTTCGTCCAGGATTAGGATTCTAACAGCAATCATTTACACCAGGAGAAAACCAAAAGGAAATAAACTGACCACATATATGTACAGGTACCAATCCTTATTAGACATCCTTTTTTTCTTTTTAAGGGAGAGTGCATCAGGAAAAAATGGCTCATGAAAATACTTACTAATGGAAAGACAAAAACATTAATTCAAAGTGCAAAGAAAAATAATAGTTTCAAGATGATTTACTATATACATAAAAGAATACTTTAGGAATCACAATTCCACAGAATTCAAATAGATTTATGAGGTAAAAGATATTTTTAAAAAGAAGACAAATAACTAAAAATCTAAACGAGATATATGAAACAATGAAACCCAAGACATTGGACATCAAGCAATGGAGAACTGTGATCCCTAAGAGATAGGGAAAATGAATTGAATCCTGCATTGATTGTAGCCTCTTGTCTGGAGCAATTTCCAGTTGAGTTCAGGATGGGAAACACAGTCTTCATCAGTTGAGGAGACAGAAGTTTGGAGTCTGGAGAAGCTAAGCAGGCTAGAGTACACGGGGCAAAATAGCAGGAAAAAGCTCCACAAAGAGGAAATTTCATATATCTGCATAGCTCTTATAGCTTCCTGAATATATGGAATATAGTAATAACTTTTAATGTTCTTGTTTATTGATTCTGCTGTTACCACTTATAGGTTAGTTTTAATTTGTTTTTTTTTTCTTATTATTATGAGTTGTCTTTTTCTGAATCTTTCTGGTAATTTCTGATTTTATGTCAGACATGATTTTTACTTTGTTGGATGCTGGATATTCTTATATTCCTGTAAAAATTGTTGAACTTTGTTTTTTTATACAGTAAACTTTGTAGAAACCCTTTGATCTTTTCATGTCTTGCTTTTAGGTTTGCTAGATGAGACAAGAACTATATTGATCTAGGTTTAATTTTTTTCCTGCTGATGAGGTTTATTTCAACATGATGCTCCCTCCAATATGGTGGTTTGAGTCTGGGTAGTGATTATAGCTGCTACTCTTGCTGTTGTCTGATTTCTGGGTATTGTTCCTGCTAATCCTTTTGGGTGGTTCTTTACTCTTGGGTATTTCCTCAGATGCAGGTAGTGGTCATTACTGAATGACAATAGAATTCTCTGTGAGATCATCAGAATGAATTAAAAAACCCAAGATCTGTATACACTGCCTAAAAAAAAGAGTCATTTAAGTACAAAAACACAAATAAAGGTAAAAGGTTAGAAAAAAGTAGAACACTAACACTGATCAAAGAAAGCTGGAGTAAAAATATTAATATCAGATGAAGGAGACTTCATAGCATAACTTTCTAACCAGGGATAAAGAAGATCATTTCATAGTGTTAAAGGGGTCAATTCATAAAGATAATATAACAATTCTGTGTATGCACCTAACACATAACATTAGTTTTTAAGTGTCTAAAGCAGAACTGATGGAACTTAAAGGAGAAATCTTATTGTAGAGAAATCCTCAAATATAGTTAGAGATTTCAATACTTCTATCTCATAATGAATAGTACAAGTAAGGAGAAAAAATCAAATATAAAGAAGTATATAGAAATATAGAAACTGGAACAACACTATCAACCATTGTTGCCTAATTCATGTTTATAGAGTAATCCAAACAAGAACAGCAGCAGAATATACATCTTTTCCAAGTGCACATGGAACATTCACAAAACAGACCGTATTCTGTATTGTAAGATGTTTTCAATAAATAAATTTAAAAGGATTCAAGCCATACAAGATATGTTCTTTTATCACAATGGAATTAAAGTAGAAATCAGTAACAGAAAATAAAAATACCGAGAATCTCCAAATACTTGGAAACAAAATAACACGATTCTAAATAATGAGTCAAAGGTGGAATCAAAAGTAAAATCTATAAAGTACTTGCAACTCTAAAGTACTAAAAGTAGAGTTTAGTAAAGTACTAAACTTTAAGACAATCTTGATCAAAAACCAATGTTCAATGTTCAGAAGTTTTGAGGGACTGCTCTAGGGACTGCTTTCTGTCTACCCTGAATCTCATGTTCACAGGAAAAGGCTCTAGGATGAAGGCTTGCTGAGGACAAAAGCATGGTTTGGACTGGTACACACATGCTATCATCCTTCCTTCCAGCTCAGTATGGAACACGTGGGAGGAAAAACCACCTGCATTCTCCTTGGGAAGAAAGATTGAATGAATGTGTCCAACATTCAGGGTTTTTAAGTGGCCTGCCTGAAGGTCTGGTTTCTGTCTCATCTGAGTCAGGGCACAGACAGAACCCAGCATATGCTAAAAGGGCTGCTTAGAACAAAAGGGTTGTGAGGTTTGTGGAAGTCCAGAGAACCTGCAGTACTGCATGTAGGCACCAGAGGGAGCAAGAGATCATAAGATCCTGAAAAAAGAAACTTGCAAACCTTTCTAATTGTGAATTTACAAGCCCAAGTCCAGTGGAGATTCATACACTGGAAATGTCTGAAAAGCTCCCAGAGTCTCTAGCTGGGCTGATTGGGGAAGTTCTTTCCCTATTTGATGCCAGTCTGTAAAGACTGGTAGAGATAGCTGGGGTTTTGTTTTGTTTTGTTTATGTTTTTTTTTTTTTTTCAAGTAGGCAGATCCTAACACAGTTACCAGGTACATGAAAGAAAAGAAAAACATGGCACAAAGGAACAAAATAATTCTTCAGAAACTAACCCTAAAGAAATGGAGGAATATGAATTCCCTGAAGATAATTCAAAATAAGCGTCATAAAGATGATGAAGTGTTCAGTAAAACAATTGAACAAATAGAGAATATTAACAAAGAAAAAAATGAACAAAATGAGAATAGCAACATAAATGGAAATGATAAAAACGATAATGAAACAGAAATTTTGAAGTTGGACAAAGCGATAACTGAACTGAAAAATTCACTAGAAGGGTTCAACAATAAAGTTGATCAAGCAGAAGAAAGAATCAGCAAACTTGACTACAGATCCTATGAAATTATCCTGTCAGAGCAGTAAAAAGAAAAGAGTTAAGAGAGACTAAGGGACATATAGAACATTAAACATTCCCACATTACTTATATTATCCAAATCCAGGAAGAACAGAGACAGGATGGGGCAGAGAACTTATTTGAAAAAATAATTATCAAAAACTTCCCAAATGTGGAGGAAGAAAATGTACATTCAGATTCAAGAAGACTAGCGGAATAACTATGATGGAATGAAGGAAGTTCAAACTGAGATACAATATATTTAAATTGTCAAAATTCAAAACAAAGATATTTGAAAGCAGTAAGGGAAAAAATGACATACAAGATGGCTACCAAAAGACCATCAGTGGATTTCTCAGAAGAAACCTTGCAGGCCAGAGGGCATGGGATGATAAAAAGCAAAGCGAGAAATGAAAAAAAAAAAAAAAAAAGCCAACCAAGAATAATATAACCAGCAAAATTGTCCCTCAAAAAAATGAAAGAGAAACAGTCTTAAAAAAAAGCTAGGAGAGTTCATCACCAACAGAACTGGCTTACAAGAAATGACACAGAGACTCCTTCAATTTGGAGCAAAAGAATTCTAGATATTGACATGGAAACATAAAAGTATGTTGCTCACTGGTAAAGGAAAACATATAGACAAATACAGAATGCTGTAATACTGTAACGGTGGTAATTAATTTTAAAACAAGTTTTTTTTAACTATAACTATAAAATATATTAATGGATAAACAATATAAAAAGATACAGTTTGTGACATCAAAAACAAAATGTGTGGGAAGGTAAGTAAAATAATAGAGTTTTTATACTCAATTGAAGTTATTATCAGCTTAAAGTATATTGTTATAATTATGCTTTAGGTAGCCCCATAGTAACCACAAAAAATACCTATAGAAGATGTTGTTTATAAGCCCAGTCAGTCTATGGCATTTTGTTATACCATCCCAAGTGGACTAAGGCACCACGGAAATGCAAATATAAACCACAAAAATACATCACCTCACATTGTTAAGATGGCTATTGTCAAAAAACAGAAAATAATATGTGTTGGCAAGGATGTGGAGAAATGAGAATCTTTGTGCACTGTTGATGGGAATATAAATTGGTGCTGCCACTCGCAAACAGTATAGATGTTTCTCAAAAAATAAAAAATAAAAACAAAGTAATCAGCAATCCCACTTCTGGGTATTTATCTAGAAGAATACAAAAACAAGATATCAAAGAGATATTTGCACTCTTATGTTCATTATAGCATTATTCACAACAGCCACGAGGTGAACACACCCAGTGTTCAACAACAGTGAATGGGGAGTGGAAATGTGGTATATATATACAATGACATGTTATGCAGCCTGAAAAGAGAAGGAAACAACATTATATGCTACACTATGAATTAATCTTAATGATATTATGCTAATTGAAATAAACCTATCACAGAAGGACAAATACTGTATAATTTAATTTATATGAAGTATCTAAAGTACAAACTCATAGAAGCAGAATACAGAATGGTGGTTATCAAAGGTTAGGGGAGAAGGAAATGGGGAGCTGCTGTTTAATGGGTTTATAATTTCAGTCATAAAAGATTTTCATAGGACTGCTGTAAAATAAAGTACACATAGTTAACAATATTGTACTGTACTCTTAAACAATTGATCGATTTCATGTTATGTATTTTTTTTACCACAATAAAAAAAATAATGCTGAGGAGAATATAATCTACTCAGAAAAGCAAAGAGTGGAGCTTGGAAAGTGAGAAGAAAGTAAAAGAAATGGAAGTAATACCTAAACTTAAATGAGAAGAAATAACTTACTGGCCAAAGAAAGGTTTAAATTCAGATCAAGCAATTTAATAGAATAACAGAATAATGAGAAAAGATAATAAAATGAATAGCTATACTATAAAAATTCTATCTGACAAGAATTCAGAGTTAAAAGGGGAAAAATGGTTATCTTTTGAAAAGAAACAAAAATCAGACCAGTTTAGATTTTTCCTTAGCCTCCCTAAATACCAGAAGCTAATGGATTCAATCTTGAGCAAGAGCAGATTGTGTGATTCACAAAATAATAAGCCCCATCCATAAAAGCAATAGTGAGGCCCAGAATGACAGCTGTACAGCAGGCCTAGAGATCACTTAGAGCTGATGAAAATAAAAAGTCGTGGGTCTTTTGGGTAAGAACTTGAATATACCACAAAGGCTTCCTTCTTATCTATCCTAGGCAATTGGTCTGAAACAGTTGTTACTAAAATTCAAATCTAATCATGTTGTTCTCCCTAATCCAAGGTACTGGTATTCAGGGGTTGCTCATTACCTTCAGAAGAAAACTTGAAAATGATCTAGAAGGACCTACACACTTGATCCCTACTGCATTTTCAGCCTCACCACCTCCCTTTTATAATTCCTTAATTTTTAGCTGTACAAGTCTACTTGCATTTCCCTAGACTAATCATTTTCTCTCACTCTTTTTTATTTTGCTCCTATTATTCTTTATGAATTGAGTATTTTCCATATTTGTCCATTTTAGGACTCTGTCTAATGGTCTTTTTATCTTCTAAGTGTTTATTAATAGTGCCAGCCTTAGTTAAATATTGCTTTTCTGCGCTCATTCTATAACATCCCATTTGAAAAAAAAAGTGAATTTTGTTATAGCACATTACCACTGTGTTGTAATAATTGATTTTTTTCTGTCTACTGTAAGAGATACAAATACCTTGAGGAATATGTCTTATTTATCATTATTTTCCTAAAACATATAATGAATTCAAAATATATCTGTGTGCATGTGTATGTGTGTTTATATTTTTTTAGTAAATACTTGTTAAGTGAACCAATGAATGCAACTAAAAACTGTGGTTTCTTCCATGTTATTCCAGTGTTTTAGTATTCTTCAGAAAATAATGACTTCATTGAAATATTCTATTTTCTTTTCTGCAGTGAAATAGAAAAACTATTCAATGTAATTTTCGCACAATTCCTCCTGTTCTTAAAATATTATTGTCTAGAGAAATGTTAACACTTCATGAAGGTAGAGAGTAACCAGGATCTAGATGCCAAATATTCCCATAGCTCATATAAGGATGGAAGACATTGAGGTCTCAATTGATATAATAAAGACTGTATTTGAACAACCAGGACATTCAGTAAGAACCTAGAATCATCAAATCATGGTAGTAGGGCTGAAGTTCCCCTAAATCAATGGGTTTCAACAAAGGGCAATATTGTCTACAAGTGGACATTTAGAAATGTCTAGAGATATTTTTGGTGTTTCAACCATGGGGGCAAGGGGTACTACTCTTATCTGGTGAGTAGGGACCTGAGATGCTACTAAATGTCCTACAATTCCCTGGACAGGCCACTGAAACAAAGAATTATCTGGAGCCAAATATTAATAGTGTTGAGGATGAGAAACATTGTCCTATGCTAAAGGCTACTCTAGATTTTCCCTAACAACACTTAAAAGTCTTAAAGGGATCAAGCTGATTGGTAAGAAACTTAATAGCCTTGCTTTCCAAAACACTCTTAAATGAAGGCATCAAAATCCAGCATTCAAACAACATAGGATTCACACTATCCAGAAGTCAATTAAAAAAAAAAAAATTCCAGGGAGCAAGATTCCAGGGAGCAAGAAATGTGATCTATTCCCAGGAGAAAGATCAGGTGGAAGAAACAAACCAGAAATGACAGAGATGATGGAATGACTTTAATAAAGACTTTAAGCAGACTTTAATAAGAACTTTAAACAGCTTTTTAAAATATACTTAAGAATTTAAAGAAAAAGATTAACATAATTAGGTTAGTCATCAAGGAATTAAAAGAACCAAATGGGACTTTAATTTTAAAAATTTACTAGATTTTATATTAATAGCAATTAGATACTTCAGAAATGATCAATGATCCTGACAACATAGCTGAAACATAGAAAAAAAATGAAAATTTGCAAGGTAAGGTAAAAATTAAATAAAGAGAACCTCAGTGACTGTGGCCAAATAGTAACTACTATACTAAAAATTTTAGAAACACATATTTGAAGAACTACTAGCTAAGAATGACAACAGAAAAAAACACCACACTTGATAAAAACTATAAAATCACAGTTCTAAGAACATTTCAATAAGTAACAGCAGAATAACCATTTGTTTCAGGTATACATAGAACCCTTGCTAAGATAGAACATATTCTGAATTGTAAAGCAAATCTCAATACATTTACATAAATTAAATCATATAAAATATTTCAGAATTAAACTGGTTACCAATAAAATAAATATATATATTTTGCAAATCCCCAAATATATGGAAATTTTAAAATGTATTTCTAAATAGCCATCGGAAAACTGCAAAGGAAATTAGAAAGTATATTGAAATATTTTGAACTGAACAAAAATGAAAACAAAATAAAACAGATCAAATGCATTGCTTCTGGCTTCTGCTTCAGGATTTAGAGATCTGGAAGAGTAAAGCTTCTACACTGAAAATAACAGCACACCAAACAAACGGCAGAGTCATTAGTTTTCTTGAACCTGTAAGAGCACTTTGGTCACAATGCAAGCAACCAGTCCAAAATCTAAGGAAGAGACAAGCAATTACAGGGAAGAATGTGACATGAACATCGGCTTATACAGATACAAGCAAGCATGAGAAAGAAGAGTAAGAATTAAGCTGGCAGAATTAAGCTAGGAGTGGTTGGCAGACTGATGGAGCCTCAGTCTGTACACTGGGGCTTTTCTTAGTGTCCCAGGGTGGCCATAACAAAGTACCACAAATTAGGTGGCTTAAAACAATAGAAAATTTTCTCTCACAGTTCTGGAGGCTGAAATTCTAAAATCAAAGTGCCTGCTGAGCCACGCTCTCTCTGAAGCCTCTAAGGGATGATCCTTACTGCTTCAGCTTCTGTTAGTCCCAGCATTTTGTGGCTTGTGGCAACATAAGAACGCCAGCCACTGTTTCTGTCTTCACGCAGCCATCTTCACGCAGCCATCTTCTCACTCGTCTCTCTCCTTCTTTATGGGCACCTAGGCTATTGGATCAAGTACCCATTGTACTCCAGAGTGACATTATCTTAACTGATTACATCTGCAATGACCCTGTCTCCAAATAAGTTCACAGTTTGAGGTACTGGGGGTTAAGGCTTCAACATGTCTTTTGAAGGGATACAATTCAATCCATCACAGGGCCCAAAAAATTCTCCCTAAGACCTAGGGAAGTAGAACCGCAGCCCCTTGGGAGGTGGCAGAACTCCACCCACATCCTTCTCTCCTATTTTCTCTATGTTAGAAAGCTGTAATCTGTGAAGAAAGGCAAGAAACAGTGTCCCCATTGCTGCTGAAGTGAGGAAAATAGACATTCCCAACTACACCAGAGATGGAGATTGATATATTCTTTTTTGTTAAGATACTCCTATCTATCCTTAGTCACGTTTAACGTGTGTGTGTGTGTGTGTGTGTGTGTGTGTGTGTGTGTGTGTGTGTGATTATATGGAGGAATAAATTTCACTAGCCTTAGTCATTTACCTTGTAGTACAAATTTGGCTTCTTGCATCAGGCAGGATTGAGAAGAAAGAAAAGAGTATTTTCTTAAGCCAACTCCACCAGCATCACAGTTTAGCAGAGGGCATAACTCCATTTTTCACACTAGAGTGTTCTGGTCATCAGTCAATTTTTATTTTAAGTAGAAGTGTATTGGCAGCAGAGTTCTGGAGTGTCATCTGTAGGGGAATGTCTAACTCTGGGATAGGCTTGTTTTCTCATTGAAAGAACCATTGCTGTGATCCATCAAATAGTAGCTCACTCTATACATATTTAAAACCCATCCTTCATGAGAAACTGTGGTGTTGCTGAGTCGTCCTCACTGTGGCAAGACAAGATATTAATGGCCCCTGCTGCCTCTCTCTGAAGCATCTCCAGAATATACTATGAATCAAATGAAGAATTAGCATTGGACCAGAAAATTCAAAACAGAGGTCAGTAGCAATAAGTGAAGAGGAATTCTCTTTTCTACCTTCTGAAATTCCATCAATTACTTAGTACAATAATACTCTAAATTCCAAAGTATGAAACCAATAATGTTAGTTCCTAACCTAAACATTATTCTTAAGCAAATAGCAATGTTATTCAAAATCTGTTCATATTTATAATGACTTAGAAAGGCTGAGCCCTCACTGAGGCAAGTTTCAAACGTGAATTAAAAAAAAAAAAAAAAACAAAACTTTATTTTTGGTAAAATGTATCATTAATGCAAGTGGAAAGTTGTGATCCCGAATCCCTCCAGTGCCATCATTCTGCCTGGTAACATCTGAGGACCCAAGAGAGGTACAGTTATCTTTGAAGCCACTGTGAGACACTTACTCCAACTAGGATTCAGATTCTAATTCTGATGGCTCAAGTTTTAAACAAAAGAATGACATCTGATTTTTAGAGTTATGACAAAGTGTGGATAGTGGATCTAAGTCTCAGCCCTTGATGATTCTGAGAATGAGGAATGTATTATTGACCTCACACCTTACAGCTATCCAGGATTTCTTTCCTTAGCTAAAATGTACTTAGCATTTACTGTGTGTCAGGAATTGTGATAAGTACTTTATATAATTAATTTCATTCAGTTGTCGCAGTTACCTTTTGTGTGGGTACTGTGATTATTTTCATTTCTTTATATCATGCAAATCAGGGTACAGTCATACTTTGACCAAGTTCCCACAACTTTCTAAATTCTTTCTTCTTAACTTTAAGAATGAACTCTTTTTTTTTTTTAATTTTTTTTTCAACGTTTATTTATTTTTTGGGACAGAGAGAGACAGAGCATGAACGGGGGAGGGGCAGAGAGAGAGAGAGGGAGACACAGAATCGGAAACAGGCTCCAGGCTCTGAGCCATCAGCCCAGAGCCCGACGCGGGGCTCGAACTCACGGACCGCGAGATCGTGACCTGGCTGAAGTCAGACGCTTAACCGACTGCGCCACCCAGGCGCCCCAAGAATGAACTCTTAAATGCCATGTGCAACAAGTACAACAAAATCTCAGTATCTTACAAAACCCAAGTTTTGTTTTTGCTCATTTTTGACCATCATAGTTCATTTAGGACTTAGCTCCCTACTCTCTTCATTCCACATGTGTGCACTCTAGTTGTAGTACACCTGCCTCATGTCAGGGGGAAGACAGAAGATGGCCATCTACAGAATAACTGTCAAAACTTTGGCTTAAAAATGGCATATATCAAATTTGATGGCCAAGTCTGACATTAAGAGGATGAGAATACATAATCTTTTAGTTACGTTAATATCCTGAAGAGAGGAGCAGTAAATATCTTGAACAACAGTACAATTTATTGAAATAATTGCATCTTATTATTAATGGCGTGGTATCATGAATTAAAATATGATTTAGAATCATTTAAAAGAATATCTACTTTTTAAAATGACAATGAGGGGGCGCCTGGGTGGCTCAGTCAGTTAAGCGGCTGATTTCGGCTCAGGTCATGATTTCACGGTCCGTGAGTTCGAGCCCCGTGTCGGGCTCTGTGCTGACGGCTCAGAGCCTGGAGCCTGTTTCAGATTCTGTGTCTCCCTCTCTCTGACCCTCCCCCGTTCATGCTCTGTCTCTCTCTGTCTCAAAAATAAATAAACGTTAAAAAAAATTACAAAAAATAAAATGACAATGAGTGTAAGTAATCTAAGAGAAATTAAAGTTGATTTAATGTTTCAAAAATTATGATTAATTCAAAAGATTGGGCAAGAAAAAATTATAAAAAGCTTACTCTAAATGTATTTCATGAGATACTTTTAGATAAATTGTCCAGTGGTTAGGTGTGTGCTTGAAATAGGGGTTTGTGAGCTTTTAAAATAGGAGTGAGCTTTTGAAATAGGGGTTTGTGATTAGTCAGCATATAACTCATCATTAAAATACAATAAGTGTATGGAATTCTCCTGGGAGAAAAATCTAGAGTAAAAAGTGAAGTGGCTGTAGATGGCACATGAGAGAATAACACAATTTAAGTAGAAATAAGAGGTAAGGAATCTAACAAGGTATACTCTAAAAGAAAATGACAGTTATAGAAAATCAGAAAAACAGGATCAAAAATCAATTTAATCAACTTAAATCTCTACATTTTCTACAGAATTGAGTTTTGATCGTAGCTGGAATCTTGAAATTTCATGATGTATGCTGACTATCCTGTGGAAAAATGCTGTCCAATAAAAACAAGCCAAATCCTTCCTTTGGAGAAGAGGAAGTTCAATACCACAGCTACCCTCCACCTCCCCTCCAACTGGTTTTCATCTTTCATTCTCTGACATCTATTTCAAACATGCTCTGGAGTTTGGGGTCAGTTGGTGTGCACTACTAATCAACAGAGACAGGAAAAGGAGTGGTGAATGGAACTTTACTAAAAGTGGGAGCAGGATAGGTGGGAGCCCAGATTATGTGAATATAGGGCAAGTAAGTCAAAGTTCCTGCTTGTAGAATATTACTCTTATAGATTAGGTCTCCACTGCCTGTTAAAACACAGAGCTCTCTGGGAGACAGAATGCTTTGAATGAACTGTACTCTCTTGGTCATATTCACAAAACACATCCAGCACTTACAAAATGTCTAGAGGCAGGAAGTTCAAAAAATGTCATTAATGGAAAGCAATTTTAATCTGATAGTTTTCTGAGAACAGATTTTGACAGGATATTGATAACACCATTATCCTTTCACTAGCTCAAGCTAACCGTATCGATCTTATCCTTGGTTTTGTCCCTCTCTCTCCTGCCCACATACAATCTATCACCAGCTGGGTGAATTCCACTTCCCAAATATTTCTGAATCCACCTGTTTATCTTCATCTCCTTGTCACCACCCTTTCAAATTCTTATCATCTGTTTCAAGGATGGCTGTGGATCTCTTGGCTTCCATTTTTTGCCACTTTTACAACAATGGATGATTTTTTTAGAATGTAAGTCAGTGTATTTCACTCCTCTGATCAAAGGTCCTCAATGGCTTACATTTTCTCTTGAATTTAATTCTAACACTTTTACTCTAATCCATAATGTTCATCATGATCTCATTCCCCTTGCTCTCTGTTTTCCCCGTGTCTTTCTATATCAAGAGAATTCACTTCTCTTCTTTAAAACACCAATACCCTTTCCTGGTTGTGGATCATTGAACTTGCTGTTCCTTCTTTCTGGCTTGCTCTTTTTCCAATTCTTTTCACAGTGGGCTCATTTCATCATGTAGATTGGTTCAAATTCTACCTCCTCAGAGGAGTATCTCCAATGTTCATATATAAACTGATTTCCCCTTGCTGTTTACTTTCTTATAACCTTGTTAATGTCCTTCATAGATTTTTCACAATTATCAGTGATTTAGTATATTTTTATAAATTGTTTATTACTCTATACTTCCCCCAGATAGAAGGGTAGAGACTTTATCTGACCTGCTTAATGTATCCTCAGAAACTAGTAGAGTACTCATTTCAAATATATATTTCATACACTTGTTGAATAAAATAATTAATGGATGAACAATAAGGAAAAGAATAGCTTCTGAAAAGCAAATGGGGAATAAAACTGGGAGGTGGAGAATTAAGAAGACAAAGTCCACAAAACTCACAGTTTTGCTGAAGTCTGATTCTGTGTGTATTGCTTTTGTGTATTGAGCCAGTGTGTGGGTAAAGGAGAGAGCTATAGAGAGAGCTCAGATGATGCATCCTTCAGAGAAAAGCTTCCCAGATGCCCTTGGGAACAACAGATGGCTGCTAAGCTTCCACTTGTTCCCTCTGAGCCTTTAAAATCTCACCTTATTCCCAGCTCTGAGTCAAGGGGAAATATCAAAAGGAATAGAAATTTAGAAAAAAAATTGTTTTAGCCTAGCATTGCTCCAGTCACATGTCTCCCAGAACTGCTCACGTGTAGCACTAAAGCCCTTGACATATTGCAGGAGCATCAGAGACGTATTTAAGGATATATATAAAGTTAGGAATGTACTTAAGACCAGACCTCTACATGCTAAGATATCTATCTTGCCTTCCTCTTTCTCCTCCTTACCTATTACAAATACATTCTAAACACTTCCCCATGAGCTTTGAAGAATTCAATCACCTCTTGTACCATATTAATAACAACTATTTTTCTATACAATGCACTGCAATGAGTACTTCCCATGCATTAATTCATTTCATCCTCATTTAATCAACAAAATGACAGGTTGTCCCCGTGTACATATAAGAAAAGTGATGTTAATTCTTTAGAGCTTATAGAATTTACCTAAGATCATATATCTGGCAAGTGATAGAATTGGGATTTGAACACTGGTAGTTTGCATCTGCTTAATTGATTGTTTCTCAGTGCAGTATGATCAAAAGCAACAATTCTGCCCCCTACAGAGCAGGACATCTAAAAGCCCATCCAGAATATGTAACTTTTCTTTAACCAAGTTTAACTCCTTTCACTCCTTGCAAAAAGCCTACCAGAATGCATTTTATGTCAAATGAAAAGAAATAAATGTTTTTCTTAGACCCTTTCGATAGGGAGTAAAAATTCAAACCACTCTCCACAACCCCTCCCCCATTTTAGCTTTAGATATTGCATAAATGTATGGGGGAAGTTGGCGGTAGCACTGATGGGTAGTGCCGGTGGACTAGAGACATATGCCTTTGCACACACTCTAATGGAAGGCATGATTAAGGTATTAACCCTTGAGGTTATGTAATGATGACTATGTGATCATTACCCTTATGATTACATGAGTCTCTGAGGGGCTGTATGGAGCTAAAAGAGGTAATAATTGTATAATTTGCAGGGACTGGTGTAAAATTAAAATGAGAGACCTCTTCTTTAAAAATTATTAAGAATTTCACACAAACAGCAAAACATTAAACTGAGTTCAGGGCCCTCCTAAACACATGGACTTGTGTGACTACATAGTTGTGCACCCATGAAACCCTTCCTACTTGCAGACAAGCTCTGAGGAAAATTGTCAAGATGGAAAAAGTTTCCTTTTACTACATTAACATCTGACTCCCTGAAGATTCTCATTTCCACCTTGCCCAATATCCCTTCTGTGGTTTTCTTCAAGAGCCTGAACTCAGCCAACAGTGCCCTTGTAGAGATTTTCCCTGTGTTGTCTCCATCATCAAACTTTCTTGTCTTTTCCTTCTTGAAACATTGATTAATCACATATTATATGATTCATCTTTAATTAATACTGGAGATTGAGAGACTAAAATTATATAAATTTGCAGGGGAACACAAAATAATGGGAGGGAAAAAGAGTAAATAATAATTTGCTATCTAATGGCATAGTGCTATTGTTAAACCAAGGAAAAGAAGCCAATACAAGGAAAGAAGGAAAGGAAAGGAGAGGAGAAGAGAGGCGAGGAGAGGAAAATAAAAGAAAGGAAAGGAAAGGAAACTACCAGTGTTCAAATCCCAATTCTACCATTTACCAGATATATGATCTTAGGTAAATTCTATAATCTCTAAAGGATCAACATCACTTCTCTTATGTATACATGGGGACAGCATGTGCAAGGTCGTTTTGCTGATTGAATGAGGATGAAATGAATTAATACATGGGAAATACTCATATCATTGAATAGGAAAATAGTTGTTATTAATATGGTACAAAGGAAAAGAAAAGAATGGAAAAGGGAAGGAAGGAAGGAAGAAGAAGACAAAGAGAAAGATCTTTAGTTGAAAAAGAGACATATGCACCAATCTGAAAATCTCAGTTCTCCATGTCAGCTGTGATATTCTAGGCAAAAAAGACATCATCTTCTTAGCATCCAGTTGTTTACAGCATGACAAATATTTGATGAATTCATTTGAAATAATATAGTGATTTTTCAAAGGATTTGGAAAGAGAGTGGAGAATCCTCATAAATACACAGGAAACTTCTTGGACCTTTTGCTTCACTCTAACTCCATTGCTCATCAGCCCGTCCTGTGGGAGCTGATTCCATTGGGACAGAGTAAAGATACACTACCACAGCTAGCCATGTCTGTTAATAGGAAAGAATTGCAATTTCCTTCAGGTGGGTGATCACAAAAAGTTGAGAATTAATGATAACATACATGTACTCAATTACAATAAAATTAAGTTTAGTCATGTTTCAGTCTCCATAACTAGCTAAGGTAGTGGAGGAGGGTTTAAGAGGAAGAGGGACAGATACATGTTCATAAGGCTAGCATTCCTAGTGTTATTTAAAATGTAAATCTGCATTTGTAATACTCTCCCCTCTCCAAAAAACCTAATGAAAATCTTGAGCAAAACAGTACTTTCAGGCCCCAAGGGCATTCCTCTGGAATTTACATTCTGAATTTTTTGTAAGCTCATGAAAATATACTCTAACCCCATTCTTGGTTATGGGACTTTCAATGACTCTGCCCGATTAAAATAACTGTTCTGATAGCTTGAGGCCTTTTTGATGCTCCTTCTTAAGCACATATGGCGTTATGTATCCTAATGTAGTCTAGGAGTAACTTCATTCTATATACTTCTCACATACAGAGAACCCAAATATTTTAGTGTGTATGTGTAATAAAACCTCAGGTGATCTATTTTAATTTTTTTAATGTTTATTTTTTTTGAGAGAGAGAAAGAGAGAGAGAGCACATGAGCGAGTGGGGAAGGGACAGAGAGAGAGGGAGACACAGAATCGAAAGCAGGCTCCAGGCTCCCAGCCATCAGCACAGAGCCCAACACAGGGCTCGAACTCATGAGTTGTGAGATCATGACCTGAGCTGAAGTCGGATGCTCAACTGACTGAGCCATCCAGGTGCCCCTCAGGTGATCTATTTTAAAAAAAGAGCACAGTTGGGGCGCCTGGGTGGCGCCGTCGGTTAAGTGTCCGACTTCAGCCAGGTCACAGATCTCGCGGTCCGTGAGTTCGAACCCCGCGTCAGGCTCTGGGCTGACGGCTCAGAGCCTAGAGCCTGTTTCCGATTCTGTGTCTCCCTCTCTCTCTGCCCCTCCCCTGTTCATGCTCTGTCTCTCTTTGTCCCAAAAATAAATAAAAAACGTTGAAAAAAAAAAAAAAGAGCACAGTTAAGATAATAATTCCCCTTATGAGTAGAATAATTCCTTTCCTTGGTGTTTTCATACACAGAGAGCCAATGCAATAACAATAGACAAATTTCTGGGAGTGGCTAGACAGGCAAATATAAAGGCAGAAAGTCAGAAACACTGATTAATAAGGAGATGGAATCTTACAAATTAGGCCTCAGTGGCCTACAAAACTCCCTGTCAAAGCTGATCCCCAAATCTGATTCCATTGCTGTGGCTAATCAGAGCCATGGGAAGGACCACAGGCATGTGTCTGTACCATAATGGCAAATAGGATAAAGTTACCTTTCTTCAAGATTGTGCAATACCCTGAGTACCAAGACGAGGATCCCAGTCTTTAAATCTATCAAGAAGATAGAAAGAGAAAATTATCTAAGAAATATTCTAAAATTCATAGTACTTTATATTTATTTCTGAGAAAACATTACTTTACAGAAGATCCAACACTGTTTACAATGCACATGACAACACATCTTATGTTTGTGCTGTGTATGCAAATCCCCTAAATTTATGATTTTGATTCACAAGATATACAATATACTCCCAAAAGTCCCAAGTAGTGTATATAGAAGGTCAAGGGACTTTTTGAGGAAACTGACTTTCTCCCCGAAAATGAGGAATATTGTGTGATTTGCCAAAAAGTATACAAACAACAAGAAGAAACACACTCATCCTTCAGCAGTTCTTGAATTCCCTTCATTTTCTTATGGTTTATGAAGGAAAGAGGTCATATAAATAAGAAAATGGGACCCTTATGACTTACTGACATTTTTATGGGATCAGAAGTCAGATTTTGGCCCCAAAGGAGAAGATTTCTTTTCAGTGATTAACATATTACCCAGAACTCTCTGGCTTCCTGGAATTCTCAATAAAAATTCCAAATCTCTTGGCAATAACTTTCAAGCATCACAATATCTGCCAATAAAAGAATGATCATTCAAGTTGTGTTAAGCATGCTCTCACTTTGGTTGTCTGAGAGTCCGATTAGGGAAGACCAAATTGCTATTGTTCTGTGAGTATTGCTTGACATGAAGAATGTATCTGGAGTGGAAATCACTCAGTGCTGCTTGGTGCAATAAACTAGGTGTGTACCTTGTTTGAGGAGAATGTTTATCATGGTACAAAGACCTCATTTCAAATGAGAAAAAAATTCAGGCTAAAAAGTATTTATGATTTAGAGCTCAGGATTTCCATCCCCTAAATTTATGATCTTTGGATAAATAAATGTGGTAAGACACTATGTGCAGCTTTCTTGGAAAACAAAGTTTAACTTAGGGAACCTGAAGGTGAGATACTAAAGGGCACTAAGTCATTTGAAAAATTACAAATAGGCTATGGCAATGGGGAAAAGCTATATGGACTCACCCATATAAAAATATTTGGGGAATGTAGCACAAAAAGAAAGTGAGCAAAGGATCCTGTGAGAGCCAGATGCTCATTCTTTATGAAGAGAACTACCTCAAGCAAGATCCACTTCAATCTGGTTGGAAAGAAGTTTGATCTGAATCAGGAAATAATTGTTGTCATGTTCTATGTAGACAAGGAAACTACATGACATAATAAGCCATTAATTGTTTTGCATTCTGGTATCATTTTCCAGATGTATACAGTCAAAATAACTTAATGAAAACATTAAAAAGTAATCATAGAGACAATATTCACTGCTTTGGAATTAAACAGAGCAGGATTTGACTCTAGTTGTATCATTTCATCTTTTTTTTTTTTTTTTAGAGAGAGAGAGAGAGTGTGTGTACCTGTGAATAGTGTAGGGGCAGGGGGAGAGGGAGAGAGAGAATCTTAAACAGGCTTCATGCTGAGAGCCTGACCTGGGGCTTGATCTCATGACGATGAGATCCTGACCTGAGCCAAAATTAAGAGTCAGAAGCTTAACCAACTGAGCCACCCAGATGCCCCCCAGTTGTATGATCTTGATAATACCATTTAACTTCTTTGGTTCTTAGTTTACTCACTTTTTTTTTTTTTTTAACCCAGGAATAAGATTTCCTGCCTTCATGGAATTGTGAGTATTAAATGAGTTATTCCACATAAAGGATTATGTATGTTAACATCAAAGTGCTGTAACATTTTTGAGTACTCAAAAAATATTTTCAGTGGTAGTACTAGAAGTAGCAGAATATATGAACTGAGGCCCAGAGAACTGATGATTTGTAAGGTCAATGGTTGGTGGCAGAATTGAGTTTCAAATTAGATCTCCAATCTCCCTTCCAGGGTTTTTTCTACTACATCACATCCCCTTAAAAAGCTCATCTCTGAGCTTTGATGATTTCATGTTCCAATATGATCAGGACCTATCTGGCCTCTTCAACCATGAACTTCCCTTATAGTCTAATAAAAAAAAAATGACACAAATATATAGAGGCAAGCAGCAGTAGCAAGTCAGGATTTCATCAAGGAAAAATAACAAAGTCCAGTTAGCTAATGCTGCACTCAATTTGCCAGTTTAGCTTTAACTTCTCCAAGTATTTTCTACATGAGATACCCATCTTCATTCAAACTGTTGCATTTGAATTTGTAATATTACTTTCAAATCCAATTTTATTCAAATTGAAGCAAAAAAAAAAAGAAAAAGAAAAAGAAAAAGAAAAGAAAAACAGAGGGTCCCTGGGTGGCTCAGTCAGTTAAGACTTTAGATTTTGCAGTTCATGAGTTCGGACTTCACATCGGGCTCTGTGCTAACAACAGCTCAGAGCCTGGAGTCTGCTCCCTCTCTCTCTGCCCCTCCCCTGCTTGCCCTTGGTCTCTCTGTATCTCAAAAAAGAATAAACATTTAAAAAAATTAAAGAAATAAATTGAAAAAACCAAAGCAAATTGAAAGATGGGTTCTTTGAAATAAGGCAGAAGTAGAATTCAGAAACCACAAATGACCTCTTATTTATGCATTTACATACTTAAGTATTTATTCTCTTAAAAGATGTAAAAGAACTTATAATTAAAATCCTTCCATTGGTCAATTTTTCTGCCTCAACTGCTCCCAGGTGTCCTCTGATATTTTCTGGAGTCCTGTAGGTTGCCAAGCACTTGTGGTGCTGGATCTGTGGTGAATCAGTGAAGGTGTGGCAGCCTGAGATTTTATTCTAGCTATGGACCTGGATGTTGATAATTTTACCTTATCTAAGTATATTAGGCAGAATAATGACCTGTCAAAGATGTCTACACCCTGATCCATGGTATCTCCGAATACATTACTTTACATGGTAAAGGGATTTTGCAGATATGCTTCAAGTTGAGATGGGAGAGAAGCCTGGATTATCCAGGTGTGCCCAGTCTAAGTATATGAGTCATTAGCAGTGGAGAATTTTCTCTGGCCACAAGGAGAGATGAGGCAGAAAGAGGTCAAAGAGATTTCAAGCATAAGAAGTATTTATGCCATTGTTGCCTTTCAAGATGGAGGAGGGGATCCACTAGCCAAAGAAGGCAGACATGCTCTAGAAGCTGAGAAAGTCCCTCTGGGCCAACAGCCAGCAAGGGAATAGGGCCTGCAGTCTTATAATAACACGGAACTGAATTGTATCAACAAGTTGTATGAACGTGGAAGCAGGATTTTCCCTTGAGCTGACACTGATTTCTAAGCAGACAAATCAGCTGGACCCACTCGGCTTCTGATCTGAAGAAATGCAAGATACAAATGTGACTCATTTTTAGATACTAGCTTTATAATTTCATCACAACAGTATGCATATAGGTTTTTGTTGTTTGTGTTTTTTTTCTTTTAATTTTTTTAACGTTTATTTATTATTGAGAGACAGAGACAGAGACAAAGCATGAGCATGGGAGGGGCAGAGAGAGGGGGAGACACAGAATCTGAAGCAGGCTCCAGGCTCTGAGCTGACAGCACAAAGCCCGACGTGGGGCTCGAACCCACAAACCGGGAGATCACGACCTGAGCCGAAGTCGGACGCTTAACCAACTGAGCCACCCAGGTGCCCCAATGTTTTTTGTTTGTTTGTTTTGTTTTGTTTCTTAATGCTATTTTGACCCAGTTTTGATGCCCTCAGTAGAGGCAGGTCAGTTCTCTTTCTTAAGCAGCTGAATCCAGGTCCCAATCAATTCCACTATCTGGCTCTTACCCTCTGGGCCACCACACACCCACCTTAATACTCCCAGGTTCAGTTACCAGACTCTCAGGGACAGCCCCTGTGCTCTAGAACCTACTCACCTCACCCATTCCTTTCCATGGAAACCACAACAAATGCGCCTGCCAGTGGTTTCCTTCTCTTTGCCTCCTGACTGACCCCAGCGCTTCCCCCAGAGTGTCATGGCCGTCTTCTTCTCAGGCAACTGTGAGTAAACATAAAACCCTTACCAGTGTCTCTTTCTTCAGCTGTATCTGGTCTCATTATACCTCACCTGAACTAATGTGGGTAGAACACAGGGATAGAAAACTAATACATGAGGTTACACCAAGGTTATACAATGACTGTCATATGTTCCAACCCTCACAATTTACTTAACTGTCCTGAAAAGGAGGCCATAGGTTTATTGGGGTACTTGATGGCACTTTCTTCCCTTCCCCCTCATTAGCAATTCTGCTGCAACTCTGTCCTGTTGTAACATTTTTATTTATTGGTGAGACAGAATTAAGAATATAGGCTTCAGAGTGATGTTCAACCTATTTCTGTGAAACTCTAATATCTCTAAACATGTATTTCCTCATCTATGAAATTAATAAAGTTGCCTTACCAGGTTGCTGTGAGCATGAAGTGAATAAAATGTGTTAGTATATGCCTTTGCTTGGTAGAGTGCCTGATATTCAGTAACATAATATAGTAGCTACTGTTATAATTAACTTTGGGATTATTCTTGTCCCACTGAGTCTCTCCTTTCCCTTTTACTGGCTCTCTATTCTCATCTTTCACTTAAAAGATAGAGGGGCGCCTGGGTGGCGCAGTCGGTTAAGCGTCCGACTTCAGCCAAGTCACGATCTCGCGGTCCGTGGGTTCGAGCCCCGCGTCAGGCTCTGGGCTGATGGCTCAGAGCCTGGAGCCTGTTTCCGATTCTGTGTCTCCCTCTCTCTCTGCCCCTCCCCCGTTCATGCTCTGTCTCTCTCTGTCCCAAAAATAAATAAACGTTGAAAAAAAAAATTTAAAAAAAAAAAAAAGATAGATTCACAGCAAAGTTTATGTATCAGCATTCTCACCATCTTCTCCTCTTTTTCTCCCTTCCCCAACCACATTCAGGGGTAAAGGCCAAAGAAGCAAATGCTTCAGTAATTTGACAAACATGCCAAAAAAGTACCAAAATGATTTAAAGGACCATAAAAACATTATTTGAAGTGAAAGAAGTCAGGCAAAAGAACCACATATGTTTTCCAGGATTTCCTTTTTAATTCCTAGACAAGTTCTTGTTTCCCCAGCTGAAATCACAACCTTAGGCGATGAGACATTGCCAGCAGTTAGCTGTTGTTTTGGAAATGCCTTGGAGGTAGGCTGCAACTCCTTTGTGAGTTGAGCTTAAATCAAATGAAATAGCCACCATATGTTTGACAATAGAAGTTTACTGGGTAACTGCAAGTTCACACAAATACTGACTATACCCTAGAGATGGTGCTTTTAACAGATCTCCAAGTGGTCATATATTACTGTTGTCCACAATGCTGCCAGATCCTGGTAACAGTAGCACTGGGATGGGAGGAGATATGGGAAAAGCTATACATGAAAATGCCCCAGACTGCTGCTATTAAAGTGTCTGTAGTTTCCCTGGGATAGAGAATTTTCCGTTGATTCCGTGACTTCATTTAATTGCCAAACGTCTGCACTGGTTGATTTTAGTTGTTTTGCTTTTATTTTTATTATTTATACAGAGAGCAAGTTCACCTATTCCTCATTTCACTGTTCTAGAACTGATTAAACATTATTTTTAAATGCATTATTAATCTCTTCTATGTTTGCTGATTTTTCATCTATTGTATCTATCAGTTAATCATAGAAATCTGTTAAATCTCAGTTTGATGATAGATGGGTTGTTTTTTTTTTTTTTTTTTTTTAGTTCTGTCAATTTTTGTTTTATATGTTTTGAGGCTATCTTGGGGACTTGATTTGATCTGATGGGGATTTTGATTATGTATAGTATAGTTATACCAGCTTTAATTTGATTATAACTTCCCTAGTATATATTCTTCCAATTTCTAAATTTTATGCATAGTTAAGTCATATCTTTTTCTTTTTTTTTTAAATTTTTTTTTAACGTTTATTTATTTTTGAGACAGAGAGAGACAGAGCATGAACGGGGGAGGGTCAGAGAGAGGGAGACACAGAATCTGAAACAGGCTCCAGGCTCTGAGCTGTCAGCACAGAGCCCGACGCGGGGCTCGAACTCACGGACCATGAGATCATGACCTGAACCGAAGTCGGACGCTTAACCGACCAAGCCACCCAGGCGCTCCAAGTCATATCTTTTTCTTATAACAAGTATCTGAATTAAAAATTTCTATTCTGACAGTCTTTCAAAATGTAACATTTGGTCCATTTACTTTTATTGTAGCCGTATTACCCCATTTAGAGTTCCCTCTGTTACCTTATTTTGTGCTACTTGCACCCCTTTTAAAAATTTCTCTTCTTTCCTACCTTAATTTGAGTAATTTTTCTTAGTTGACTATCCAGTAGTTTGGAGGTTATATACTTTATTTCTATTTTATTATTTTAGATATTTTGATGTGCACATTTAGGTTATCATCGCAACTTAGTCTTCATACTTTTCTTACCTTAAAATATTAACAAAGATTATAAAGCACTTCAACTATAATTGGTAAAAGTACATGGTATTGTTTTTGTTCTTTTAGATCTGCATTGATATATTTTTAAAATTTATTCATTTACTTTGAGAGTGAGTGAGTGTAAGTGGGGGAGGGGCAGAGAGCAAGGGAGAGAGAATCTCAAGAAGGCTCAGCACTGTCAGCACAGAGCCAGATGCAGGGCTTGAACTCATGAACTGTTAGCTGAAATCAAGAGTCAGATGCTTAACCAACTAGGCCACCCAGGTGTTCCAACTACAAGTAATTCAAAATTACTTGTTCACATCTGCCCATATATTCACCATTTTCATTGTTCATCATTAGTTTACGTTTCTCAGATATTCTACCTTGGATATTTTCCTTCTGTCTGAACTATAACCTTAAACTTTTCATGAGTAAGTGTTGGTTGGTAGAAAATTATCTTTTTGTTTGAACAAATCTTTATTTTTCCCCTATTGCCAAAAGAATGTTTTGTAAGCTTTACAATCCTAGGTTGAACAAGAATATTAATATATTGACAGTGTCATTTTTGGTCATCTGGTTTCTATTATTTTTGTTAGAAGGCAGCTGTCAGTCCAATGTTTACTCCTTTTTAGAATATCTGTCTTTTCTCCCTGGTTGAAATATTTTTCCTTTGCAGTGTTAGACTCATTCTGATGTATCTTGATGGGGATTCATTTTTATTAGTCATGATTGGGATTTTTGGCATCTTGAACCCATGATGTTGATGTCTTTTATAAATTCTTGAAAATGTTTGTTGTGGACTGAATTGTGTCTAACCAAATTAATATGTTGAAGTCCTAATCTCCAGTGCGATAGTATTTGGAGATGCCTTTGAGAGGTAACAGACTTACATCAGGTCATGAGGTTTGGGCCCTAATGTTGGGATTAGTGCCCCTCTAAGAAAAGACCTCAGGTTGTTTTTTTTTAATCTCTTTGTCATGTGAGGACACAGAAAGAAAATAGCTGCCTGCAAGCCAGGAAGGAGTTTTCACCAGAAATCAAATTTGCTGGCACCTTGAAACTTGGACTTCCCAGCTTTAAAACTGTGAAAAATAAATTTTAGTGGTTTACACTATCTAGTCTATGGTATTTTGTTATGGCAGCCCAAACTGACCAAGACCGTTATAAATCATTATTACTTCAAATATTTTTTTGCCTAATTTTTTCTCTACTCTTTTCGTTTACACTTTTCATCTGGTTCACTTTCCTACTTTCTAGACATTTTTTTCCCCAAATCTATCTTACAAGTAATTCTTTAGTCTCTAATCCTGTTCAGTGTGTTCTTTTAAGAAATTTTGTGTTAGTTTTCAGTTTTAGAGGTTATGTTTGATTATTTTGTGAGTATAATTAACTTGTTTTTAATTTTCAGATGTTAAGTTTGCAATTCCTTCTTTTTTATTTAAGTATATTTAACAAATTGTTATGTTCTTCACTTGATAAATCACAGTATCTGAAGATTTAGGGATTTTATTTTATATTTTCTGCTAGTGTTTTTTTAGTGGTTCATGTGTGTGTGTGATCGAGAGAGAGAGAGAGAGAGAGAGAGGGAGAGAGAGAGAGAGATTTTTGAATGGAAATATTGTAGTTTTTAAAATTAGTATATCAGGAAGCTTTACTGCCTGATTGAAGATAAGTTCCTCCAAAAGAGAAATGTTTCCTTTAATCAAGAACATGAGAACACTGAAAAGCCACTTTTTAACTCAAAATCCCCTTAGAACACTAGGAACATGCAAACTGGGACTTCGCATACAGGTGATCACATACAGTTTAGTGATCATGAATTATTTCTAACATAGATTTTTCACTGTAGGGCCTGTTTTGACTTGAATTATACACTGTTAGTAACAAAGGAATATTGGGTTTATTTCTAATTCATCTTTACATGGAAGGTGCTGTATTTCAGGGTCAACGTTGTGCCAAGGGTAGGCTTGTTTCTCTTGGACTCTCCACTTGGATAAGTCCTAGACTTCCTTCCTCTTCTCTACACACTGAGGGGCTGCTAAAATCAAAACTCTGTGGTCTTCAGTTTCAGCAAATGTTCTCAAAGGAAAAATTGCTTTAATGCCCAATTTACCTGTAGGAATTCCTACTTCCTTAAGCCATCTTTGACCTTGAAATATTTATTAGACCATCAGGTCATTGATACATTTCAAGAAATTATTTTAAAGCAATTTTTTTCAAATGTTTAGAACATGAGTGTCATACAGTTTCCTATTATTTCATCCTGTCTGAAACAGAAGTAAAAAGAGTTGGTGTGATTCTATTGTACATAGAATTTCTGTTACCTAAAATTACTACTCTGTTGTATAATTATCTATATTTTGTGTGTGTGCATATATGAAATACATATTATAGATTGTATATATTTATTCTGAACCTGGTATCTTCCCCTCTCTTTACTGGCCCCCACCATATCCATCCTTTGTTAATCACTCTTCCCAGTCTAAGTACCTTGGCAGTTATAACATCAAGTGGATTTCACTCTGCCATGTGACCTGACACTACACAGAGCTGATATTAGGATTAGTATCAAATAAAAATTGTTGTTTATTAACTGACTACAGTGCTGGTGGTTTCCTCAAATCTAAAATTGGGGGCCTTAATTAAAAGTGAAGACAAACAGGGATGCCTGGGTGTCTTAGTTGGTTAAGTGACTGACTCTTGATTTCAGCTCAGGTCATGATCTCACAGTTTGTGAGTTCAAGCCCCACGTTGGGCTCCAGAACCTGCTTGAGATTTTCTCGCTCTCTCCTCTCTCTCTGTCCCTACCCCATTCACTTGCTGTCTCTTTAAATAAATAAACTTAAAAAAAAATTTTTTTTAATGAAATCAAACAAAGGAGGGCTATGCACGTGAAGTATTTACAAATGTGATTTTCTAACACTGTATCCCCCCTTCTGCTGAGGTCGTTCTCCAATGTTCATGAATCTTGTTCCTCAGTAAATCAGATCTGCTTCTTTTTGTCTTTGATATTTTAAAGTTTTCAGTAGTTTGTATATATGGCAATACATGATACACAACATTTAATCTTATTTGGCATTAAATAAACTCTTACAAATTAAAGGATTAATTATTTTTCTTCAATTTCAGGAAATGCTCAGGTTCAGATATTTCCTCCCCACTGTGTAATTATTAGTGTTCCTGGTGCTCTTATTACACTGATGTTGACACTTTAACTTCTGCCTCCCTCATTTCATCGCTTTATCCTTTCCTTCTAAGTGCTGGGTAAAGTTCTTTACATTGATCCAGTGACTTACTCATTTATTCTCTGAATGTGTTCATTTTGATGGCCAACCTATCCACTGAATGCTTTCGTTTAACCTCCTGCCTCCACCACTTATGATGAGCTTTCCTTTTCTTAGCCTCCTGCTAAGTGATGAGAGTTCATGGCAGTTTAAGTGCTCTGGCTGCTCTAATGGCATACTACCACCCCCAAATTGCTCAGCCCAATTCTAACCGCATCTTTCAGTGCACTTAACTTAAGATTATTAACGATAAAATGTCTCCCATATAAAGGGGGAGATGATTATGGGGAGTGGTTGCTGCTGTTGCTTATTTCTTTTAGTTTTGCTTTTGTTTAATTTACAATGGGATTTTTCACGAATAGTCCTATTATAACAATCTCAAATTCAGCTTGGTAATATTTTCATCTCTGTCCCTAGAATTAGCTTTATTTTATAAAATTGAAGATTTTGACTTCTACTTAAAAATAGGATTCATTCTTCTTATAAAAATATATGAAATACTGTATAGTAATGTCTATTTAGTCAAAACAAAGATAACACCTACATAGCCTGCAAAAGAAAAAAAATGAATATGAAAATTTTTCATTGTATTAGTGTTCCTGCTCTTTTAACAGTGTTTAATCATGTTAATACAACTCCACCATATGTTATTTTTGACATATCAAAGTGGTTTTACTCTCAAAATATTTTTTCACTTGTTTGCCATGAATATAGTCTCTCTTGATGAATGTCTCACCTAAATATGCACCTGGAAAAAAAAAATCACTGTTGTTAGGTGGAATTATATGTAAAATGTCAATTAGATTAAGTTTGTTGGCCGTGTTGTTCTATATCCTTACCTATTTTCTGTCCTTAAATGTTATATGACTATTTAAATTACCTGTATCATATTGACTGAGTTGTGCTAGTTTGCACCTTTAGAGGAATTGATCTAGTTCATCTACATTGTTAAATTTATGTTTGTAGAATAATTAATTGAATTTCTTTATTATCCTTTTTATGTCTGTAGTCTATAGTGAGGTCTCTAATACTAGTTTTATATTATTTATGGCTTTTTCTTTTTTTTCCTCAATCACGCTAAATGTTTGTCAATTTTCATTGATATTTTCAGAGAACCAATCTATGTTTCATTGACTTTCTGTATTTTATCTATTTTTATTAATCTCTCCTGATTTTTCTTATTTACTTTCTTCTGGTTTGTTTACCCTTTCTCTTCTAAGTTCTTGAGATGGAAGTTTACAGTATGGATTTGAACGTTTCCTCTTTTCAAAGATATGCATTTAGCAATATGAACTTTCTTCTCAGCACTGCTGACCTGCATACCATACGTTGTGATATGTTGTGTTTTTATTTTCATCCAGTTCCATGTACTTTAGAATATCTATTTAGACTTCCACCTGGCATCATGATTACTTAGAAGAGGGAGAGGTGTTACTTGTTTGTTTGTTTGTTTGTTTGTTTTTAGTTTGGAAATATATGCACATTTTTCTGTTATCTTTATTGGTTTCTAGTTTAATTTATTGTTGCTAGGAACACACTCTATATGACTTCTTTTTCTTTTTAATTATTCAGTTTTTTTTTTAATGGCCCAGAACATTGTCTATTTTGGTGTATGTATTGTCATCACTTGAATGTGCTATTAAGTAGAGTAATTATGTTTAATTATTGATAGTTTAGGACACAAGCCTGACATTTTTATTTTCTATTCTCCATTTTTGTTTCAGTGTTTTCTTTTTTATGCCTTCCTTTCAATTACTTAAACATTTTTTTTGAATTTCATTTATATTTCCATATAGTGTTTTTGGATGTATCTTTTTCTAACTTTTATAGGGGTTGATATAGGTTTTATATTATATATACATAACATATTCCAGACCACTGGTGTCATAATCTTACGGTTTGAGTGAAGTACAGAAACCCTGCCTTCTTCATGTCTCCATACCCTCCTGCATTTACAATATAGCTTCTTCAATATTTTGTTTACATATATTTAAGCAAAATCAGATGGTGTTATAATTTTTTGCTTCAAACATCAAACACAATTTATAACACCCAAGAGAAGGTAAGCCTACTACATTTAACCCATATTTTTGTTTACTGTGTTCTTTCTTCATTCTAGGTATGCTAAAGGTCCTTCCTTGTTATTTACTTTCTGTTTAGAGAACATCCTTTAGCCATTCATTTAGAGTGAGTCTGATGGTGGCAAATCTTCATTTTTCTTCATCTCAGAATTTTTTTTGAGAGAGAGAGAGAGAGAGAGAGCAAGGGAGGGACAGAGAAAGAGGGAGACACAGAATCCGAAGCAGTTTCAAGGCTCTGAGCTGTCAGCACAGAGACCAATGTGGGGCTTGAACCCAAAGACCGTGAGATCATGACCTGAGCCGAAGGCGGATGCTTAGCCAACTGAGCCACCCAGGCACGCCTTCAACTGAGAAGTTCTTAATTACCTCTTCATTCTTGAAGGATATTTTTTCTGGGTGTATAGGTTTCCAGGTTGACAATATTTATGTTTAGCACCTGAAAAATATTCTGCAATTTCCTTTTGGTTTCCATGGTTTCTAATGAGAAATCTACTGTCCTACAAATGTTTTTCCTTTACAGGCAAATTGTCATTTCTCTCTTATTGCTTTAAAGAACTTTTGTCTCTAGCTTTCAGGTGGCGCGTAGTGTGGATTTCTTTGTATATATACTGTTTGGGGTTTACTCATTTTTTAAAATCTGTAGACTTATATATCTTGCCAAATTTGGAGTTTCAGTGATGGTCTCTTTGAGTATATTTACAGCCCAACATCTTTCTCCTTTTTTTTCTTTTATTTGAACAATACATCCATGCTAGAGTTTTTGTTATAGTCCCACAGTTCCCTTAGGTTATCAGTTTTATCTGGCTACTTTCTCTCACTATCTACATTTGCTAATTTCTATTACTCTATCTCCTGTTAACTGATTTTTTTCCTCTGTCTTTCCTCTCTGCTGCTGTGTTCATCTACTAAGATTTTTATTTGAGCTACTGTATTTTCCTGTTTTATAATTTCCATATACTTCTTCCTTTTATCTTCTATTTCTTTGTTGATTTTTAAATTTCTTGGATGGAACTTTTTATTCTTTTAAATTTTGTTTCAAGCCTGTTTGTAGTTTTTCACTTATATCATACTGACTAGTTATCTTTTTTTGTCAGATGATTCTAAAATCTAACATCTTGATGTTTATTAATTTGTTTAGTCAATTTGAGATCTTTCTGGTCCTTAGCATGAGTGCTTTTTCAATTGTATCCTGATCATTTTTGTATTATGTCAAAGGATCTTAATTATACCATATATTCTAGCTGACTTTTTCTGACACCACTCTGGCAGAAGAAGGGGATTGCTACATAGTTACTGATAGTAGGAGATAGAAGCCTAGATTCTCTACTTGGATACTGTGGATACCTGAGGGAAGGGGGCTCCTCATTACTGTTGAGTAGGGGTGAGAATTCTGGCTCCCTATGTGGTCTCCACTGACACTGTAGTTGCATTGATCTCATAATTGCTGGGAAATGAGGAAAATGCTGACTGTCCACTAGACCTCTTCTGATACCACTTTTTTGGGGAGGACTATGGTTCTTGTTACTGCTGTGGCTAGAAATCTTGGCTTTGCATATGGTTTCTATTGCACTGGAATAAGTGTCCAATGTTAGTGTCCAGTAGGAATGAAGGTCCTGGCTTCCTGTTCATCCTTCTGACACCACCCAGCACAGTTAGGGCATATATCATTACAGTCTTCCAAGAAAAGATGTTTAGGATTCCCACTTGATCTTTGTTGTCATGAGTACAGGTGGAACCACAGTTTTTTTCTGTGGTGCTTGGCTGGAGTAGAGAATACTGTCAAAGGGTTTTCTTCCTTGCCGGGCTACCACTTCCTGGTCTTTGACTAGGGAATTCAGGTTTTTGTTGTTGTGTTTATTGTCATTATTGTTTTTCCTCTTGGGTCTGTGCCCCTTAGTGTTTCAGTGTCCTAGCTTATTTGCCTCCAAGACTGGAATATGTGACATAAAAGGAAATTATTTTTTTTAATATTATTTTTTTGAGAGAGATAGAGACAGAGACAGAGACGGAGTACAAACAGTGGAGGGCAGAGAGAGGGAGACACAGAATCTGAAGCAGGCTCCAGGCTCTGAGCTATCAGCACAGAGCTGGATGTGGGGCTCAAACTCACAAACTGTGACATCATGACCTGAGCCAAAGTTGGATGCTTACTTAACCAACTGAGCCACCTAGATGCCCCCATAAAAGGAAATTTCAGAGAACTCACCACCATGTCATTCCTGAAGTTCCAAGTTGAGTAGGATTTCTGCCTTCTTCTCCACACTTTCCAGAGTCTCCTTTTTGGGTTTCATGTGTAATATTGAGAGTATTTAGTTGTATCTAGGAAAATAGGGAAACATACCTACTCCATTTTCCTGAAATCATAAGTTCCAGATTGAATGTTGTATATAATTATATTGTATTTCCAATACTGGATTATTATTTATAGCTCTTTTAAAATAATTTTGTAGTTTACCACAGAGTTGCAGTATACATCTTTAAAAATAACAATCTACCTTCAAATAATATTATACTACTTCATGTATAGAATTAAAGCTTTATTAAAAATGGACTCCCAGTTTCCTCTATCCTTTTTTGCCATCATTATTTTAATATATTTTATCTTTTACATATGGTATAAATATACTGACCATTGATAATCTTTTTGTTTAGGCAGTCATTTTTTTGAAGTAATTAAAATACCAAAATAATCTTGTATTTACCTTCAAGTATGTCACTCAGAGCACTCTTCCATTTCTTTGTGTAGGTGAAATTTGCTTTTTGGTGTCATAGTCTTTCTGCCTGGAGAAATTCCTCTTGACATTTCTTAGAAGGGATGTTGGCAATGAATTTTTTGTTAGTCTTTATCTGGAAAAAAATCATTATGCCTCCTTTATATTTTGAAGATATATTTGCTGTTAGGATTTTTTTTTCTTTTTTGCACTTTAAAGACATCATTCCATTTTCTTCTGATTTGCATAATAACTTCTAACAAAAAGCCTGTTGTAATACTTATCTTTGTTCCTCTATATATAATGTGTCTTTTATTCCTCATTACCTTCCAGATTTTTTCTTTATTTTTAGTTTTCAAGAGTTTTATTAGGATATATCATGTGTGGAGGGGGGAGGGATGTGGATGGGAGGGGAGATTTATGTTGTTTAGTCTTATAGAAGATCCTTGGATCTGTTGTTTGGTATCTTTCATTAATTTTACAAAATTATCTGCTCTTATCTGCTCAAACATCTTTCTTCTTTTCTCTGTCTTGCTCTTCCTTCTGGAATTACAATTACATATGTGTTAGACCAAATGAAACTGCCTCGTCTATCTTGGAAACTTCAATTGTTTTCATTTGCTTTTCTCTTTGTACTCCAATTTACAGTGTAGCTATTGATCTAGAATCATATTCACTGATACTTTTCTCAGCTGTCAGTCTATTGATGAGCTATTGAAACTAGTTTTCATGTTACTGTATTTTTATGTCTACCATTTATATATGATCCTTTATTATATTTTCTGCTAAAATCCATCACCTGTTCATTCATATAATAGACCTTTTCCAGTAGATCATTAAAAATATTTAATGATATTAAATATTAAATATTAAAATATTAAAATATTTTAATCATAATTATTTATATCTCCTGTCCTAATATCACTGTAATATTTGAATCTTATTCTGTTGACAGTTTTGTCCCTTGACAATATTTTTATTTTTCCCTATTCATTTGTATGTTTCATCATTTTTGGTCGAAAGAGATATACCTTTTGTAAGGTAGTAGAGATTGAGTTAAATCTTATTTATTCTTGGAAATGGGCTTTCCTCTTCTTTTTCTAGTCCTTTGCATGGAGGATTGAGTGAATTGAGCTGAGATTAGAGTTTTTGCTACTAAGGTTTCACTCAGTACATCACTAGTCTTTAAATTTTTCCAGCATTACCTTCTGTTTAGAGTGGAGCTAGAGAATTGTTTATAATATTTGCTGAATTCTGCATTTAAATTTCCTCTCTGTTCCTGTATCACAAAGAGCATTTTGCTTCTTGCTTTTGCTCCTTCCCCTGCAGTATTTTGGACTGCTCTTACTTGTTCTTTTACACTTGCTAGCTTTGTGGCAGAGCCAGGGGAGGTGGAGGAGAGGGGTCACATGAAGGAGAAAGTCTTCTCTGTTTTTCTGGTTCAGCCTTAGTCTTATGCAGATGGTAGGTACATCCCTGAGTCTCAGGGATAGTCTTTCTCAGAGATCTGGCCCTGTCCCCAGTGGAAAGGGATCCTTGATGATCTGGATGTTTTCCTGTCCCTTCCCCAAGGAAAGAGGGATTTCTTTTGTTTCCTTTAAACAGTTATTATTATTATTATTATTATTATTATTATTATTTTTAATGTTTATTATTTTTGAGAGAGAGACAGAGTGAGAGTGGAGGGATGGGGGTGGGTCGGAGGAGGGGCCAAGACAGAGGGAGACACAGAATCTGAACCAGGCTCCAGGCTGAGCTGTCAGCACAGAGCCCTTTGCAGGCTTGAACTCACAACCAAGAGATCATGACCTGAGCCGAAGTCGGATGTTTAATGCTTAACCTACTGAGTCACCCAGGCACCCCTCCTTTTGCCAGTTTTGATAGGTATTTATCTGTATTGAGAATATGACAGAGTTATTGTTCTTTCCCCAGCTGATGTTGAATTTTCTTTCTTGGGGAGTAGAGAAGAAGTATCTGGGCAAGGTTTCAAGCTTTGTTCCCATGACAGCTGCTGTTCCCCTTACCCAAGAGATACTCTTTCTAGTCTCTTGACCTGCTCCCAGTATTTCTCATGATAACTTAGTGATGCCAGTGGAGAAAAGCCAATGAACTGGAACTCTTGGGTTTGCAGTTTCCAAAATTTCTATACTTTCATACTAGTCTATAATCAGCATTCAGATATTGATTTATGTTTATTGAAAATTCACAATGAGTTATATGATGATTTGTGTCTTCCATAGATAAGCAAGCAACTCCTTTACTCTCTCCTTGGAAGAGTATCTTATATTTTGGGCTAGTTGATTTTCTTGTGAGTTCAGCTCTGATACATTCAAGAAGGTTGTAATTTTGTAGATTACTGTTTTTTGTTGTTATTGTAAGTGTGGGTGGGAGTGATGGTCTTTTCAACTTTCCATATCCCAAGACAAAGTTGAAAGTTACGGTGACCTTTTAAAGTAAATTGTGCTATGGGATTTGTAACTCTAAGATAAAAGATACACTTTTGCCAAAATTTGGAAATGACTAAGTAACTAAATATGAGGATAAAGATAATACAGCCCTTAGTTTCTGAAATGTTATATGAAGTTAATGAATATGAAACATTATGTTTTAGTTTATCCAGAGTGACCACATTACTCTTTCTGTATTAAATGAGGCTCCATATATCAAAGCTCTAAGAACAGTCTCCAAGAAGGAAACTTATACTACTCATGGTATCTAAAGCTCTCCCATGTCTTTCTGAAGAACAGAGAAAGAGGGATCAAGGAGGTGTTTGTAGCCATTAGAAAAATAAGCTGACTCTAAGTGCTAGCTAAATTCCTGAAATTAAGTGTATATATATGTATATATATATATATATATATATATATATATATATA
>NW_024412452.1:3921979-3996542 GCF_014898765.1 Herpailurus yagouaroundi
TATATATATATAATTTTTTTTTTACATACAACAATAAATGATGAAACTTACTTCCCAGAACCGTCTCTACTTGGGGACTTCAATTTACAAATCTCTGTCACAACATGCTTCCCTAAACTTCCGGGATAATTTTATCCATAGACACAAGTAGAAAACCCACCTTTGGTTTATTTTCATAGCCCCATGTGTTTTAGGACTTCTAAAGGAAGTACAGTTTCGATTCTTGCAAGAGGTATAATACAATTACACCCTCAAATATTTCTATAAACAAGTGGATTTTTTTGAAGGAGGATAACATGGATTACATTTCCAATAAAACTAGTCAATCCTAAATTTTAAGTAACGATCAATATTATAAATATTTTCTTTCAAAATCAACCTGTACTTAACCTTGAAAAATTCTTGCCCTCAGAGTATTCTAGAAATTATTACAAAACAACAACAACAACAACAACAAACAACAAAAACCAAACCAGACAAGCAAAAGGGTGAAGGAAGATTGCTGAAACCTTGACTTTCATTTTGCTTTAGCTTTGAGAGAAGCAGCTATTTTTATCTTGCTGATTTATTTATGAGACATAAGAAAGAAGACGGTAGTGGAACATTTCCTCTGAACTGGATTTGAGCATCAAGGAGAAAACCATAAGGGATGCTTTGGTTACAATAAGAACCGACCCTACTAGTACCCTGATTGTGAAACACAGCTTTTGTGACTGATGTTGTTGTTTGAAAGGGTTTCCTTTCTTGATTAGCTTTCATTCTCACCTGTTCTATACTACCTGGTCCCTGCTGAGCTGACCCTGAGAATAAAGGTGTTTTTGTAAAGTTTTCAATTCTGTTCCCTGCCAGTTGGAGTTCAAAGTTTGTCTGAACTCCATGGAGCTTTTTTGATTCACATGCAACTTTTCGGCTTTTGAAATTTACCCAGTAAGAAAAGAACAAGGTTTGTGGCCAGTATCAGATGAAAATACTAGGACAATTGTGAGATCATGTAAAGCCCATTGTATGCAGTATATCTCACAAATGTAACAGGAAGGACCCCATCTGACATTCATGGCTCCTATAGGTTACTCTGTCCACAGTCCAGCATGTTTTAAAGAAAAATATATCTCTTATTTACTTGTCTTTTCTGAGTGGTTCTTTATGTGGCTAAATATTCTGCACTTTAAGAGATTTTTTTTTTAATTTAGTAAAACACCTCAGTTAGTTTCAAGATATGTAAATCATGGCCTTGTCCGGAGATAGAGAACTCGTCCTCTTAACAGGTTACTGAAAATGTTTAGGTTTTTGACTAACACCTGTGGGAAAGGGATAGAGGAAATCTAATAATATGGTGAGAGACTGGGCCTGGAGAGTAAATACATGAAGATGTCTGAGGTACTGTAATGAAGAGAGAGATCTAGTATTAAATTTAGAGTTTTTCTTCATTATGCACTAGTATACAATTTCCCAACCCCTGCTACCCCAAACCTTCAATGACTACCTGCCATACAATATTATGTGCTGTAATATTTGATGCTAGAGATGGGTGGATGAAGCAAAGAGAGACCATACAATAGAAGAATACAGCACAATGGTGAGTCACTAGATGCAGGCAGGCTTAAAGGCTTCTGCTTTAGCCTCTGGTTTTCTTCCTTGACTAACAGGAAAAGACTATTGAATGAATTGCTGATGCTTATGCTCAGAATCATATAGCATATCAGTTTTCTTCCAACAGTCAAGGCCAGTAAGAATGGAACGAGTCATTAATAGCTAGATTCTAAGCATTGTGGCAAATTAAAATGTCTTTTGAAATATTTGGTATTTAAATGAAAAGTGAGAAAACAGGCAACAAATATAGTAATTAAATGGGTCAAATTAGAAATTTGCTGGCAAAAAAAGCAGCATGAAGTTGGGACATGCTCAGACCTTTACTCATTTACCACTGTGGTAGATATTAGTGCTGTTCACCAATATTTCTGGTTGCTTTCCTTACCTGTTTCCATGATCCAGAAAGTAAATATTTTTATAAAAGCGCAATCTTGGTTCTTCAGATGAAGGACAGGTAACCTGGAAAAATGCGTGGACTCTCAACATACTTTATGTAAGCAAGAAATCAATCTTGGTTGTTTAAAACCACTAATATTTAGAGATTGTTACCAAACAAATCTTAATTAATGCCATCACCTGCATTCACATTGTTTTTAGAGATGTCACAAAGTAGTTGTATGATACACTTATCCTATCTTAGGCTTTAACAGACTTCTTTCCTCAGCATTTGTAAAACTTGTTTGAGAATTATTTTTATTTGCAGGGAGCATCACTACATGTTCTTAATCCTCCCACTCCTCAAACATCAAGCCATTAGCATTATCTAAGGCACAGATCAATTCTTGTCAATGGTGTCTTAATGAAAGTGTGTTGCAATTATTTTGAGGTATGTCTCAAGTGATCTATTTACTAATTATTATTAAATGCATAAGTTCATGAGTGGAATAACATTTTCCAAATTAAAGTGGGTTCAAATTTATTATATAATGGAAATTTTACTTCTTGCATTCTAATATTGAATTGAGGTGAAAGGTGTAAAAATAAAGTTAGTTCATAGAGCAAACCTGGCTATACCCATTGGACCACACTGCACTCAGGACTGCCATCTTGTGAGTTTCATGATGAAAACAAGTGTTGCAGTTCTCTGTCACTGGTTGTAGAATACCAGAGGTAGAACAGACCTCGTACAATCTACTTACTGATTTTATATTGTTTTTTGTAGTCATGTGAAGGCCATAGAGCAGGCAAAATTAAGTTCTTATTGGGCAAATGTCAAACCCACCTTTTCTACTTCACACAAAACATTTTCATTTGTGTTCACATATATATCATCTGCTTAAAATATAATCTGAGTAGATGATTTTACAGTTGGGGGGAAACCTTGACAACACAATGAAAATTCTTGATAGGTCAACCCTCTTATTTACTGGTTTAAAAAGCTTAAAAAAGTGAAGCACTGCTTAAACAGAGTAATTTTATAACTTAGACTTAAACTTAATTTTCTTAAACACTGTTTAGTATTATCCAAATAATATTTAATTCAATAACAGACAGCAAACCCATTTTGCTTTTTATTTTCTTTTCTCTTTTCACCTTCCATGGATACATCAAAACCAGGCTATTTACAACCATGATTGTTAGATAAAAGAGCTTTCTTTTTTTAATAAGTACTCTACTTCATCCTTGTAGTTTCAAGTAAAAGAAAGCTTAATTATTCTTTTTCTTCTGACCTATGACCAAATTTCAGAAAACATTCAGAGGCAATGCAATTAAATAGAAAGAACCAGGGCTTTAGAATGAACAGATCTGAGTGGCCATCTGAATTGTTAATTAAGATTTTTCAGAATCATTTTCTTCATCTAAAAAGTGAGGAGAATAATATCCTATCACATATATGAATTACACAGATCATCCAGCAGTGTTCCTTGAACACAGTAGACAACTCACAAATACCAAATCCCTCCTCTTGAAGTTTACCCTTGAATTTATCAAATAATAAATATATCAGACCATTTATTCAAAGACAGAGTAGAACAGTGCTCAGGAGAAGTGGGTATATGGGCAGCCTGCTTTGGTTCAAATATGGCTTCAATATATGCTTGCCATTGGACTGTGGTCAAATTATTTAACTTCCCTGTGCCTTAGTTTCTTTACCTGCAGAACAGGGATGGAAAAGTATCTACTTCATATAATTGTTATGACAATTAAATCAATGTATACATTTAGAAAACTTTCAAAAGTACCTGACACCGATTAATTAGCCAATAAATTATGTGTTGTTGTTATTGTTAAACATTCACAATATGTAAAGACCTACCCTGAGATTTGGGGCAATATGGAAAAGGCAGATTTACTTAACTAATTAGTCATGTCAAAATGATTTTGAAGATAATGTACAAATTTCTTATGAGTATAGGCTGCTTTAAAGTACTTTTGATACCTTGAAGAAAACCTCATTGATAAGCTGGCATCTTTTGAAAAACTATTGATGGCAATGAATATATTAGCATTCTAATTTTATCACAATACAAATGTAATAAAACCTGTTTTATCTTAAAATATTTCATTATTCAAGCTTCAAAAGAATTCAAAATCTGCATTAGTCCAAATTTACTCAAATTAGCCTTGTTTGACACTTTTCTATAATTTGATAGACTCTTGACTGCAGAAAGAAACCCCAATTATTGAAGTTATATTGTGACTTAACACACAAACACACCCAAGAGATGAGGATTTGCCAATGTGTTATCCATTCAGGTTAAATGATTTTGGGTTCCACTCCAGTAAAATTCTGCTTGAAGCATAACTGTGTTGCCAATGTTCTCTCATATGATGAAAAACGAGTATACCAGCCAACTCTGGTCTGAAAACTAAATTAGAAATGAACTTTGAAGAAAGAAAACCTTCACTTCTAGAGAAAAATAAGATCTTAAAAATGAATTAAACCTAGAAATCAAACATTGATAAGGGCCTTGTATCCATTAAAGCAAGTACTATTAAAACTATTCATTCATCTGAGTTTAAAAGGTAATGCTAACACTTTCAACCTAAAGGCCAATTTCATCCTTGATGTCTTGAAAATTACCATTGGAAGCAGTGATAGCATTCAATTATAAGGGATGCTTTCCAAGAGAACACTAACAATCCCCACATGTACCCCTGATTTTGCCAAAGTCATACAACATTTTTATCATAAAATCTTATCTGTTTGCTTTACAATTTTTATTAACAAATAATGGAAAGAATAGCTCAGATTTAGCGTTTGATCTGTTTCCAAGTGTTGACTGTTGGACTCAGTGAAAATCAAGCCGGAGAGTAGAAAGGAAGGAAGAGGAAAAAACAGTCATTAGAGTAGATGGTAACATAGAAAAGAAAATAGGCCAAAATGAATTGCCAAACGGCAGAAGGTAAGTGTTAGTAAAGGACAGGGACATGTCAATTTAACTGGCAGTATCTGGGCATATCCCTCATAAAAAGATAGTCACAAGCAGGAATGGATCCAAGTTTTGATTTATCACTGATGCCAGACAAAGATAAGGACTCCCATAAATAGTACCCCTGTTATCTTGCAATAGCTTGACAGGCCTCTTCAAATGAGGAGAGGGGGAAAAAATAGGCAAATATACTATTCCTCACAGGATCAGAGAAATGCAATCTGACAAAGTTCACATATTAACTGTTGGGCATCAATCAGTTGACATCAGGTGAGAACACAAAGAGCAAATTGCTCTCCAGGTATCTCAAATATTGAGCAATAGAGCTGAATACTGAGACCATGGAGAAATCATCATTTTTGGAGAATTATTAATGGTTAAAAAATCTTGAGTACCCACTGTGACCATACATTGTCCTTGGCACTTGATTTGTGATGCAGAGAAAACAATTTGTACTTGGATGAAAATCTATGCATTGTCTAGAACATTCCCTTTAGAGTTTTCTGGTTCTGGTTTTATGGGGGGCCATTTTATAACTCTCTAAATTGTAGATAACTGATAGCAATGAAAAACATGCCTACAGACATGTAAATTTTTTGTACCAGAGGTTCAACTGACTTCCCTAAGGTGGAAATAGCTAGTTGGACCTCCGTTTGTATGTTCATGATTCTAGGTTTATAAATATTTCTCTTCTTTGTATTCTCCTATAAAATGGTTGTAACATCTCACTTATTTCCTCATTGAAATGATGAGTTAAATAATATATTTAACACATACTTATGTTTTATGTACTTGGGAGTCATTTTTTTTTTTTTTGAGAATTAGACTGAGATGAAAGGAAATTTACACATACTCTTTTTTAATCCCATCATTCTATAGGTAAACAAACTGAGTCCCAATGTGATAAAATAACTTTTGTGAAGTTGCCCACTTACTGGCAGAGCTAAAACTAGAACCTAATCCTTTCCCAACCACACCCAAAGCTGCATGAATTAGCCTTTTTATTTATTATTAAGACTTTACTTTTTAAATATAATTTTTGATTTTTTTTTTTAATTTTAGAGAGAGTGCAAGTGGGGGAGAGCAGCAGAGAGGGAGAGAGAATCTCAAGCAGGTTCCGCAGTCAGCGTGGAGCCCCACACGGGGATTGATCTCATGACCCCGGCACCATGACCAGAGCTAAAATCGAGAGTCATATGCTCAGCCTACTGAGCCACCCAGGAACCCCAAGCCTTTGCATTAAAAAAATAAATAAATAAATAAATAAATAAAAATTAATGTTTATTCATTTTTGAGAGACAGAGTACAAGTGGAGGAGGGGCATCGAGAGAGGGAGGCACAGAATCCGAGGCAAGCTCCAGGCTCTGAGCTGTCAGCACAGTGACCCACATGGGGCGTCAACTCAATGAATCCTGAGATCATGACCTGAGCTGAAGTTGGACGCTTAACTGACTGAGCCACCCAGTAACCGCCCCCCCCCAAAAACCTTTGCATTTTAAAGCAGTTTTAGGTTCACAGCAAAACTGAGGGAAAGGCAGATAGATGTCTCATATACTCCCTGACTCCACATGTGAATAGCCTCCTCCATTATCAACATCCCCCACCAGATGGTACATTTGTTAAAATTGATGAGCCTGTATTGACATACAATCATTTGGGTTCACTCTTGGTGTTGTACATTTTGTGGGTTTGGACAAATATATAATGACATGTAACTATCATGAGGGTATCATGATAGGGTATTTTCACTATCATAAAAGTTTCTGTGCCCTGCCTAGTCATCCCTACTCACATACACACAACCCCTGGCAACCACTGATCTTTTAACTGTCTCCAGTTTTGCCTTCTCCAGAATGTTGTATAGTTGCAATCACACAGTATGCAGCCTTTTCATATTGGCTTCTTGAACTCACTTTTTAGTTAGCTTTTTAAAGAGAGAGAGGTATATAGCCCAGAGAATGGATGGATCATAATAAAATTTCAGGCAACTGTACACTGGTGTGTTTGGGAGTACAGGATTTTGAGAGAGAAAGGAACCTTTCTGGCCATCTTTTCATGTCTGAAATAAATCTTTCAAGATGATACCTAATTCACTTATATGTAAACTTAGCTCTGCGTGTATAGTAGAGTAAATGGCAAGACCTGAGAATTAACTGACAGTCTGGGAATCACTGGGAGCTAATAATTATGCTGGCTTCCCCTCCTGATTCCAAAGTGCAAACATGCTTTAAACAGATTGCCAGTTCCCCCAGGGAAGAGAGAAGGAAATGGCTGGATTAAAGTCAGAAAGCAGGGAGCCAAAAAAATCTAGTATTCATTACCATCCCCATCAATGAATATTTATCGAGCTCCCACAGAGAACCTAGTATCAGGGCTCAGGAATTCAGAGAAGTAAATACAATTTAGAGCAGTAAAAGTTCTCTCTATCCAAGTCTGCCACATCGCAGTGGGGAAGAACCCTAGATGCCAAAGGAAAGAGAGGAAAGAGCCAGGAAAAAGCAGACTTTCTCTTCCCTCTTCCTCAATGTTCAGAAAGGAATACATTCTGTCCTGTAGGCTTGATTTCTCATTTTTGTTTAATCACCTGAACGTGAAGATGTCCATTTTTTAGCTTCAAAATTTATATTCACTAAGGCTATCTTGGTGTTTTTTAAAAACTTCCAAGTGCCTTCAAACTCTCAGGTTTGGTGATAATTTGACCCATAATGTGGAGAATAACAAAATCTGTGTGATGGCAGATATTCTTTTAGAATATCTAAAAGAATTCCTTTACGTAAGATCTTAACTTTCCAAGAAATGACAGTTCATAGACAGACTTTTGTACCTAAGCAGGATGGTGTAGCTTTGAAAAAGGGTGGAATTTTGCATCTTCTATGAAAATCCTATCTTTGAATTATAAGAGTGTGTGGCTTCTAGTACTATAATTAGAAAGGATCATTGGATTACTTGTGTGCTGGCAGTCATGCTTATGAAAGCCTACCGATTCTTGATGAGAATTTCCAATTATTTCAAAAAAACAGCAGGCTCTGTGGCTCCTCCTCCGGGGGTTCCTAGTATAACAAGGTAAATTCAGTTCATGCTGATGCTGGAAACTGCTGGCACAACTAGAGTCCCCCTTTTGTCCAGACAAGATGGATCTGGTGGTCTCTGGAGAACTCAGGCTTCTCAAATGATGCCCACCCTCCCTTCTCCATTATGCTTGTCTCCTGTCATGGGCCTCAGCTGATTTTTACTGGAGTGAGACAGTTATGCTTCATCTCTGGGCTAGCCATTAGACCTAGGAAGGGAGAAGGTTTACTTTGATATTATTCATTCCTGGCAATTCTGTGTTCTCAGTGGAAGGAGACACTCAATTTTAAGAAAAAAGAAAACTTGCTTTAGGTTTCATGTTTGAAACTAGGGTAATAGAGTTAAGCCATTTTTTTCACAAGATCATTTTCCATGGAAATGCTGCCCCAAAGTGAAACATGCATAATTGGTGTATCTCGTTTAAGTCCTCCAAAACAAGTGAGTAAAGAACATGCCATCATGCCCCACATCTCTCTATTCTGTCTCCTCCTTCTGTTTACTGTCATTCTGTATTCATCCTTCTTTTTAAAAATTTATTTTGAGACAGAGAGAGAGAGAGAGCGAGCGAGCGAGCAGGGGAAAGTCTGAGAGAGAGGGAGAGAGAGAATCCCAAGCAGGCTCCACGCTGTCAGCACAGAGCCCCGTGTGAACCTCAAACTCACAGTGAGATCATGACCTGAGCCGAAATCAAGAGTCAGATGCTTAACCGACTGAGGCACCCAGGCATTCTCATCCTCATTTTTATGTTCTTTCTCCATGCCAGAGTTTCTCAACCTTGGGACTATTGACAGAACCAGATAATTCTTCACTATAGGGGACTATCCTGTTCAATATAAGGTGTTTAGCAACATCCCAGGAGCTAGCACCAGGAGCTAGCTGCACTCCCCAAAGTTGTGACAACCAACCAAACTATGTTTCCAGATGTTGCCAAATTTCCCCTGGGGGTTAAATCTCTCCTGGTTGATAATTACTAATCTAACCCTGGATATAATTCTTCCAACTCTGCCGTAATCAGCTGTATAATCATGACCATGTAACTCCACCTCTATGGGCAACAGTTTTAACACTTTAGTAGTTGCAGAATTTTCTACATGGCATCCCTCTTCATTCTTTAAACCCATTCTCCTGCTCAGGGCTTAAGCTTACCAGTGGGCCCAGTTCATATTTCCTTTAACACCTCTACATTATATATGTATATACCTTACACACTCTACCTGCATTGTAGCCAAAGTTAAATCTGCTTTTTTCACTAACATAGTCCTGCCAGCTTCACTCAACATTTCAGTAATATGTATTCCAGAGACACTGAGTTTTGGATAATAAATGAATGAATGAAATTATGAAATGTTGAATTAATTGCTGAATCAATGAAAGAATGTATTAATAATTTTAACGGCTTGAGTTACCTTCACATGACAGAAGTACTGCGCACCTTCTAAAAGCAATTTTTCCTCAGTTTCTTCTGCTTATATCTAGAGATTGACTGAATGAAAAGATTTTTAAATCATCACATCAGTTTTTCCTACATTATTTTGTCCAAATATCAAGGCAACCTTATTGCTAACCAAACAACTCTCATCTCACTTTCAATCTCCATTGTATATGGCCTCTACTTCCCCAGGTTACTACCCCTGGATTATATAATAAGGAAGCTGGACCAAATAATAACAAAAAGGAAAAAAAAATATTGTTAAAAACTTACTAGTGAAAACACTGGAAGGGTTATTTAGAAAGTGCCACTTCTGGGGCGCCTGGATGGCTCAGTCAGTTAAGTGCTGGACTTTAGGTCATAATCTCATGGTGGGTTTGAGCCCTACATCTGTGCTGACAGCTCAGAACCTGGAAGCTATCTAGGATTCTGTCTTTCCCTCTCTCTCTGTCCCTCCCCCACTTGCACTTTCTCAAAAATAAATAAACATTAAAAGAAAAAAAAAGAAAATGCCACTTCTAATTCATTAAATTATTACCCCTGTCCAGCCTTATATATCTTGATTCTTCTCCTTCCCCTGTCCCCTGGGTTAAATCTTTCCCAACAAAATACATTTCTGAAGAAGTTATAAAGAAGCAATTGTTTCCATTGGGGCTTTTTATCTCTAGAGGAAAGCATCATTTCCAGATGGCCTAAATTGCCTATCCTGCCTGTACAACTTCCTGAGCTTTTATGTAAATATAACCACAGCTTTTTTTTTTAAGCTAAAAAAAAAATCACACATTTTTAGTGAATCCATAGTTTAATAAATAAATTTTTCCAGGGTGCCTGGGTGGCTCAGTCGATTAAGCATCTGACTTCAGTTCAGGTCATGATATCCCAGACTGTGGGTTCAAGCACCGCATCAGGCTCTGAGCCTGCTTTGGATTATGTCTCCCTCCCTCTCTGTCCTTCCCTGACTTGTGCTGTGTCTCTCAAAAATGAATAAACATTAAAAACAAACAAAGAAACAAACAAACAAACAAACCTTTCCTTGGGGTACCCGGGTGGTTCAGTCAATTAAGTGTCTGAATTTGGCTTAGGTCATGTTTTCACTGTTCCTGAGTTGGAGCTCCATGTTGGGCTCTGTGCTGACAGCTCAGAGCCTGGAGCCTACTTCAGATTTTGTGTCTCTCTCTGCCCTTTCCCTGCTTTGTCTCTCTCTCTGTCTCTGTCTCTCAAAAACAAATGAACATAAAGAAATTAAAAAATATATAAACCTTTCCTTTACAAGCATCAAATATAGGTTTAAACTGTATGCCTTGAGGTTGGCTTAAGATCCTATGGTTTTATCATTTCAAGCTCCAATAAGTTTCAAAGTTGAATGGTTATATCCTACTCTGAAGGTCTTAGAATTTGGATACTTAGGTACCCATGAATAAACAATTAGTGTTTCTCAATTATGTAAAAAGCCATAGATAACAAACAAAATGAATGGGCTCTCTTCCTAGGGGCAGGAAGATGAACTCAACTTGACTGAGAATAATGCTAAGGAAAATGAGATCAATGCTTAGATGCATATGAGAAAAACAATTACTGCATAGGCTAGACTTGCTTGGCCAGGACCTTTGCCTCCTATGTTATGGTGCAAAGTCAGTGGGGGAAAGATTACCTTTGAGATGACTGCCTCTGCACTGTTGAAGACCTTGTTTACAGTGAATACCTCAACTGAGTGTTCCTACTTAGAGAATGATCCTCATCAATGTTATTTGGGTTGTGTTAGTGGTTTGAAGCATGAAAACATAGTATTATTGAAATATAACTTGTGGGTTATCTAATGCAATCATTTTTTATAGTCAAGGAGTACTTAATGCAGGAAAATGACCCATAAACCATCTGTCCAGCAGTATACTGGTTTTTTTTTCAAAAATTTAATGTAAATTTCACCTAAATTTGGTAAAAAGATTGATGACAATCACAGTGTAGAATTTTGACTGTTTGATTAATGTCTCTTAATCATTCAAAATCTTTCCTAATTTCCTTTATGAGCCAAAGGACATTATTACAATACAAGTCATTCCTAATATTCTATATAAATGGATACTATAAATCCAGTCAACTGGTCTTCTGCTATCCCTTGAATAAGAATTCAGCCTTTGTTCTTGCTGCTTTCTTTGCTTGGGATTCTCTTTCCCTAGAATCTGCATTGATGGCTTCCTTATTTTCTGTTCAAACTTCACTATATCCCTGAAGCCTTCTCTGTCTTTATGCACGTAATATAACATAATGCCATTTCTGGCATTTCCTATCTCCTTATTCTGTTTTATTTTTCTCAAAAAAAAATACATTGTATTATTTGCTTGTTTTCTTGTGTCTTCTAATAGAATGTAGGTGCCATGAGAGCAAGGGCTTTGTTTTGTTTTCTGTTGTATTAATGGCACCTGGAAGAGGGACTGACACATCATAGGCACTTACTACATATTTGTTGAAGAAGTCAACTAGATCATCAATTATCAAGTCAAATTAAAGTTGTATTTTTAAAGACATCAATCAGAACTGAAGAAGAATATAAGACTCTCCACCAGATCCCCAGACTTTAAATTAGAAGCCAAATCCTTCTGATACCTTATGATGAATTTAAAAAGCATATTTCCTTACTTTTATCAAACATTTAGGAAAATAAAGTTCACATAAAAATAAGGATTTCTGGATTACTTTGAATATCCGAATCCCACTGTCTATAGTTGGAGCCAAACAGTGGCTCATTCACATACATCAGTTGTATGCTCTGTTGACCATCACAACCTGCAGACCTCTTACGGTTTCTTTAATCTGGCCGCTTCTAGTTATGTTATTTGCTTGGCTACTGAAAGCATTTAAAGTTACAAAGTTTGCTAAATGAACTGCTGAGTGCTTTGTCTAACCACTTAGGGGAATTAATGACTAATCACGGAAAAGGTGAATCATCACAACTAGAGTTATTAATGGTCACCAACACACTTTTAATACACAACTCACAAAACAACACTAAAGCAGAGAGTTGGGGGACCGGGCTTGTTTGGCAGTGATCACGCAAGTGGAATCTGTCAGACACTATCAACACTTCTGCAACACATCTGTGCCATCGCATTCGTCCCTCATTGAGCCCTTTTTTCAAGTTTACACACCCAAACTCTCAACCCTGAATAGAGTTAGCATACTGTTCTTGAAATGCTAACCTACAGTCTTTAGCTATGATTAGTCCAGTGACTTGTATAGAGCAGTGAAAGAAGAGGACATGGAGCCGGTTAAAATGACAAAATAGGCAGTAAGGGAAATTTCAGACTTCTCAATTTGGTCAAGTAAAACTCTGTCTCAGATGCCACATCTGTGAAGTAATCACTGTTGCTTATTGAGAACTCATATACATGATTCTAGATACTTTATACATATTAACTTATTTTATCTTTGCAATGACCCAATAAGCAATTAATTAACTAGGTCAAGACCTAAAGCTAGGAAATGTGAACCAGGATTTAAACCCAGATATTCCAGCATTAGAGAACATTTTGCCATCACATGCCAGAGCATTGTCTTCATAAAACCCACTAATGTATGTAAAGTTCTTTTTAAATTAAAAAAGATTATTTTACCAACCTGATTACCCTTTATTCTTCTACAAATGAACTTTGAGAGTTTGGAGGTTGTGGCAGAGAAGTACAGCTATTCTTATACCCTGAGGGAAGAATGGTCTTCCTCTATGGAGAAGGTCTCCTCCTGTTTGACCCAGTGCTCAGCTTCAGAAGGGAAGCACGTGGAGTGGTGTCAACATGAAATGAACAAACCTTTTAGAACTCCTGTAAAAAGGAAGAGAGTTTAATTCAAGCCCAAGTTAGGACAGCTTCCCTGCCTGAGATATATAGTCTTCACAAAGAAGAGAATGCTCCATAAGGGAAGGTTTGGAGGTGTAGTGTTATATACATTTTTTTTTTTATGTTGAAAGTTACAAATTATTAGACAAAGGACATTTCAGAAAGTTGCAGACCTTAAGTTCTAGTGTATTCAGGGATATATGACTTGAATCTTATGGAAGTCAGAGAAGTTTCTTACTTTTTCTTATCTTTTGTGTTCAGAATGTACCCTTTTGGTCATTTTCTTTAACGAAGCAGGTGTACAATGTGTGCTTGGGGCAGAAATAGAGTCCATGCTTTGGGGTTTCGCAGAGTCATTTTGACCTTGGTAAAAATGTTAAAGTATAGCTTCCCTAGGAGCCTAGGAACAGGGCCCACAACCAGTAAAAGTTGAAAATTTCCTTTATCAATAGTGAGAGAGAAGGGAACATTTGCCTAGATAGACGATTCAGCCATATCAACCTGGCTGTCAGTGAGGTGACAGATGTCACAGCCAGATAGTCCTTACATCCCTTATGTAAAGTTCTTAGCATAGCTCCTGACAGGTAAGTTGTCAATATAGTCGAGTTATTATGTAACTTAGAACTTTGAAGTCCCAGTGGGTTTCTTTTTTAGTTTCTTTTTCTTTTTTTGTTTTTCGGTATAGTCTCCTTTGCCCCATTTACAACATCCCCAAAACAATGCTCTTGTTAAAATTCAAGACTCCTTCATTGGCATTTCCTGAGCCAATTGTGGAACCTGAGTCTCTCTCCATCTGCTTCTAGCTCCTATAACTGGATTTCTATTTCATTTTGGTCTGCTTTCTAAATTCGTCATCCAACAACCTGTCTAATACCCCCAGCAACACCTGCATCCATGAATTAATCTTGCCAGGCCCTTCCCAATTTCTGGAGCCCTGCCCCTGGGACTTTGTGTTCCACTTGGTAAATAGAGTTCTGAAACTGGTCCAAGCTCTGTTCTGTAATAAAATATGCAAGATCAAGATGCTATTAATGAAGCTACGGCAAAAACCCAGGGGTTCTACCTCCAAGCTGCTGTCTGAGTCAGTGGTTAAAATAATCTAAAATACCAAATCTAATTTTCCTACACACATGCTTATATATCCAAACAAGTATATTAGAATTCTGTGGGTTTTAGACTATCCCTCAACAGAATATTAGACAACAGGAACATACACATTTATTAGATAAGAGAAGATTCTTTAAATTATTCTATCATCTCAACTATGCCATTATATATTTTGTACTTGATTTTTCTCATACAAAACTAAATTGAAAAATTATTAAAAAACAAAACTATCTAGGCATCTCTAGAAAAAAGAAAAACAGCAAAAACACTTTCTCCATTTAATCACCCAGCTATGAAATCAGCACGTGATTTCTCAGTTCTGTTGGCTTTAAGTGAGCATGAGGAGTGAGTTGTCACAAAAGACTCCTCAGGTTGCTTCCATATCCTGGTTATTGTAAATATTGCTGTGATAAACATAGAAATGCATATATCTTTTTTCATTAATGTTTTCTTTTTGGGGGATAAATACCCAATAGTGGTATTACTGGATCATATAGCATTTCTGTTTTTAATTTTTTGAGGAACCACCATAGTGTTTTCCACAGTGGTTGCATTTTTGCATTTGTATTCTCACCAACAGTGCACAAAGGTATCCTTTTCTCCACATCCTTGCCAAAAGTTGTTATTTCTTGTCTCTCTGATTCTAGCCATTCTAATTGTTATGAGGTAACATGTCATTGTGGTTTAAATTTGAATTTCCCTAATGATCAGTGATGTTGATCATATCTTCCTGTGTCTGTTGGCCATTTCTATGCCTTTTTGGAGAAATGTCTATTTAGGGCCGCTGCCTATTTTTTAATCAGATTGTTCTCTTTCTTTCCTTCTTTTCTCTTTTTCTTTCTTTCTTTTTTCTCTTTCTCTTTCTTTCTTTCTTTCTTTCTTTCTTTCTTTCTTTCTTTCTTTTTTGGTGTTGAGTAGTATAAGTTCTTTATATATTTTGGATATTAATTACTTATCAGATATATCATTTGCAAAAATCTCCCATTCAGTAGGTTGTTTCTTTGTTTTTTGATGAACTTTTTTTTTTCTGTGCAAAAGCTTTTTTCTTTTGTTATATATAGCCCCAATAGTTTACTTTTTGCTTTTGTTTCCCTTGTGTGAGACCTATCCATAAATATGTTGCTAGGAGTGATGTCCAAAAGATTACTGCCTATGTTTTCTTTTAATAGTTTTATGATTTCATGCCTCACATTTATGTCTTTAATCCATTTAGAGTTTATTGGTGTGTGTTGTGTTAAAAAAAATAGTCTACTTTCATTCTTTTGCTTGTTAATTATACTTCAATTAAAAAACTATGCCAAAAATAAGAAAAAAACATAAATCATACATAGCAGGAAACAAAGTATTATGGGCTGGTAATGCTAAGAGAATAATAAGGTGGCATTATAATAACATTATAACAACAAAAAGTCTTTTCTTTTTTTTTTTTTTTTTTTTTAAACATTTATTTATTTTTGAGACAGAGAGAGACAGAGCATGAACGGGGGAGGGTCAGAGAGAGGGAGACACAGAATCCGAAACAGGCTCCAGGCTCTGAGCTGTCAGCACAGAGCCCGACGCGGGGCTCGAACTCACGGACTGCAAGATCATGACCTGAGCCGAAGTCGGCCGCTTAACCGACTGAGCCACCCAGGCGCCCCAAAAAGTCTTTTCAATGTATGCTGGGTCTTCTCAAACTATAGCCAAATCCCGAATTATGATCTATACAATTTAAGGGAACTTCACAATGTAGGAATATAATCTTTATGTTGTGGAGACTAAGTTCTTAAATAGTAAGATCCCAGGAAGTTTTCAAGAAGGAACATTTTATCCACCAGCATTGCAACTAGGGCAATAGGGAGTATTTTGAGATTGGACACAAAAAGAAATGAACTAAGACACAGACATAGAGAGCATAATAATGGATTGTGGAAGGAGAGAAAAATAACTGAAAACCAATGGCCAAAGCCAAATGTATTCAAATGTTGTAATGTGAAAATAACTTTCATATGACCATTTGAGGAGTAAAAAGACTAAAGATTTTATAGAGTAGATTGAGGAAGGTAAGTCAAAGTTCAGTTTTGTTCCATGAATTATTCACTGTTCGAATTCTCCAATGCTGTATGACAATAATCAGAAGGAGATAGAGGCAGCAAAGCTAGGGTCACAGCATTTGGATCGACAGTTGGGATTAATGAAGAGGGAATTTGAGGAATAAGGATGGAGGCTTAGGTTTTACAGGTTCACAGTGAAGAGCTTATGGTCCTTAAGGATCATTCACAATACACAAAGAATATTTTTCAAATTTTGATAGCTTGAGAAGAGTTTTAAATCTGGAGACAGGTTTTCTTTCTGTTCTTCTCCTCTTGTTTCTAAGAGAATATATGGGATAGGGCAAGAGTTAAGGATACCTAGATCAGGATTTCCTTAGAATTTTAACCAAGAACTAGAGTTGAAACAGTTTTGAGGTTTGAAACTTCCCTGTGACAGCAATGGCTGTAGATCATTAAGATGTTCCATCAAGAGAGAATTTGCTGTGAGGAGAATTGTTGCTGACAGACTGCAGCTGCCACAATTTCAGGATCCAACCGAGCATTTTTGATGAAGCTACTGTACCCTTTACTGCTCCCAACCAATGACTGCACACAAGGATAAGGCTAGAGATGGGCAATCGCTGCCTAGAGCAGGTCTCCCCTGATGAAAAGCTTTGCTTTGGGGGCTCTCAATAAGCCTGGACAAGACTTTGTCTCCATCCATCATCCTTCCTCTTTCCTTCCCTTCTTTTCCAAGGTCAGACTGCATTGTCATCCAAAGGCTCTGCTTGACTGCTCCTGCTCCTTCTTTCATTACTGTCAGAAATGTTTCCCCCAGTAAATCTTCTGAACTTTTAAATCTGTCTTGACGTCTTACCTTTTGGGAGACCCAAACTGACACATTAACTCATTTATCAAAATAGTGAAAACATATCTGAGAAACTGTGTTTAACTAATGGATACGTCTTTACTCCATATCCAAAATCTTCTAGAGGTCATGACACCACTACAAAGAGGCGGGCGAAGCAATCCACAGTAACCACATTGATCCAGAGAGGTTTTCAAAAACTTCCTTGGTCTTTCTTAGAAGAGAGGAGACACTATAGCTCACATCCATATAAGTGGATATAGCCATTGTCCTTGTAATAGCCTGGATTATCTACAAAGGGATTCTGAAATGTGAAACAAATTAATTTGGAACAAGTCAATGATGATTGATTGTATTTTCAACCTGTTTTTCCTTCATATCTACTTAAACATAGGCATTAGAATATTATTTTTTTCTTTATTTTGTACAAGTGAGTTAGTGATTGTTGTAGATATTTTCAAGAACATCTTATTAATTGCTTTTTTGTAAGGCCAATTCCTTTTGTTCTTCTTCATGGTTAAAATTCATTTAAATACTGTGCTGGGATAACTGGCAAGGAAAGGTACTCTATTTCCTACATGTAATTAAAAGTATGCTGAACCCCAAAGTCTGAAACTACAAATAATAAATCCTAGCAGTAAACATTATAATATTTCTTGATACTTCAGTAAACAATAAGTCAGACACTATAAAAAAGAGTTTACACAGTAAATGAACAAACATATTAACAGCATTAATTGTGATGATTAATGTATATTATAGTAACTAGAGTGAGACCAGATGCTTATCTAACGATTTGGGGGAGAAAACAGCTTATTTTAAGGAGGGTTTATTTGGAATTGAGATGGCATCTTAGAACCAAGAGAAAATACCAGGCAATGCACTATGAACATATCCTAGTATTAAAACATATCAGATAACTAATGTCATGTTTCAGTAGACTCCAATTACCTTTAGACCCATTATTACTGCTATTCTTAATGCTTCATCAGGAATACATTTTTTTCCTTCAAGTTTATTTTCAATTTTGTTACTGTATTCTTTAGTTCACTTTATTAAGCACCAGTCAGGTATGAAGCCTTGTGGATATCAACAGCAACAAAATGAACAAGATATAGTTTCTGAACTCTGAGATCTAATATGATTATTTTAAATAGATCATGGAGTATAGTTCCCTGTTAAAAAGCAAATACTTCTACAACTACAGACAAAGGAGATATGTGATTGCCTACCAAAGTGACAATATATTATTTAGACCAAGACACTTTTGAGAACGAAAAGATGAGCCATTAATTGTTATTCTGAATCAAAGGGCATTCACTGGGACTGACCAGACAATCTAGGATATTTAATCATCTATCTGAAACCAAATTCCCTGGAATGTATCTTTTTCTATAAAATGTCATATGCACTCTGCTCTGTATCCACATCTCTCAGGTTTGGCAGATTCACCCTAAACAGAAACAGGAGAAGGTCAGGAATAGGTGTTGGTGCTTAACTAGTATCCTCCTGAAAGTATGGAGAGAAGTTAAACTCATCTGAATTGTAATATCACTTTCATGAAGCATCCAATACATGTGACTGACTCTATGAGAGAATGAAAGGACAGCACATGAGTGATTAGATATTTTATTCCTATTCTATCTTATTTTATTAGATATATATTCAGTGGTGAGACACCAAAAAACAGCCTACCAGCAATTTCAATAGGGTTAAAATTTATTTACTTACAATTTTATTCTCAAAGAATAGGGGTAAGAATTCTTCAGACTGACCTAAACGTATCCACAATTGGGAGATCCAGTGTGATCTAAGTCACTGGAGACTTAGATCTAAGTCTAAGAGAATTAAGTCACCAGCTTTAATAAAAAGCATCTTTTATGAAAATTTCAACCCACCAAAATGTCTGTCACCTGAATTCCACCAGACTTTACAATATTCTTTTATACTTATGTCTTTTTAAGCTTACCTTCATATGTTTTCTATCAACTTAAATATTAACTCACTTAAGTCAGTAATAGGACTCAGGGGTCACACAAAATCTTTCCTCTATGAATAATATTTTTTGCTCATCATGTGAACATTTAATCCTTTCCTTGACTATAAATAAGCAGCCAAAGTTTATAACTGACTATTCATGTGCTACAGTAAAACAAAGAACATAAAGAACACTGTAGCTGCTCATAAATTGAAGCTTTGGTCTGAATTACATCATTCATATTATTTCTCAGAACTGAGTCCACATGAAATCATTTTTTTACATTCAAATGATCAAAAAGTCCTTTTCACATACTGAAAAGTTACTTTACTCCTATGGCTCTATGCTGTAAATACAGTTGAATGTGGAAGATGAATATTATCTTAAGTTCCTTAACAGCAGACATGATGGTATATATACACTGGGTCAACTGCGGCATCCCTGGAAGGGTTGCCATCCCTGGCTCTCCTTTCAAGAAATGATTTATTATTCAACTGCAAGAAGTGTAGTTAGCCAACAGCTTGGAGCTGTGAGTGCATTTAGGATCCACCTCAGCTTTTGGGTGATGGCCATATATTTCTGGGGCAGCTCCCAGACAAGGAGTTAGATAGTAGGCTAGTATATCTTGGATATTTCTCTATACATTGAGATTCTTCTAACGGGCAATCTCTTCTCTGGAGGCCCCCAGTTGAGTTGGCCAAGACTTTGTCAGTACTGTATTACTCCTGCCCAACCCTTCTTCCTCCCTTTTGTTATCTTTCACAGGCATTAATCTCCAATAAACCTCTCCACTCTCAGCTTCATCTCAACACGTGTTTTATAATAGGCCCAACTAAGACACACAAACTATTTTAAAAAGTGTCTGTGCCTTATGTCTGGTGCCATTAGTTCTTCCTTCATAAATTATTTCAAGGTCTGCTATGTAGTATTCTTCAATAAGCCAGCTCTGGGATTGCTTATCCCTAAGCTTTTTTGGACAACAGTCCTCACAGAGAGTTTTATGAAAGCTATAGGCCATCTATATTAGAAAACCATACATAAAAATTAAAATTTATATGCATTTTCAGGGTTTCATGGAGCCATGTTTTAAAACTGGCAAGTGGACCCATGCAATAAAAACCATTCCCTTAAAGAAAATGTCAAATTTTGTGTGGTTTGGAATACAGAGGAGAGATTGAAGGCTTCTCACTTGGTAACCATGCCTGTAGGGTCTGAACTGCCTGGTGTGTTAAGTGTCTATTCAATATCCAGTTTATTGGTCAGAAATTTTCAGTGGCTCCTATTGTACACATACAGAAAAAAAGCATCTTTTGTCAGCCAACATTTACTTTAGATAAGGCCAGCCAGTGTTTCTTGCCTGTCACCCCCTTTGTGTTATTCTTCTTCAGTTATACCAGATTCTAACTAGTCCCTTTGTGTACTCAATTCCTAAACTTCTAAATCTTTTCTCACTGTAATTCCTATTCATTGAATTTATTTTATACTACTTCCTCCCATTTCTGTCAGTTCCTATTAGTTTTTTAAAGATCAAATGCAATCCATCCTTCTTCCTATGGCTTTCCTAGAATTTACACATCAATCTGTTGCTCTCCCAATTTATTCACTCTTTGTATATTAAACAAGAAAAAGTAGCAGGCATATCACCCAGTGTTTGTCTCCACAAATAGGTTATATTGAACTTCTTTTGCCAGAATTTATTATTTCCCATCCCCCAGAAGAAGGTCAAGAACACAGAATTGGAGTACATTAGCTGCCTAGCACCACGAACAAATGACATACCTTCTACTTCTTTTTTTTTTTTTCCTACTAGTGTTTTTCCAGTAATTTTGGCTGGTCACTTTAAACAACAAGCCAAGGAAAAGTAAGGAAGAATTGCACATTAGGCACCTCGTGGAAAAATATTTTTAATATGTATGGAGATATTACCATACATAAATGCATATTTGTTGTTCCATTTTGCTTCACTGCGTTTCATTCTGCCTACAAGGAACTAAACTTACTTATGAAAGAATTCCAGAAAATCACTTTAAGTTTTGCTACTATAACAAAAGAAGCTTCAGAAAGAAGTAGAGGCATGCCCATAACCCCTGTCTCATAATAAATTCATGTACAAGATAGTTTAAAAGTAGCTCCATTTCATTGACTGTTCTATGTCAAGACAAAAGGGTGTAATTGATATTTGAAGCTCAATGAGAATGAGCTTATCATATCCTCACCTAAGTACAGGTTTTATTACAAGAGGAAATGAAAGAAAACTGTGAGGATTCTGGATAGGGAAGGAATGTGCAAACAGATAAAGTAGAGAAAAGAGGAGTGGGAAGAGGAAAAGAAACAAAATAAAGGGATAAAAGGAAATTCTAGTTGTGAAAATACATGGAAGGAAATGAGAGTGGAGGGAGAAGAATGCAAATATTGATGACTGTATATTTTTCCTTATTAACCTACATATTCTAAATCCAAAAGAGCTAAAAAAATCCATCAAGTTCCATTTTAGGCAAGTGGACCAAGAAAAACTCACATTCCAAGAACGATCAAAAAAGCTTAATAAGATAAATAAAATAAAGTCACTGGAGACTTACTAAGATAAAGATCCCAAAGAATAGAGAAGTCAAGTAACTTGATCTTGGAATATGGACTCTTTTTGTTCTGGGTAACTAGTTATTAGGTAAGCAAAAGTGGTGGTTGAGAAGCTGAAGTGCTGAATTAACTTTCAGTAATCCCAGGACTAGAGAAGCTAAATTGTACTTAAGGAGAGATCCTAGTAAACACCTTAAGCTTTCAGTTAGACCCAGACGTGCTGTCTTCAAGGACTTAGGGTGAAACGACATAAACAACCTGGCAAGAATGAGCATCTCTCTGTATAATTTTAACTCTTGGAAAGTATAGGTGATCTGTCCTAGAAGCAACATTTAATTCTTAGTGAAGAATAAACTCATATACATTTTATTTACAATTAAAAAAAAAAGTCCAAAATTTAATCAACAACAACCAGGCCTAACAAAAGAAAAGAAATAACCAAATGTAAAAGAAACAATATAAAATAAGCAGACCAGGGTGTGGAATACTCTTAAAAAGTTAAAAGTATACCTAGAACTCGATCATTCCACTGCTATAGGTGAATCTCATTTTCTAGAGTTTTATGTCAGTAGAACTCGATAGAACTCGATCATTCCACTCCTATAGATAAATCTCATTTTCTAGAGTTTTATGTCATTGGAATTATGTAGTATATACTCTTTTTCATTTGACTGCTTTTATTCAGTATCATTATTTTGAGACTTATCGATACCACTAAGTGTAAGTCCATCTCTTTTGTTGATCGGTTTAATGTTCCACATTTGTTTATAGATTTGTACATGTATTTACGTACCATACTTGTTTATGTATTAAACTGATGAGAGGCATTTGGTTGTGTCCAGAGTTTGGCTATTATAAATAAAGCTTCTATGAATATTTATGGACAAATATTCATAAGGTATAAGCTTTCATTCACTTGCATAAATAGGAATGGAATGACTAGATCTTCAGGATATCTGTTCTCACTGCTTTTAGTCTATATAGTATTGGAAGTCCTAGCTACAATAATAAAGCAATAAAAAGATATTAAAGCATAATTAGAAAGAAAAAAATCAAACCGTTATTTCAGTGGCATGATGGTGTATATAGAAAAATCCCAAGGAAACTACAAAAACTCCTAGAAAAAATAAGTTCAGCAAGTTTGTAGTATACCAAATCATCATAAAAAAAATCACTCATGTTTCTACATACTATCAATGAACGCTAGAAACCAAAATTAAAAATAAAGTATGATTTGCAAACATTCTAAAAATAAAATCCAGGGTGCCTGAGTGGCTTAATTTGTTAAGCGTCTGACTCGATTTTGGCTCAGGTCATTATCTCACAGTCATGAGATACAGCCCTGCAATGTAGGTGAGCACAGAACCTGCTTAAGATTCTCTCTCCCTCCCCCCCCGCCCCTAATATTAACATAAATAAATAATAAATAAATAAAATAAAATCTAAGAAATCTAACAAGATGTATGCTGAAAACTACAAAAGACCTAATTATGGTGGCTAGGATTTCCAGTATTTTCCACTTTTCCAGACTAAAAATGATGAGAAAAGATATCCTGACCTTCTTCTTGATCTTAGGGTTATAGAACTTAGTTTTTCACAATTAACAATGGCCATAGATGTAGATATTTTATAGATGCTACATATCATGTTGGGGAAGTTCTCTCTATTTCTAGTTTCTGACAATTTTATCATGACTTGAATTTAGCCAAATGCTTTCTTCTGTATTAACAGGACCATGTGATTTTTTTGTCTTTATTGTGTTAATGTGATGCTTTGCAATTGATTGATTTTTGACTAATGATCTAAGGTTTAATCCCTATAATGAACTCCACTTGTTTATGGTGTATAATTTTTTTATATATTTGTCATCTTCTTCTTCTTCTTCTCCTTCTCCTTCTTCTTCTTTTTTTAGAAAGAGTGCACATGCGTGCATGAGTTGGGGAGGGGAGGACAGGGAGAGGGAGAGAGAGAGAATCTTAAGCTTTCAGTTAGACCCAACATGGAGCCTGACATGGGGCTTGATCTCATGACTTGATCTCAAGATCATGACCTGAGCCAAAATCAAGAGTTGGATGCTTAACTAACTGAGTGACCTAGGGTCCCCTATATATTTCTGTCTTCTATTTGTTAATATTTTGTTGAAGATTTTTTTAAGTTTGTTTATTTTTGAGAGAGAGCTAGAGAGAGAGAGAATGTGGGGTAAGGGCAGAGAGAGAGAGAGAGAGAGAGAGAGAGAGAACAAGAGAGAGAATCCCAAGCAGGCTCTGTGCTGACAGCACAGAGCCTGAGGTAGGGCTTGATCCCACAAACTATGAGATCATGACCTGAGCTGAGATCAAGAGTTGGGTGTTTAACTGACTGAGTCACCCAGGTGTTCCTGTTGAAGATTTTTTAACTATATTCACAAGCGATCTTGTTCTATAATCGCTTTTGTTTATTTGTTGTACAGTCTGGTTTTGTGACTGATGTATACTGGTCTCATAAAATGATTTGAGAAGTGTGATAAATGTTCCTCTTCTGCTAATTTCTGCAAGAGATTATTTAGAATTGGTGTTAATTCTTCTTTAAACATTTGGTAGAATTCTTTGAAATCATCTCGGCCTGGTGTTCTTTTTCAGGAGTTTTGTTCTTTTGTTTTACTAGTGAATTAAAAGTTTTAATAGTTATAGGGGCATTTAAATTGTATATTACATATTGACTGAGCTGGTTTATGCATTTACAGGAATTGGTTCATTTCATCTATATTGTCTAATTTATCCGTCGAGAGTTGTTCATAGTGCTCCCTTATTATCTTTTTGAGGTCTACAAGGTTAATAGTGATATCTTGTACTTCATTTTTTTTTTTAATTTTTTTTTTCCAACGTTTATTTATTTTTGGGACAGAGAGAGACAGAGCATGAACGGGGGAGGGGCAGAGAGAGAGGGAGACATAGAATCGGAAACAGGCTCCAGGCTCTGAGCCATCAGCCCAGAGCCCGACACGGGGCTCGAACTCCCGGACCGCGAGATCGTGACCTGGCTGAAGTCGGACGCTTAACCGACTGCGCCACCCAGGCGCCCCTTGTACTTCATTTTTGATACTGGTTATTTGTATCTTCTTGTTCTTTTTTTTGTTTTGTTACACATGTTAGAGGCATGTTACTCATGTTAGAGGCATGTTACTCATGTTATTCATGTTTTGTTACTCATGTTTGTTACTCATGTCAATTTTATTAAGGTTTCCAAATAACCAGCTTCTTCTTTCATTGACTTTCTCCGTTATTGAGCTGTCAATTTCATTAAATTCTGCTTATATTTCATTTTGTAAAAATAGTTATTTATGTTGAGAGAGAGAGAGAAAAAAAAGGGAGGGAAAGAGAGGCAGAAAGAGAGGGAGAGAAAGAATTCCAAGCAGGCCCTGCACTGTCAGCATGGAGCCCAATGTTCGGCTCAATCCCATGAACTGTGAGATCATGACCTGAGCTGAAATCAAGAGTTGGGCACTTAACTGACTGAGGCACCCAGGTGCCCCTGCTTATATTTCTTTTTATATTTTTTGACTGATTTGGGTTTATATTACCCCTTTATTCCTAGTTTCTTACAGTTAGAGCTTAGATAACTAAATTAAAACTTCTTTTTTTCTAGTGTAGACATTTGGTGTTAAAGACTTGCCTCTCAGTACTGCCTTAACTGTATTCTGCAAATTTTTATATATCCTATTGCCATCTTTATTTGGTTCAGTGTAATTTTTAATGTTGCTCTAGACTTCTACTTTCATCAATGGATTATTTAAAAGTGTAACTCCAGATGTTGGAGATTTCTGGTAGATCTTTCTATTTTTACTTAATCTGACAATCTCTGCCCTTTAATGAGGGTGTTTAGATAATTTATATTTAATATTATTATTGATATGCGTAGGTTTAAGTTTGTCATCATGCTATTTGTTTTCCATTTATCCCATCTGTCTTTCCCTTCCTTTTCTCTATTTTCTTTCCGTCTTTTGATTGAATGCTTTCTGTATTTCTATTTTTCTTTATGGTTTAATAGGTATATCATTTTAGCAGTTGCTCTAAGGTTCAGATTATGTATCTTTAACTTATACGTATAGTTTCCTACAATATTATACTTTTATTTCTTTCTTTCTGGTCTTTGTGCTATTGTTTTCATATATTTTGTTTATATGTATCTTATAAACTACATAGCAAATTATTACTATTTTAAAAGAGATTTTAAATATAAGAAAAATATCTCACTGTTTACTCATGTAGTTAGCATTTCTCATGGTCATCATTTCTTTGTGTAGGTCCATATTTATTTTATTTATGATATCATTTTCCTTCTGCCTGAAGACGTTCCTTAACACTTCTTGAGTTAAGGCCTTTTGGTGATAAATTCTTTCAACATTATTGCTGGATGTAGAATTCTAGGTTGACTCTTTTTTAAATTCAATACTTCAAAGATAGTGCTCCACTTCCTTGCCATCTGCATTGCTTCTGAGGAGATATGTGCTCTAAACTTCATCATTATTCTTGTACACGTTATGTCTGTTTCTCTTGATGTTTTTAAGATATTTTTCTTTATCATGCATTGTGAGAAATTTGATTATGATGTAGTTTTCTTCCTATTTCTTGTGCTTAAGTTTCATTGAGATTCCTGGAGCTGTGTTGCTTTTTAAATATAATTTGGAATGCTTTTAGTCTTTATTTCTTTGGATAATTTTGTAACACCCTTATCTTTCAGGACTTTGAATTACACACACATTAGTCTGCTTGAATTTTTCTACAGCTAAATGATGTTATTTTTATTTTAAAAAACTTTTGCAGTTTGAATTTCATTTAGGTAGTTTGTAATCACTAGGAGTTCAAGTATACCAATCTTTTGTCTGCAATATCTAATGTGCCATTAATTGCAACCAGTGTATTTTCACCTTTAATGTTATAATTTTCATATCCATAAAGTCAAATTGACTATATTTTTTTTATATTTTCCATGTCTCTATTTAATTTTTGAACATACAGAATATAGTTATAACTATTGTTCTAATTTCCTTTTCTGCTAATTATAATATTTTTTTAGTTCTGATATGGTTTCAATTGATTTATTTTTCTACTATGTTAGGTCATATTTTTCTACCTCTTTGTGTACCTTGTAACTTTCTTTTATTGGATGCTAGACTTGAATTTTACCTTGTAGCTGTGGATAAATTTGTATTTCTATAGATATGTTTAAGTTTTGATTTAGGATACAATTAAGTTATTTGGAATCCATTTGATCTTCTCAGATTTCTTTTTTAGATTTGTAAGTGAGAACATAACAGTATTTAATATACCATTAGTCATTCCCCACTACTGAGGCAAGTATCTTCTGAGTATTCCATCCAGTGATCCATTGATTGTAATGTTTTCCATCCTGGTTTGTAGGACTAGGAAATATTCCTATCCATCTGCCTGCTGATTAATGTTCTCTCTAATCATTTGGCATGGTTCTTTCCTTATATTTTCCTAATATTTTCCATTGTTATTTCCTTATATGTGTGCAGTGATCAGTCTTAAATGAGCTTTGTGCTACCCAGAGTCTCAGTTAAACTCCTAAATTCAAGAAGTCCACTGAAAGAAGTTCCATAGTCTGTAAACTCTCTCAAGATAGTAATCTGTGGCAATTGAAGAGCTTGCCTATTTGTCCCCATACCTCAGGAATCATTCTTTTTAATGACCTGGTGTCTAGTGTCTTGGAAATTATTTTTCATACAAAAAGTTGTTGTTGTTGTTGTTGTTGTTATTGTCATTGTTATATGCAATAGGATAAATCTTATCCATGCTGCTCCATCTTGTAAAGCAATGAAAGTCCTTTCAGCAATATCAGTACAGCAGTATAAAGGATTGGGGAAATGTCAGTCTTTTAAATAAATAATATTATATTAGTTAATCTTACTCATACCTCATACCATATAAATAAATCATTTGTTGACTTAAAAAAATTTACCATGTACATTCTATATTAATATACATACTTAATGTTTAAAAGATTGAGACACAGTGTAGGCATAGAAAAAGAAGCTATGAAATCCATATCAGTACAGAACTTCTAATATTATGGAGAAGATGCAGAGAGTAGCCAAAATGGTATGACCTATTTTCTGATTTATTTAACAAATATGAATCAAATACCTTTCAATGAAGTGCTTTTGGGTAACATAAAGAGGATAAATAAGGTCACTGTTCTCTAGAAACTTAGTTGAAATAGATAATAGCTATATAAAAGATTTTTTAGGTGAGGAGGAAGCAAAATGCTAGCTTTCAAAGAAAAGAAATGCTATTATAGTTGAATTGACCAAGAAAATAGATAAATAATAGAAGACGTGGGTAGATAAGAAGCCATAAGCAAAAAAGTATCAGAGAAGGAATTTGGGTTATTTGGGGTCAGAAATTGGTGTAATATTATATCAAATATTTTGGAATAGAAATTGTGCAAATAAATGTATAAATAAATGCATCGTCATAGGCACATATATAAAATGAAGGGTTTTATCTCAAATATAATGGCTGGAGTTTTATAAGCTTAATCCATTTGAGCTTCAATGGGAAGCTGATTTGGTATAGGGTTAATTAAAAGAGGAGATTTTGACAGAGAGCATCAGGAACGGTATTCAGGAAATGGAACTTAGAACTCACAAATAATTATTTGGAATTACAAAACCAAAAATAGTTACAGAGTTTGGAAATGGCAAAAAGAAATATATATCTGATTAGAGCAGAGACACGGGGTAAAAATATACATGAGATTAATCAATCAAGACCTAGTAAGTGAATGACAGCTGCATCTTTAGCACTTGGCAAGGTGTGCTCTGGGATACAAATGTGTCCTCATCAATTTTATTCAAGAATTATTGATGCTTATGATGTGCAAGATAGAGAGAACTACTTCAAAGGTCTTAAATCAAGACCAGCAAAGAGGGGCATAAATAATGCAGAGATAGAAGCATTTTAAAGCAGTATCAACTAGGTCCAACTGAGAGGTAGGAATAAATGGTGCTGGGGGAATATACTTGATGGGCTGGAATTGTTAGTACAGATTTCATGAATGAGAAGATATTATTTTATCCAAGCCTAATGTGAGATTTGTATAAGAAAAGTCTTTCAGGTAGAGGAATAAAAAAAAGGGTAAATGATAGGTGAAAGAAGAGTGGAAAAATAACTCACCAGAAAAATGGAAGATGCAAGATTACCAGGATGTAAGAAAGAAGAATCACTCCAGCCCCCTAAGCTCTCTATTTCCCTTAAGCTCCTATAGCATTAAACCTCAAGTCCATTTCTGTTGGCCCTCAACTTAAAATGTTCCCTAACTGCTCAGTTTATGGAGCTTATTTCCCCTACCAAGCTAACAATGTCAGTATAGGCACCTACAGTCCATGTATTCCCAAAGTAATATGTTTGGGTTATAAAGAGCTTAAGCCCTGGAGTTGGACAATGTGCATTAAAATCTTGAATCAACTTCTTGCTAGATAAGGTATCTTGGGCAATTAACTTCATGTTTCCGAGCCTCAGTAAAATATGTTTACCAACCATAAAAATGAGTAAAAATGACTTTATCATTCTCCTAAATGTTGATAGTAATATTATTAACAGTAATATTATTGATGGTTGATAGTATGAATTGATAGTTGATAGTAATAATATTAATCTATCTGTATACTATCTTGTTTGAGGGTTAAGTGACTGGTATAAAGCTTTTGTGAGTACAGTGCCTTGAATAGATATCACTGCCATAATTTTATCACTTGGCACCAAGTGGAATGGTATTTTAGGTTGTATTATCTCTCAAAATAGCAAAACTAATCAGAAAGATGTACCTGCTCAGCTATAGAGAAATTGTTCTATTAATTATGGTATAATCATTCAATGTAGTAATATAATTTTTACATTATAATTATAATTAAATTATATTATTATTGTTCTATAATTATGCAGCCATTAAAAATCACATATCTACTGGCTTTATAACAATATGGGCAAAAGCTCAAAATATGGAGCCAAGACAAAGATGGAGTATAAAACTCTTTAACCCATATCAATGTTATTAAATTTTTTTTCAACGTTTATTTATTTTTGGGACAGAGAGAGGCAGAGCATGAACGGGCGAGGGGCAGAGAGAGAGGGAGACACAGAATCGGAAACAGGCTCCAGGCTCCGAGCCATCAGCCCAGAGCCCGACGCGGGGCTCGAACTCACGGACCGCGAGATCGTGACCTGGCTGAAGTCGGACGCTTAACCGACTGCGCCACCCAGGCGCCCCTATCAATGTTTTTAAAGTCTAGAAAGTAAAATAACATTAATAGTGATTCCATCCAGGTTATAACTTTGTAAGCAATTTCTTTATTCTTAAATACTATTTTTATTTTCCAAATTATGTTACTCAATGAATGTGCATTAATAAAACATAAAAATACATAAAGTATCATTTTAATTTTTTTTAACATTTATTCATTTTTGAGAGTGAGACAGAGCATGACTGGGGGAGGGGCAGAGAGAGACACAGAATCAGAAGCAGGCTCCAGGCTCTGAGCTTTAAGCATAGAGCCTGACACGGGGCTCAAACTCACAAACCGTGAGATCATGACCTGGGCTGAAGTCAGATGCTTAACTGACTGAGACACCCAGGTGCCCCTAAGTACCACTATTTTAATTTTTTTTTTCAACGTTTTTTATTTATTTTTGGGACAGAGAGAGACAGAGCATGAACGGGGGAGGGGCAGAGAGAGAGGGAGACACAGAATCGGAAACAGGCTCCGAGCCATCAGCCCAGAGCCCGACGCGGGGCTCGAAGTCACGGACCGCGAGATCGTGACCTGGCTGAAGTCGGACGCTTAACCGACTGCGCCACCCAGGCGCCCCAGTACCACTATTTTAAAAGAATACAACTTACCCACAGCATGGAGCTTGAAAAAGTCATCAGAAATCTAATTCTTTGTTGTTTCCGCAGCCTTATTTGCTAAACTTACACATCACTTTCACTCTTCATTCACAGGTACTCAGTTAGTGCTAGCACATACTTTAAATACATCTGCAGGCGTAATTGAACAAAAAAGACAAAATATATTCATGTAAGCACAAAATGCAACATCCTTGAGAAGTATGCAAAATATCAAAAAATCTATTAATGGCATTGTATCACAATAGGATTGGCAGCTGTGTAAATTCAATTCTCTGATCTATTCTTTAAACTAATTAATTAGAATTCTTGCTGACATATGTTCATGTCGAGGACCACATGTTCACTGCTGATATTCCCACAATAGCTAGTCACAAAGAGTTTCTCATTTGTCTCTCTAGGTTAGGCAGAAAGAGAAAGAAAGGTGAATTCCACAGATTCCAGGTGTGTGAGAAGCAAAGCTAAAATTCAATAAATTCAACTCAAATATGAGATTATTAGGGAAATTTAGAAAGTAGCAATCTATAAAAGAGAGATGAATTAAGGATGCATTGATTAAAGACAGGGTTTTTAAAATTGTTGTTCTTGTTGTTTTGGTTTTTGGTTTTTTGTTTTGCATGCCCATCAGGATTTTAATTAGTTAACATCCATTTTGAATATCTAAGAGGAAGTTGTGGTAAGCAGATTTTCTCATAGGTATTTGACCCCTTTGCTACAAATCTCTCACCTTATTTTACAATTTAATTGAGATTATTGACATATTATAATGTGTATCCATTTGAGTTTTGACAAATGTGCACAACTATGCACCACCATAATCAAGTTACAGAACATTTCTGACTTACAAAAAAATTGTCTAATGCCTCTTTCAGGTCAAATGACTCCCTCTACCCACCCATACCTTGGGCAACTACTGTTTTGTTTTTTGTCATATAGATTAGTTTTACCTTCTTTAGAGTTAAATGAAAATAGAACTATATAGTGTGTACTCTTGTGTCTAGCTTTGTTCACTCAGCATGTCTTTGAGATTCATTCATATTTGGCTTTATTAGTAGTTCATTCTTTTTTATTACTAAGTGGTAATTCATATACTTAGGTATTCCACAAATTTCTCTCTTCACCTGCTGGTGGGCATTTAAGCTGTTCTGAGGTAATGACTTTTATGAATGAAGGCACCATGTACATCTGGGTATAAGGCATTATGTGGAAACACATTGTCTTTTCTCTTGAATACTCCATCTAGAAATAGAATTTCTGGGCCATATGGTCAATTTATGTTTATGTTTATGTATTTGGGCACTTTTATCCTTGACATGATGTGATTATTTACGTACACTCTGGGTTCTGTTATGTTGTTCTGAGAAGTGTGGATGGTTGCTTTAGTAGGCAATTAATTTGACTAAACACAAATTTAAAAATCTCATGCCTCTGGTGTATGACAGCTAAAATCTCAATTTCTTAAGTCTTATTTCCGATGAGTTTTGTTTTGCCTTATGTAACTATGATCCGTAGATGAACTAGAAATTTGGGCTGGGTTTAAATACAGAAATAGGAGTAACCATTCTCTTGCTTTCTTATTTCTGGTGTTTCCTATGCATACACACTTCTGTACCCAGTGTACTTCCTCTGGTTCTTTCATGCAGAACTGGTCTTTCTATGAGATTTCTAGCTGTCTGACACTGAAGCCTTTGGGATTATCTCTGTCCTTGTGATAAAGTTGCAGAAAAGGGAAAACTTACTCCACGCTTGTCACTTGTTCCAAGTTTTGACTGCCCCCTTAAAACTGCTATTTTTTCTTCAGTTGCCAGACTCTGAAGTTGCTTCTGGAATTTTAAAATATTATTTGTGGGAATATTGGCTTACTAAAATGTCATACTTTTATACCATGTATACAGAAGATTTTTAAATTGCAAGGATTGAGGATTTTAATTCATATAAGGCTATATTGGTTTCCTTTTTCTTCTCGAAAATTCACTTTTGATAGTTTCTGGTTTTCCAGGGATTTTTTCATTTTATCTAAAGTTATTATTAAAGTGTTGTTGAAAACACTTCCCTTTTATCTATTTAATATTTATAGCAGTGATTTTCAACTGGGAGTGACTTTGCCCCCCTCCCCCAGGAGACATTTGGCAATGTTTGGAAATGTTTTTGATGGTCAGGACTTGGGTTGCTACTGGCATCTAGTAAGTAGAGGCCAGAGATGCTGCTAAACGTCTTAAAATGTGCACAACAGCATTGCCACAACAAATAATTTTCTGGTCCAAAATAGCAAAAGCCAAAGTTAAGAATGGGGTCTGATGTGATATTCCCTCTTTCATTCCTGATATGATTAGCTTGTTAATTTTATGCATTTTTATCAATCTAGCCAAAATTCATCAATTGTACAAGCTTTTGGTTTCATTGAATTTTATTGTTGTTTGTTTTCTATTTCATTGAATTCCATTCTTGTTTTTATCATTTTATTTCTTCTACTTGAAGTTAAATTTGCCTTTCTTTCTCTACCTTTTCCGGTGGAAGCTTAGATAACTGATTTTAAATCTTTCCTTTTGTAATATTAACCTTTAAAGCCACGTATTTCCCTGTAAGCACTGCTATAGCATCTCACATATTTTTAATCAATCCGAAATATTTTCTAATTTCTCTTTTGATAGTTTTTTGGCCAACAGATTATTAAAAAACATGTTATCTAATTTCCAAATATTTGGGGATATTCTAAATATCCTATTGTCGGTTGAGTTCTAGCAAAGTCTGTTCAGAGACAAACTATGTATGATTTCTGTGTTATCAGAGACATACTCTCTATGATTTCAATCTTTATAAATTTACTGAAAAAATGTATATTCTTTTGGGTGGGTGAAGTGTTCTATAAATGTCAATTAGGTCAGGTAATTTGATAGATTTGTTCCACTTTTGTATATCCTTACTGATTTTCTGTCTTTTTTTTTTTTAATCACTTACTAAGGGAATAGAGATTAAACCACAACTATAATTGGAGACTTGTCTATCTCTGGTTTTAATTCTGTTGGTTTTTGTTTTATGTATTTTGAAGCTCCATTATTGCATGCTTGCACATTCAGAATTGTTATGACTCTTATCATTGTGTAATTGTCTTTGTATACCTGGTAATATTTCTTTTTATGAAATCTATTTTGCCAGATATTAATTTAACCTCTATATCTCTTTCTTTTTCCATTCTTTTACCTTGAACTTATTTGTATCTTCATATTTATAAGTTTTTTTAGACAGGCTAAAGTTCTATTTTAGTTTTTTATTCACAGTGAGAATTTCTTCCTTGTATTTGGACTATTTTATATTTAAGGAAATTATCAATGTTGTTTGTTTTTAAAGGTCAAAGTATATTAATTGTTTTTAAATCACCAAAATGCTTTTTGTTTTTTATTTATGTCATCTGGCTTTGTTCTTTTATCTACCTCATCCTGACTTCTTTTGGAGTAATTGTATACTTTTTCAAGATTACACTTTTTTCTTTTTCAATTTTTTTATTTAAATGCTAGTTAATATAGAGTATAACATTGGTTTGAGGAGAATTTAGTGATTTATCACTTACATATAATACCCAGTACTCACCATAACAAGTGTCCTCCTTAATGCCCATCACCTATTTAGTCATCCCTCCCCCCACCTCCCTCCAGCAACCCTCAGTTTGGTATCATTTTAATCATTACTATTAGTTTATTTGCTACTTATTTTAATTTCGTGGTTACCCTATGGTTTACATTATGCATCTTTAACTTATGAAAGTCTACCTTTAAATAATATACCACGTTACATACATAAAACTTTATAACAGTATACTTCCATTCCTCCCAGTCAGTAACAGGTTATTTTTTTTGTTAGTGGAGAACTAAGTCTCATAGAAGTTACATCCCTATTGGAAGAAGCAGGTGTTTTTTCTCTTTATTATGGTTCCTTGTTCACAAGCACAAATTAATTTTGTAATGTTCCCTATCATTTCTTTTAATGTTTTAGCCATTATTCTATTGTTTCAGAGAGTACTACTTTATACTCTCCAAACCAAGTGAATCTGTAAGCTCTCATTTCAAGAAGTTATCATTAATATATTTCCAGATATATGAAAGTTTTATATAATAAGATCCATTAAATATCATGTTTAAAATGATAGTGAAGGCATGTCCCAAGTTGTGGAGATTTTAGTTTTCTGTAACCATTGTATTTTCACATTATTCTAGAAATCACATGTTCTACTGGCATTGAGAATTTGGAGATACGAACTTGATATCCCCAAAGGGATATAAAGACATACACTTTGCATATGTTCTACTTTAGTTGATGATTCCTAAATTTTCTAAAGAAAGGAAGCTCATCTATTTTAATTCTGTTAACCTGCCATAGCATTCAACTACATTAAGGAATGAGCAAAGGTGTTTAAAGGTAGGAAAAACATCCTGTTTATTGACTGTTATTTACTTCTAACTGAAGGAAGAGTTTTGGTTTCTAACTATGTAAAACTGAACACTGCATGATGATAATGGCAGAAGTTCTCAGTAGGCAAAATAATGACTGCTTCATTTAATAGTTGTGTTGGGCACATAGATCTATTGAGAATTCCTAACAATGCCATCGCTTAGTGTCAAGTACACACAATTTGTGGCATCCTATTCAGTGAGTTCTTAGCTATATCCTTTAAATTACTGTGCAAAAAGACATTCAGGGCAGGAATCTTTGAATATGCTACCATTACCGTTAGGAGCTTTGATTTGTTTACTTCCTGTAGAGTCACCCAATGTAGAAAGGCTGTTAATAATTGAGGCTAAAAGCAATAAGTTTATTTCTATGCCAACACTACAAATATTCTTTTAAGTTTATTTATTTATTTTTGACACACACAGAGGGAGAGTGAGTGCATGAGTCAGTGGGGGAAAGGCAGAGAGAGAGGGAGAGAGAGAGAATCCCAAGCAGGTTCCACGCTGTCAGCACAGAGCCAGACATAGGCTCAATCTCACAAACCAGGAGATCATGACCTGAGCCGAAATCAAGTGTCAGACACTTAACTGACTGAGCCACTCAAGTGCCCCAACAACACTAAATAAATTAAATCATTTCTATAAAATATTTGAAAGATATTTCAAAGGACCAATATACCGAATATGTGAAGAATTTATAGAAATAAAAAAAAAAGTTTGAAAAAACCACAGAAATTGAACAAAGGATAAAAACAGAAGTTTTACAATAGAAAAATGTAAATGATGTAAATTTATAATGGTGATCAAAAAATGCAAATTAAAGTAGTAACTAAAATAGTAACTAATAGTAACTAATAATAAATGAGTTTTCCCTCATTATTAGATCAACAAATTTTTAAAGAGACAGAATATTATCAAACATATGGGAAATGGTTATCTTCACTCATTGTGGTTTAGAAAATAGTTTGTTATGGCTCTTTTAAGGGAAATTTGGCATTATAAAGCCAAAAGAAAAATTGAATTCTTTGTTCTCTGGATGCTTTGTCCAGAGGGAAAATATCAGGTGCAAATGAGGTGACACAAACTATAAAGAAGCTTATAAATGAAGAATGACCAACATCTTGTTTAGTTAGAAGGAAAAATAATCAGAAATCAAACTTAGAGCATACAGGATTTCAGTTACTGAATGATTTATAGATACAAACGGTATCCAACATTTGCACTTCTGGTCCAGCTCTGGAAACTACTACCTGGGCTTACATCCTCATCTCTTTTTACCAGATTGGCTTTGTCACTTATCATGCCTCAATTGCAGTATTTTTATCTATAATTGGAGATAATCATACTACCTTACTTTTATTGTAAAGATTAAATGAGACACAAAATACTTAACATAGAGCTTGACACATAATGAGCACTAAATACATGTTACTTGTCATTATTATACTTAATATCCTACAGTAATGACTCATTCTGTACATAAATATATATGTGTAAAGATGCTTTTTGATTCATTGCTGATTATTTGAAAAATGTTAACAAACTATGTGACCATCAATAGGTTGATAGCTAAATAAATGACCACATATCTGAAATGTTTCATAAAATACCAAAGTGAGTTTTTATGTGAAAACATCAAGTCACAAAACAAAATGTGTAGTATACAAAGGATATTTATGTGAAAACTTATTTGCATTCATACATAACATGTATGTAGTGTATAAAGAACTATCAGGAATGGTATGCCTCAAACTATAAACACTAGTTATCTGTAAACAAAGGAGAAGGGGTGAAATGGCAGTTTAATACCATGTTTTGTACCTTTCAACACAATAAAAATCTATTCACATATCCTTTGTATAATTAAGAAACAAAATAAACCCAGCATCTCTGAGCACTCCCACTGCTCTCTCCTCTTGGTTCTCTGATGCTCAGACTGCTTTTGCTTGGGTCATAAACTTCAGCTTGTGTTATGTGTCTCACCCTTGTTTGAAAGTTATGTTCATAGTGACTTTTCCACTTTTGATCCTTTCCTCGATACAAGCTCCATATATAATTCTGGGCAAGAGACTCTTGAAATGAATTAATTACCTGACGGTGACCAACTGGTTCTAGTTTGCATGGGATTTCCTTGGTTTTGGCAGAAAAAAGTTGTCATTCTTTACCAGAACCTACTCCTTATACCTTCATCTCCAAGAGCATCATGTCAAAGATGATAGTAATGATATATTTTCAGAAAGACATTTTAAAAAATTAAATACATCTTCTTCTTTGGAGACCATCTCTATTCCTTTTCTCACTATTTTATAATATAGATATCATAACCTACTCTGCATCAGTTTGCAGCACAGCAAAATTTGTGTGTCTTACTTTCCTCTAGAATTTCAAAAGTAAATCAAAGATTTGGAAAATGAGTGCCCTGGAAGATACACTTATAAAATTGCTGTTTACTGTGTGTCCCTATGTATGGCTCGGAGCTAGAATGACCCCATGGACCATTGGTAATAATAGAAAGAAAGAAGAAAAATGTCCTGCCAAGTAGAAATAGTACATTTTGTAAAAGTGGCTTTTAGTAAATATCCACTTCCTCCCAATTTCTTCACCTATAAAATGCTTTGACATGAATGTAGTCCCCAGAAAGCCCAAAATCTACAATTATATCTTTGGCTGCTTCTTTGAAGGGTGAAATGCCAGGTGCAAATAAGGTGACAAGAGAGAGCATAAGTTTTTCTTAGGGTTGACATTCTGTTTAGTTAGAAGGAGAAATGTATTGTTGTTTTTTAAGCTTTCAGTTACATTTATTCTTTTAATAAATTCTCCATCTGTGTTTACTGTTTTCTTGGCTTGTGCTAGATACTAAAGATACAACAAGAAATATGATTAACATGGTTCCTGATCTTAATGTCCCTAATGTCTACTGTGAGACAGGCTTTGGATAAGCAGTTATAATAAGATGTGGAAAGTGTGCTTATATGCAAAATATAGGGTCTGTCTTAGAGCTCATAGGAGGGACACCAAATTTAAGATTCTATCAGACTAGTCTTTAGAAGCAGAAAATAATATTTGTGATTGAAGGAATTTTAATTATTGTATTAGTCTGGATTCTCCAGAAAAACAAAACCAATAGAATAGGTATATATTCCCTTACACACATGCGTGCACACACACACACACACACATATATCCTCACACAATTATGGAGGCCAAGATCTGCGATTGGCAAGCTGAAGACCTTGGAGAGCTGATAGTATAGTTCTATCCTGAGTCTATAGGCCTGAGAACTAGGAGAACCCGTGGTATAACTTCTAATCCAAGTCCAAAGGCAGTAGAAGACTAACGTTTCAGTTCAAAGACAGGCAGAGAGAAAGAATTTTTCTTATTCAGCCTTTTATGTATTCAGGCTTTCAGTGGATTGGATGAAGCCCACTTATATTGGGGGGGGGGCAATCTATTTTACTTAGTCTGCTGATTTGAATGTTAATCTCATCTAGAAACACCATTATAGACACACACAGACATATTGTTTAGCCAAATACCTGGGCACCCTGTGACTCAGGTCACATTCATACACAAAATTAACTATCATAGAAATCATATGGCTTAGAACCTTGTTTTACTAATGAGGCCAAGGTAGATAATGTAACTCGGCCAATGACACAAGAGATTGGAAAGCAGGTTTTCTGTTTCCAGGCTAGTATCTGTTCCACAGAAACGTAGGAAAAATTTGTTTTCAGTATTATAGTCTCTGTGGGCACAGAACTCCTTACCTCACAGATTTCACTTCTTTAGTGCTCACATGGAACTTGCCTCTTTGACAAAGCCTGTATTATGGACCAAGGGTGATGTTTTTTATCTTCATCCAACCATGAGTTCTAATTCCTTAGGGCCTGGCTTTCTGAATGAAATTTAGTATCGAATCCATTTAGTATTATCCACAAGTGTATATCCACAAGTGTATAAAAGTGTATATTATCCACAAGTGTATAAAAGTCTAGGGGCTTTTTCAAAATATATATTCCTGGTCCCTGGGTCTAGTAGTTTGGTTTAAGTCTGATAGATCTTTCAAATACCTTTCAAATATACAACAGATCAGGTCACTACCTCTGCTGCACATATGACTGGCTCCAGTGGAAAATTCATGGGATTCATATGTAGTCCTTGCTGAGGAAATGTTGTATCCCTAAAGCCTCAACATGTTAGCATTTTATCAAACCCCTACCATGTTTTCTCTGCCCTCAAGATGAATTTCTTTCTTTCTTTATGTTCTCCTACAAGAGGTAAGTATAGACACTTTCCTAGCAGCCAACTTAATAGCCAATGATCTCTACCTTCTGTTACAAGGATTCAGTGACAGAACTGTATCCCTACCAGGATTCAGACATGACTCTGTTTCAGAGAATCTGGTGTTATGGGCTTATAAGCAATAGGTTTGCATGGATACTTTGATGATTACTCTTTCTGTTTAGCAGAATTGGGGTGACTAGTAGATCTATGGCAATAGTAGAAGTGTTCTGGACCAGTTATGAGATAGCTTCAGGGACCTTGAGTAAAACTTGAGGAAGAGACTCAGTAAGGACTGGAGAATCTGGGACAGTAAAGTTGCAGAGGCAATGCATTGAAATCAACATATTATTTAAACAGGGCCTATGGTAGGTGGAATAATGTTGCCTCAGAGATAACTACACGTGTATCCCAGAACCTATGGATATGCTAGTTTACATGTCAACAGGGATTTTGCAGATGTGATCTTCATTATGCTGGTGGGCTGAATCTAATCACATGAGTGCTTAAAAACAGAAAAGGACCTTTCCCTGCTACAGTTAGAGAGAGGTGGTTAGGATAAAGGTCAGAGAAATGCAAGGTTTTGAATGCAATGGCTTTGAAAATAAATGTAGGGACCAGGAGTCAAGGAATGTAGGCAACCTCTACAAGCTGGAAAAGGCAGAGAAATGAAATCTCGCCAAGATCCTCTAAAAAGGAATACAGCCTGGCCAGCACCTTGATTTTAGCCCGCTTAGAACCATGTCAGACTTCTGACATCCAGAACTTTAAAATAATAAATTTGTATTATTCAAGCCAATAAGTTCATGGCAATTTGTTACAACAACAATAAAAAACTAATACAAAGTATTTAACCAAGTATGATATTTTATGTCAAGATTAAGATAGAACTACTGGAAGACATCCCCCTCCTGGTGAAAAAAAAAAAAAAAAGTCCCTGTCCTGTTGTATAAAACTGTTTTCCAAGTTTCTTTTTGTTTCTTTTTTAAGTTTATTTATTTATTTTGAGAGAGACAGAGGCAATGTGAGCCAGGGATGGGCAGAGAGAGAACCCCAGGCAGGCTTATCCAATGTAGAGCTTGGAACCCATGAACTGTGAGATCATGACCTGAACCAAAACCATGAGTCAGATGCTTAACTGACTGAGCCACCCAGGCACCTCTTCTTTTCCAAGCTGTTTTGATAGTTTGAGTTTAACCTGACTGCAGAGCTTCTCATGCCTGCTAGCTCTGACTATAAAGCAACAGGGTGTGGCCTCAACCCCTGTATTTTCAGCACAGAGCACCAGGCAGAACAGCTGTGGGTCTCATCGACACCTTCTCATAAAGTTGAACTGATGTCATGAACAATCAGAACTATTTTCAATTGAGTGCATTCGAGGGGGTTGTTCTCAAATGAAGAATTAAGTCAAATTATTCATACTCAACTAGGAACATGAGGGCAGGAAGCTCCACAGTTGGAAGTCACATTAGGAGCTCTGTTACATTCTACAGCCTGGTGAATGTATGTCCACTTGGTGTAAACTCTTTTCTATCCAGAGGTAGCATGTGTACCCTATGGGATTTCATTTTTGTGTACCCTGAATTGTACATAACAATCAGAGAGAGCCATTTAAACAGTAGAGGTTGCACACATCTTTGTATTTAATGAACATTTGCCTTACACAGTGTAGGTAGGGGAGATGAAGACATGAATCTGCTCTTTCCAACTTGTTCTCTGTACTGAATCAGCCTTTTACAGTGTAAGCATCTCACCCTGCTGAATATCATTTTACAATTTTCATTTAAATCATGGCCCCTAATCATAAACCAGCTACTTTAACAGGTACTTAATCAAAGGCATTCTTTCAGGGTTGATTTTATCTTGATGCTATTGTTTCCTTATATAATGACCATAGAAACTTAACTCTAAAGGAAGATTCATCAATGCATGTGTGTGAACACATATGTCTCACAAGGTCCCTAAATTCCAAGGACTTCCTATCTAGTTGCAAGAAACCAGCACATAAAATATTTAAATAACAACAGAAGTGTTAATATGCTCCATAATGGGAAATGTGGTCAGAGCGCCCTACTGAATTTCAGATGATAGAGTTGCTATTGCTGTACTAATCAGCAAAGGCCATTATGGAGGAATCTAGCATATAAACAGGTGTTGCTTTATCTCTTCTGTTTAATATGCAACTTACATGTTAATTTGTTTTATGTTTTAATCTGAACTTAAAATGTTTCAGAGGCTACCATGTATCATGTGTTGTACTAGTTTCTTTGTAGATAGCAAATAAACATTAGTAGGCAGATTTTTATTATTATTATTATTTGTTATTATTATTATTATTATCCTTTATTTTTTTTTTATTCTCACAGTATCTGTGGAATGGCTAGATTCTACAAAAACTCGCCTCTGGCCCTGTCAATTTAGAAGTGACATTATGCATAGATAGAGGCAGAATAGCTGACTATGACATGTAGCTTATACCTAGAATGATATTTATATCCTCTAAAAGACCCCAGGTATCTCCACAAATATGATCTCAATTCATTCTCAAAATCCTCTAACATTAGTGATTTTTCCTTTTATTATAGACCTTTGATCCTTTTACTGATCTATGTAAATCACCTTGAGTGTCATAGTTATTTACACCTCAGAGTGAAGGAAGAACCTGACAATTGATGGACAAAAACAAGAGTTGAAGACATATGAGTATTTGGATGCAGGTGTGAATTGACTTTGATAAAGGAGGAAAAGGAAAGAAAGAATAAATTTGAGACCTCTAAAAACTCTTTTCTCTTGCTTTACCTTTACCAAGAATTCCCTTGCTTAAAAACAAATGCAGTTAGACTTTTCAATGGATACAACTTAAAAAACCCTGAAAGATAGCCTGAAATAAAATAATAAATGTCAAGAAGATGATGGATGCATGAAGAGCCCTGAATCCAAATGGTACCACATTCCATTTATCTGAAATGATTCATAGTCAGGATTACCAGACTGTAACAGGTGGCTACTTTTAAATACAGATGCTAAATGTCATACCTGCAGATGGTTCATCAGTAGAACATGTAAAAAACATCTTAATTATATATTATGAAGTCTTTTCATAAAAAATTAAAAGATAGGCATTCATTATGCTTGTTTGAGTTATATCACTGAGTACAGATGCTGTTATGTGTTAGCTGGTGCTTTAATCAAAACAAGTATCAGTGGATCAATTTAATGATATGAAAGTTCTGACTTAGGTTGAAAAGTTTCTGGCAATGCAAATTTCTTGCAGTTTCCTGATTTATGCATCAAAAGAGAGGGCTCTCCTTCACCAGAATCCCACATCGGTATGTGTTAGAGTAAAGAAAAAGATACTCAGCTAGTTATCCTTAAATAGAAGCATTTCAGATTGACTTGGAATACTCCTGGAGGCATATCACACCTGAAGGCTAAAACTGGAAACATTTAATTCCTTACATGGACTTTGGAATCATTGTGGCTGATTTATAAAAGAGCAGAGGTCACTCATGCACACATATACTTTATAGTCAAATTATTTTTTGTTTTACTATGTGTGGCCAATTTGTGCAATAGACATTGCTGGAATGACTTACTATTGCCACTCAAAGATAGAGATTTAATTCAATTTATCATATTAAAAAAAGTGTGTTAGACTCTGAATGTGATTCCTCATAGAGATAGCTCTCCAAATGTTGTGAGACTCAGCAAATCCTCCTGGATTATATATGGCCCCAGGTGATATCAATAGTGTATTTGTTAACTTATTATTCTCATTACCTGATATATTCATGTCTCACTTCATCATAATGAGCAATAGATGTTTAAAGCCCACCTATAATACAGTGTTAAATCCTCTAGATCCATTGCCTTGTCTGATAAATAAGGGAAAAATGAAAGCTGTGTGTTATTGTTTAGGTGTGTGTGTGTGTGTGTGTGTGTGTGTGTGTGTGTGTGTGAGAGAGAGAGAGAGAGAGAGAGAGAAAAGAGAGAGAGAGAGAGAGAGAGAGAGAGAGAGATCTTTAGACATATTTTCATAAACTAAAAGTGCCTTTTAAATACAAGGTTTACTATGATTGGTTTTGACATAAAATCAAATCTAAGGGAACTTCCTTAGAGCTCTGAGCAAGTTGATTTGCAGGCAGGAAGCTCAGAGTCAACCCTGCCAGGAATTAAGAGTAAATGCCTGGAAATTTCTCTAAGGGAAGTACTATTATTTCTTTCTTGTCCTCCTATTTTTAGTTAAAATGAGAAAGCAAACAGAACACTGCATTTTTAATTATGATGACATAAACAATATAACGACATTAAAAAGTAAACCACTACAGAATCTAAAAATGAAAAGTACAAATTCACTGTTCCCATCTCCCAGAAGTACCACTGTAAAGTGTTTCTTGTATATCCTTCTTGTAACTTTCCTTGCAAAGCAAGCACATATATTTACATATCTACTGATATTTATAAACCTTTCCTTTACATATATAGTAGGATGCCTCACCAGAAGAAATGCATGCCAGAATTTCAATTTGTATTTTTTATTCTTACTTGCCAAGAGATGTACCAGCTATTTCACCATATTAACATAAACAGATAATCACCTTATAATCACAGTGAGTAGATGTACAGTGAATTGACTGATTGTCTAAGGAAGTGAGGTATAATAAATTTCTATACTTTGAAGCTGTCCTACTACCTTAGTAGCTGTGGAACCAGATGGGTTTTCTAGGTCTATGAGGTGGCAAATTCTGGAACCTGTATCAGTACAGCCCTCTGAGATCCACCTTATACTTGGGGGGGCTTGCAGTGAATTTAAGAGAAAAGATAGATTATAATAACTCAACTTGGGGAAGTCAGGCTTATCACTGTTGTGGAAGAGAGATTGGCATGTGCTCACAGTGGTCAAAGGCAAGCTTCCTCTGTTGAATCATGCATGTCCAGACTTAAAGTAAGATAATGGTGAAGTACATGAACACATGTTTTCACTGGAGAGGATCACAGGCATTCCAAAGGTAAATCTTAGAGTTCATGATAATAGGGCATGTGAAGGGTTGCATAATTAACTAACACAAATAAGATTTCACCTTCTCTCTTAATGGGCAACTTTATCTGTCAAGAATGTAAGTAACAACAGGGATCTCTTTATTCTGACCTATAGCTAATTCTCTGAACAAATGACATACATTTTAGCTGGTTTAACAGTTAAAAGTTAAAAGTTCTGTTCATGCTTGTGTAGCAAATTTGGGATCATACTATCCTCAGATCATTACAAGTTTCTTTTCTCACTTCAAATGCCTCCCATATCTTCTCACATCAGCACATGCACATCCGTACTTCTTTATTCTCAATTGCTGCATAATCTTCACATTGTGCAAAAGTATCATGAATTACTTTTAAAAATCCTGATTGTCATTTAAATTGTTTTCAGTTCTTTGTGAATACAAACAATGCTGCAATGGCCATGCCCATACATGTATTTATGTTAATGTAATCCACAGACTAAATTCCCAGCAGATGAATCCTTGGGCAAAGAGATAATGCATTTTCAGTTTGATAGCTATTGCCAAATGGTACTCCAAATGATTGTATCCATTTATACACCCAGCAATGATATGTGAGAGTCAGGATTTCTTTCTAAGTAGTGAAACATTGCAGATGCGGTCTAAAAGTTCTGAATAATGTTACTTAAGGTCAAGATTACCCATCTCAAAACACCTACACTCCCCACCTCTACAAAGCCTTGATCCAAGTCAATTCTTTCTGCACTGTGAAGAGATGAAGTGGATGTTTTCTGCTTAGGTCTTTATCTCCAAGGGCTAAATTTAGCCCCAAGTATATTTTTCTTATGAAAGCAGCTGCTGTTTTGTTGTTGTTGTTGTTGTTTGGTATTTTTTTTTTTTAATTTTTGTAAGTACCTACACTCACAATTTTGCAGGCACAAATGTCAAGAAAGGTGTGTGGCCTACCTACTGATTCACACCTCTGTTTGAGAAAACCACCTCCAAGCAGTCTAAGGTGTTGGCCTAGTGCTACTTGGACACTACCCCTTCTTACCCACTCCCCCTTAACACATCCACACACAGGTACTGCTCACACCTACTCATTTGTGGCATCTCAAGTTAATCCTGTCAATTCATTTACTTGTCACATAGGCATGAGAAAATAATATCACTAGGAAAAAAACTGTCATTAGTGAGGTGATACATTTCTAGATGCTTTTTCAGCAGGGGAAGAGGACAGTTTCAGAATACTTGCACAGACAAGTATTTAGATCAAATTTAGCCAAAATGATCTCTTTCCTATCAAAATCCATCCAGATTTAGTTGCTTCAGGCATGATTATTGCTCATGTCACATACTTTTTTTTCCACCTGGAATTTTCCCCTTTCACTTGATGGTAATCAAAAGAGTAGCTATCCTATGTGTAGAGGACATATAAAAGAAATTTGGGGAAACACTGCTGGGTTTGCTGTTTAAGAAGGTGAATCTGCATGAAGACCATTTCACCTCCTGTCTTTGACTTGAAATATTTGGCATCATTATAGCTCTACTGAACTTCTTACCATAATGCTCCACCAGAACAAGTGTGATGGTTAGGATCTGAATTCCCTTATTAGATCTAGGATATTAGAGAGTTACTTCACCCACAGTCAGACAAAATTTTGAGCACTGGGGATACTGAATGAAACAGACAAGTTTTCTGCTCTTGTGGAATTTATACCATGGGAGTAAAGGCATTAAGTTATGGAGTAATTAATGCAATTTTACATAGAGAAAGAACGTGAAAGTAAAATAGGATAATATAATACTTTGGTCCAGGCTGTGTAGAGAACATTAGAGGGGAGCATGATGAGCAGTGGTGAAAGGAAGATCACACAACATAAGGTTAGAGAGAAAGCTGGACCAGCTCATAGAGGACCACAGTAAGGAGGGTGGATATCAGCTATTATGAATAAAGGCTCATAGTATTGTCAAATCCAACTGGAACAGTTTGGTAAGTGCCTGCATATTTTCTTGCCTTCCAACATTTTTAGGCTATATTTCTCATGATTAATATGAAGGCTTTCTTCCTTTCCAGGTTTATATTACCTATTTGCTCTGAACATGGGCTCTAACCCACGTTAAGTTTTGGTACCTTGGTGATGATAGAAATTTAATCCACCTGGAAAGTCTTCATATGCATTGCCTGATACCACAGAGCACAATGTGCGAAGAATGTATAAAAAAAATTTAAACATTTTTGATGATACCTTTGAAAACATTTTTTTCCTCTGAAGTGGCACTGAAGAGCAAATTAAAAGATTCATATTTCCACACTTTGTTGCCATTTTATCATGAAATGTGTATTGTTAGGGAGAGAGAAAAGACTGAACTGGGAAGTTATTGTCAAAGGTTATCCAAGGTGAAAAGTTATCCTTACTTCAGTTAAAACATGTTCCTTTGAGCCAAGCTTGAGCCACTGGTCTGTTCTCATGATGTTATTAGCATCATATGGTCAATAAATTATGTATGATCTTTTGAGGCAGAACTTTACTGATCCTTTCTGTATTATTTCAGACCCTTAGGAGGTGATATATTAGGAGGATATACATTAGGAGCACAGAGTAATAAATATGAGGTGGCTGAGTGCCACCTCTACTGAGTGCTTGTCACTCTTTTCTTCTCACTGCTTATATTATGGTCACCATTAATAATATCCTACTCGGTGAATATCTTTACATATATAAAAGGAAGATGCAAATCCTATCTCTCCATAATTTTTAGAAAACTATAAAGGTGTAGAAAACCAAAACTTGTTAGAGAGAATGCACATATTCTAGCAGAGGTTGATTCCCTTCTTCATATACATGTAGCCTTCTAAACTACTGAATTTACCAACAATTATGTAGCATCTTCAAGAGGCTGACAGCATGTCACCTTATGCCCCTGTCTCTCCCTTCTCTACCTAAGTGCTCTTTCTGTCACTATAAAATCTTTCTCCATTGTAATCAACCACAATTTATAAATATAGAAATGTAAGGAAGTTAATACTGCAAAAGTCAAGAGTGAACCAATAGAGAATAAAAATCACTCAAATGTCTGGCTGTTGGCTCCATGTTAGCTATGGCAATGGTGGGGTAACTTGGCCATGTGTCTCTATTTATTTAGCAGGCAAGCCCAGGATCATTTCCATGATGGTGGATTGTAGTGTTCTCAAGAGAGGATAAGAGGACAGTCCTCACTGCACTAACACTTTCGAGCTTATGCCATTTGCTAAAGAACACTTTTAGCCATTTGCTAAAGAAAAGCTCATATCCAATTCAAGTGATGGTGAAGTAGATTACACTCCATCTCTTAATGAAAGGCACTAAAATGTCATGTGGCAAAGAGAAATGCATACAGGGATGAGTTCAACTTGTGGCCATTTTTGTTTGTTTGTTTTGGCCACACGCCATACTTTTAGAGCAATAATAAAATAATAAAATGTTTAATAATAAAAATGATAGCAAATACCATTTTCTTCATTTTTACTTTAATAATAATAATTTTAATTTTTACTGGTATGTATGATATTGGTTATAGGATAAAATATTGTTTCTCAAAATATCTCCCTGATATTTTATAATTCTATTACTGTTCTCTTTTTTCCTTCTATGACTACTGTTTCTAGATCTAACTACTTAATTTATCTTAGTCATCCTTATATTTCACTAAACTTTGGTATCTACTCGGTTTCTTTCTTGGCCTTTTTCCTACATAGATTTTCTTGAAAAGCCCTCATTTACTATAGGGTTTCAAATATATTATTTATAAAATAATTTCCAAATATTTATCCTATTCCAGATATACTCTAATGTCCAATTTTCTAAACTACTTAATGGACATTTCTGCTTATATAATATTTTGTTAATTAAAATTGAGGAAGTCCAAAAACGTATGTTCATATGCTTTCTCCACTCTGTTCTGAGTCATAATTTCCAGATGCTGAAATTTAAACTTTATTCACATTATTTTTTTCTCTCCTTCTTTCATATACAATTTCACCTATTAAGAAATGATCAAAGGGTCTACTTTGGGCATTGTAATAGATAGCCAGTGGAGCTGACTTACTTTACAACAATATAGGAACTCCTAAAATTTACTATTATTATTTTTTTAGTGTTTATTTACTTTTGAGAGAGAGAGGCAGAGCACAAGCAGAGGAGGGACAGAGAGAGAGGGAGCTACAGAATCCAAAGCAAGCTCCAGGCTCTGAGCTGTCAGCACAGAGCCCGACACGGGGCTTCAACCCACGAACCTCGAGATCATGACCTGAGCCGAAGTCAGACGCCCAACCTACTGAGCCACCCAGGTGTCCCTGAGCTCCTAAAATTGAACCCAGAAATGTCCTGGTTCAAATCCTCACTAATGTTCTCATAGTCAACTTTCCTTTCATTTATTGGCAATACCCCAATATATGTCAAATAATATTCCCACTTTCTCTAATTTAGTAAGAGCCCATTTCTATTGCTTTTTAACCTAAGAATTCTGGCTAACTTAACAACTGTAACTAAACAATTGATATAGTCAATCCATCCTCAAAGATCCTATTTTCCATAGTTTGGAATTTAAAAATAGGTGAAATACAGTGAAAATCCTATGTACATAGTGAGGCTAGGAAACTGACAGTGCATGTTGAATGATTCTTATTTGTATGAACCTAAGATAAAGTCACCGTTGAAACTTTGAGGAAGTAAGATAGGTGTTCCCATTCCACCTATTTAAAGTAAATGAGGAGTTAAAAAAAAAAGATAGAATGGTTGTTTCTAAATGGCATTAAATAACTGGGCAAGAAAAAACAAACTTTAACCTTAAAATCCTTGCCTCAGGTCAGGAACTGAAACTGGGAACGTATGAGATACACTGAAATAATTTCTTATTCCTTATAACTGCAGGCTGGCACTCCCAAAAACCAAGGTCACAGAGTCATTCTGTGGGTTAATGAATTACAACTCTAGTTGAATGCACAACATTGTCAAATCTCTTACATGAAAGTCAAGATCCTGATTTTTTTAAAGTTATAACCTAATAATTGTAATCAGAATTTCTTGGAGGGCCCAGAGGACTTCTGAAATGTTGTCCAAAAGAGCTGCCTTGCTTGAGGAGGTCATGACCCTCTTTTCATTACTGTTCACTTGGAAACAGGAATTTGCATTCAAAATTGTATACAGAGTGAAAAGCAGAATCAAAGTTACATCCAAGAAGAAATACAGTAGTTTATTAATTTATATTATTAAAAATAATGGATTGATTTAGTGGATGCTTAATTAAGGAAGTAAGGTCATTATTTTTAATCAGGGTCAATTTGTTGAGATATCTACACTTATAGCACATTCCATATTAAATAAGGTGTTGATGCATTGGCTGCTTTATTATTTTTTTAACAGTTTGCTAGATTGGCCAATGAAACTTCAGTTTATAGCTAACCTACAAAAATGACTTATGAGGTCAGAGAAAATTTGGCATAATGTAGACAAAGATTTGTAAATGTTTGTGAAATAGGAATATTGTGTTTCCTGCCTTCCTATACTTTACTTCACTGTGTTATCTGATAGTGTTTCACAAGACTCTTATTTTTCTTATCATCAGGAATAAATTTATATGGTAAACACCAAAATGTTTAGAACACAACTTATAGCTATTTTCTATTGACCAAAATTATTGGTAGGAAGGTTTATAGTTAAAATTGAATACCTCTTCTCAGTAGAACTGAGGGAAGTTTAAGACTGTGGAATGGAAATGGAAGCAATTAAACTTAGAAGCAAAATGGACCTTATCAGCATTATAGACCTAGCTGATGATGGAATGTAACTGTTTAAGTACTGATATGATCATGTAAACATATTTTTGGAAACAAGTTGATCCATAGAGATCCCTCGCTGAAGTTAACATATCATAAATGAGGAAGAAAACCAACAGCTTGTAAAGGCTTTACTTAATTTACTTATCTAAAACAACTTCAGCTATAACACTCAATGTAATTCCAAGGGCCCATGTAAGTTCACAGACACTATGTCTTAAATGAAGTTAGTGTTTGTTGCTTACAATCAATGAACCTTATTTGACATAGTCACTCTATGCACCACTTTTGGCTGAAAAGATACTTTCGCATTCTCATTTGGTAATTTCCAGGTGGCCATTTGATAAATTAGCTATTTATAGGATCTTGTTCCAAAGGGTGTAAAGCGAGGAGAGGTCTCTTCCACTACAGAATTATCAGGTAAGAAGGACATCATTAGCCTTAAAAGCCATAGAATTCTAGGATATAGAGGAAAAATAATTAGATCCTAGATTTCACTAAAAATAAGTATAGTTATGTGCAAAAGACAAAGATTAAAGTGCACATACATAAGATCAGGGGACTGTCAACATTCATTGCTGCTTCTAGGTATTGGAGAATGAACAAATAATAATACTTAGTTTCACTATGAGGAATTAATATTTGCTGAGTTATTTGTGAGGACTATTTACTATTACTAGCATATAGTAATATGTTAGTGCATACTAGCATATGCACAATAATGGTTATGTGTAATATAAGTATGTGCCAGATTAATTTGAAAATTTTTATTTGATTATAATTCTGAACACTGCTCCTGTGTTCAGTTTTCTGTTGCTAGGCTGGCATGATCACCTGATCACACTGTAAAAAATAGAAAAGAATACTGAATGTAACATTTTATAAATGTTTGCTGAAAGAACTGTGCCTCCCACTCCTTAACATAGGCATCAGGGACAGTTTTCATTTTTAAAATCCTATGTAGAGTTCTACTCTGAAAGCTCTGGAGCAGATGAGGAGGGAGGAGACATAAGGGAGGTTTCATATCTCATGGGTCCAGTGCAGGCCCAGGTGTAGGTGTATTTGGGATGCAGCCCTACAGGTAATCAGGTGGGAGTTGACCTAGACCAGGAAATATTAAGTATAGACTCATATCTAAAAAAGAAAAAATGAAAGGGATGAAAGCTACGAAGTCAAACCTATTGTCAAATCCAAATGGAAAGCAACTCAGATTTGACAAACAGGTCAAAAGTTTAAGGGAAGGTGAGTTCCTCTTATCAAACATTCTGAATGTCTGCAGTGTTCTTGGTATCTGGGGATAACTACTCTGAAGAATTTACAGCCTCATGGGAGAGACATACATGTAAATAGGTCATTAGAACACAACCAAGGAAATTTAATCTTAGAAAATGGAACATAGTATTGCACAAGGGTCATTTAAGGCAGCTGGAGTGGAGGAAACCAAAAGCTTTCAGGTACTCAAGCTCAGACTTAAAGAATACATATGGGAGTTAGAACAGTAACTGATATCTGTATGATCAATTTGGGGATACTCCAGCATGGACAGTTAGGATACCTAGAACAAAGTCAAGACAGCACAAAGAATGCTAGAAACTGTGGGTAGGTAAGTGCTGCTAGACTGAAATGCAAAAGAATATATAGCAAGAGTTGATGCTAGAGATGGTGGAGGCCAGAGGATGTGGGTAGAAGAAGAAGGTGATGTCTGGAAAATTAAATAAAATTCTGTAGGTGACAGGTACCCACTGAAAAATTTGAAAGGTTTTGTTAGGAGATAAATATTTTTCTTCGATCTAGGACTTTCTCTAAATAAATTCCCCTTGCCTCTTTCTTCATCCTTTACTCACAACTTTCCACTGAATGTAAATGGGAGTTATCTAATGATTCTGAGGGAAAACATCTGTTCTGAGGTTATCTTTTGGATATGCATGCCTTCTAAGAAAGTGTCTTATGATATGCTCCTCTGGTGAGTGGTTTAGCTTAGAGGGAGATTTTGACACTGTGGAGGAGAACCATTCACCCCACTGTGCCTCTGACTCGGCAGAGTTGTCTGCCTAATTGAGAGGAGAGTGTCAGCCTGCCCCTTCACTCTGGGTATGAAGCCACGTTCATTAATCAGCTATTCTATAATAAAGCTAACGTTTTGATCTCTAACTAATTTGTTCTAACATAGGCAGGGAAGAAAAATAGTGATGATATCCAAGTGGAAATATCTGGTTGAGGTTGGATATATGAGCCCAAGAACCCAAAGGAGGTGATTTGGTTGGGAGGTGGTAAGTGAAATCATGAGAGTGAGGGAAGTTACTCAGAAGTACTATAGGATATGAGAGGAACAATGAATAAGAACAGACAATGGACAAAACAACATTTGTATGACATGTGATAAAATATGACCCCCTTAATAGACAAAGATCTACAGAAGAGGGAAAGCCCAAAGGTACTCACTTAAGCAAAAGGCGTAGTATTTGTAAGAAAAAAGGGATAACCAAATATATCAAAAGTTATATTAACAAAAGTAATGTTCACCAACACAAGTATTGAAAAACTAATTGAACGTAATAATCAGTGCCTCACTAATGGTATTTGAGAGTACTTTTAATCTCTGATTAAGGATGACATGACAAGACTCCAAAAGAATGAAAACTATAATGAAAAATAAATTCAATTATATTAAAATTAAGAACACTTATTTATTGATTCAAACAAAACAAAACAAACAGAAAAGCCAGCTCATAGATAACAGAGAAGACATTGGTGGTTGCCAGAGGAGAGGGACGTGTGGGATGGGTGAAATGTATGAAGAGAGTCAAGAGGTATAAACTTCCAGTGATAAAATAAATAAGTCATGGAGATATAACATACAGCATGGTGACTATAGTTAATAATACTCTATTGCATGTTTGAAAGTCGCTAACAGAGTAAATCCATCCTAAGATGGATGGTAACTGAATTTATTGTGATGATCATTTCTCAGCATTACAAATATCGAATCATTATTTTGTATACCTGAAATTAATATAATGTTATATGTTGATTACACCTCAATTTTAAAAAAGTACTTTTGTTCATTAAAAGATGCCATAAAGGAAGTGAAGACACACCACACTCTGACAAAAAGAAAAAAAAAATTGCAACATCTATAGCTAATAAAGACTTAGTATCTGACATATATAGAATTTCTATCTTCACCAACAACAAAAAGCATCATTCATGGAAAAGAAAATGTGAGCATTTAACTATAGAAGAGAAAACATGAATAAGGGATAAACATGAAAAGATGGTAAAACTCACTAGTAGTCAGGGCAATGCAAGTTAAAATACAAAACAAAAAACAAAAAAAAAATTCAATGACTGATAAAATTAAATGTTGACTGAGATACTTAGCAAATTAATAACTCTCATACCCTGCTGACAGGAGTGTAGATGGATAAAATCCTTTTAGAAACATTTTGGGGTTTCTAGCAAAGCTGAATATGCACAAGTCCTGTGATCCAGCATGTCAACTCATAGGTGTGTCAGTATCTAGAACTAATCTTGTGCAAGAAGATATGTTTAGAAAGCTTATATTAACATTTTTAATGTAAAACTGTATAAATAATCATAACATCTTAATGAATTGATAAAAATGATATATGACACCTCACATAAAAATCATAACTGCACAAGTCAACATGAAATTAAACATCTTAGGGGGACCTGGGTGGCTCAGTCAGTTAAGCGTCCTACTCTTGATTTCAGCTGAGGTCATGATCTCAGTTCCTGAGATCGAGACCCACATCGGGCTCTGTGCTGACAGTGTGGGGAGGCTGCTTGATATTCTATCCCTCTCTCTCTGCCCTTCCCTCTGAATGACCGTGTGCTCTTTCTCTCGAAATAAATAAACATTTTTAAGAAAGAAATTAAACATCTTGATAATTTTTAAAAATCAAGAACAAGCACAGTTAGACAAAACATTAAGTTAAAAGCTAGGCAAAAGTAAACAATGCATTATTTGGGAATACATCCACAGGTGGTACAACTATAAAAAAATGGCAGGGAATTATTCACTCAAGAGTTAAAAGGGTGGTCACCTGATGGAAGGAGCGGTTTGGATCAGGCTATGATGGTCGACAGGCATAGAAGGCTTCTGGGCGAACAAGTGACATATGTTCATTGGTCTAGGTACACAGGTTATTTTTCTTTAAAATATATATTTCCTAATTTCAAGAAAAATTCCAAATGAAAATAAATAGGATGTTAGAAGGAGGTCATTGCTTTGCAACATCTTGCTATTATTAAAAGAAATTATTTTTAGAGAAGTCACAGTAAATGGGACTTCTATATTTTGCAATCAGATATTTTGGAATGAAATCACTCCTGCTATAAAACAGTTGGAAATGCAAATACAACAACATTACTTTACACGTACAGCTGAGCTTGCAAAAGAAGTCAAGAAGAATTCATGGAGGCCTAAAACAAAGCTGCAACTCTGAAATCTCGAGTGGTAAGCACAACAGAGCCAGAACTACAGTACTACTAACAGCAGTGCAGATTACAATGGTTGCCACAGGGACAGGAGAGAAGTCATTGAACCGATAGAAGAAGGTGTGGTGGAATCGAGAATCTTGCATCAAGTTGGAACTCTCCAAAAGCTCTGTCTCGGTGAAAGTCTGAATAAGAGGGACAATAACAAAACAAAACAAAAGTATTCTGATGAATAAAATTTCTTTGTCTCTGCGTTTGGTCAGGATGGGACAATTATATCAAGGAATTTTGCTCTAAAGAGAACAGAGATTTGGCTCAAGCAAAACCAATAAGCAGTAAAGAAAATAATGTCATAATACATCCGACCTTCCTATAGGCCCGGGTGATTTCACGGGTAGGATCTAGCAAATGCTCAAGCAATACATATAATCTCAATTTTATACAAGTTGTTTTTAGAAAAAAAAAAAAAAATATATATATATATATATATATATATATATATATATATATATATGTGGTAGTCTCAACAGATGCAAAAAATGTATTGTCTGAAGTCCAGCATTTTTTTTCAAACTCTCAAAAACCATGAGTTACATAAAAAATCCTTTTAACTTAATAAATGCCAAGTAACAAAACCCCAAATCTATTCAGTGAAGAACAGTACATTTGCCATATATCAGAAACAAAACTTGGGGTGCTTTTTTCTAAATCACTGTATGGTTCAAATTTCCTTTAGATTATAATAATTCAAGGGGAAATATGAGGTATGAGCTTTAGGAGGGAAGAAATAAAACTGTCAATATTTTCAAGCAATAAAATCATCTACATTGAAAATCTAGCAGAATCTACATACATCAAGCTAGGAAGGAATTTGCAATGTTCAGAAATCCAGGCCAAGTGTTTCATAAAGAGAATGATCAACAGAATCTAATGCTGGTCAGTCAAGTGAATGAGGTATAAACAACGAACGTTTGATTTGGTATTGTGCACATGATTGGTATCTTGGATAAGATTAATTTATGTGGAATGGTGGGAAAAAATAGATCAAGAAAGGCAAGAATATAGTGAGTTTTTTGCTTTGTTTTGTTTTCTCAAGGAGTGTTGTGGTAAAGAGAAATAAATTATGGAAGCAGCTAGAGGGAATATGTGTTTTGTATTGTTTAAAGATGAGAGTTATATGATGTAGGAAATAATCCTGGGGATGGGGCAGGGGAACAAGAGATACAAAAGAAACTAGAGCAAACCACAGGGAAGTTGTCGTGTAGCCACGAGAAGATGACATTCATTTTAACCCGAGTTAATGTGGACTCTATGAGTTCAAATAGATAATTGTTAACTTTGGGAATAGCAAGGGGAAATAGGATTGAGAGGAGTGTACAGGGGAGTTCAAATACCTGAAATGTTTAGTTTCTAATCTTAAAAAAATTGGAAGTGAATAAAATGGGGTTGTGGGCACATGTGTGGAAGTATTTTTCTTGAGTTGAAGACAAAAGGAAAAAAGAAACAGAATAGGTGGAAGTACAGAAAAGTGGTTAGATCATTTCTAGTAAACTCCTATTGCCCATCCGGTAGGCATCACGGCCCTCTGAGAGATGTGGAAGGCTGGATAGGAGACTTTGAATGGTCAAAGTTCAAGTCGCATGAATTCGTAGCCACACAGATCGGCTTGGTTGATGCTTTCTCCCAGCAGTACTCAGATATGAGGGGATAGAGAACTAGCTGAGGTGTTAGAGTAGAGTTGCAATTTTGCTGATGAGCCCCACCGTTAAGGAAGGTGTTGAGGTGAAGGAGTAAGAGGGAGAAACTAGATCATACATTTCTCTGGGCTGAGCAACAGAGCAACGGCCACTAGTTTACCTCATTTGGGAACATTAAATGGTTACATACCAACCATGACACAAAAGTGAAAAATTACATTGAATTTTAAGTATAACATAACCCTTATATTTATAATGTAAGTTGTTTCTCCTTATATTTAATTATTAAGGTAATATATGCTCAATATAAGGTAATATATGCTCAAACATACAAGGATTCCCCCCCTTACACATCTGAAAATTATGAAGTCTTCATTTCTTCTAGTTATCTTTTGCTCCAGTTTCCTTCTTCTAATGAATTTTCAATCTTAGAATTGTATTATTTCTCTGCAAATGGCAGGTTGCAATAAATTGCACCTTTGGAATTATGCAGTGTAGCAGCCTTAATGGCTACTGTTCTTTTTCTGGGGTGCTTTGTCCTTTATAGGCTTTATCCTGATTTCTTTATTCTAAGTGCCACTGACATAAAGCAGTTGCATGATAAGACTTTCAAAGATTTAGCTTAACAAAGGAGGACTACTGTGGAAGAAATCACTTAGAATTGATTAATAAATATAATTACTATAAAAAATCCATCTGCCATTTCCTCCAGTGGGAAATGATCACTGCCTCTGCCCAGAGCTGCTTTTGCATATGGTGAGAAAATAATGTCATTCATTCAGTGCTTTACCAAACAGAGGACCCGCACCCCCACCCAAATCAAACCTCTGCCTAAGAAGCTTTAATAATTTGCTAATTTAATATGACATATTTTATGAAACATAATCAAAGTTTTATGCAGGGATCCTTCCTTCTACTTTTCTCTTAAAGAAGAATGGGCAGTATTAAAATTAATTTTCCCATTGTCCAGAACAAACACACATCCATCATGATATTCATTTCTTTGAACATACATGAATTTATGTTGTACATGTGTGTAAAAAAATTTTAATGTAATCAGTATATTCATACCATGTGTAAATGTTTAGGGCTGGACTTGGATTTTGTGGTTGAATGATGTATTATGAATATCTTTCCATGTTAGATTTATACTAACTTATTGTGATGACGATATAGCATTCTATGTGATATATAGTACTTCTTTAACAATTTAGTAACTAAGGACTTTTTCCCCCCTAAAATTTTGCTAATTACAAACATGGCTGCAAATAAGCTCCTTGAAAATATACTTGTAAAGGGTTATGCAACACTATCATGATTGGATAAGGGACCAAGTAGGTGGGTCTTGTTTCTTGCCTGCCCCCAGCTTTAGTCAAAGGAGCACCATTTTTACCTGTTGTACCCATTGGGTTTCCATAAATATAGCTAGTTGATTAAAAAAAAGTTTTTGCATATTAAAAAATATGTAATACATAACAACACAATTACAATAAATAAAAGTTAAAGAACTGCATTATAACACGCCATATTTTATTTTCATGTTAAATGGATAAGGGCAAGGCTGTGTCAATGAAATTCCAATGCTTTTCTGAAAGGTGTTCATCTATAAGGAGTCTTAGTACAATTATTATTCCACTGTTGTCTGCTTATTTGGTTTTGTAACATTTTGTTTAAAGTCTCCATTTACCATTCTTCTCAATTTGGATGAAGACTTTTCCAATCTTAAGTAACAATACATTCTGTCATTAGATGTGACCAGAACCTGGAAGCATCAAAGTGACCTAACAATAGAACTTTTAGAACCAGCCATATCAGGATAGTAGGAAGAAGAATCAATCCTTGAAGCTCACATAAATTCATTTTGACACACTTGGATACCACATGTGAGATCTATCTCTATGTGTTGTTCTGTGAGTGTGTGTGTACGTGTACGATATAGCCAAATATGCACAAAGTCCTTTGGTCAGCTATACTAAGTGGTCCTAGCATGTCACTTTTTGAATTAGTAGATTTCACCTTAATGGTTTCCCCAGCTACTTTTAATTGTATCTGATAGTGATGTTGAAAAAACTCCAGGAGAACTGGGCTGCAAGCACACTTCCTGTTGGAAATAACAAGTAAACTGGTTCTTAGCTCTCCTGGACTAACTGTGCCTTGACTTTGTCCAGCTCATTCTACCTTCAGTTGTTTTACAATATAGCCCTTGCCATCAAATACCATCTTGGTAGTACTTTATTATATAAAATGTTACTAAAATTCACAAAATAATGTGAAGTCACTTGATCTGTTCTTGGATCTCAGAATGTTTTGTCTGCTCAGTAATTTGTATGGTTCTTAAGTCTAAACTGTCTTCCACATAGATAACAAGTATGTTGAACACATGATAGCACAGTTGTCTCTCTGTTGCCTCAGTATGCAGAACTTAGGCTTAAGGACAAAGGAACGCATTTTCTTGGGGAAGAGAATAGTTTGACTAATATACTAATTAATATTAATTATAATTTACTACTAATAATTAGCAAATTAGTCAAAATTCACTAGGGTAAAATTCTATCCTAAAAGCTGTCTTGAATTTCAAGTGAGAAGACCTGTTTTCTAGCCAATAGTTGGTCTGTTGCCAATTGTGAAACTGAGTTTTTCTTCTCAGGAATGGGAATTTCCCTATGCTCTTGACTTAATGAATGCTTTGTAAGCATAGAAGTGTTCCATAAACAGAGGTGGATTTTTTTTCTTTTTTCATTTAGAGAGATTTTTCCAACCATGAGTAGTTTGAGATATTTTAGTCATTGAAGATTTACAGTTCTCATTTTTTAAAAAGGCCATTTCTGTTAAGGTTTGAACAATCTTATACAGACAAAGAAGGGCATTTATGCCTCCAAGGGGTAGTTTTCCTTTAACTTTGGTCTAGAAAGCACTGTCATCAAGCAAGTTCTTAACATTAGGGTAATGAGAGCCCATCTATAAGAAGAAGGGATTTATGATAAAAATATAAGAAATGGCAATCTAACTACATCAAAGTCAAGCCCACAGGCTTAATCCACCAAAATCTAGCCCAGTGTCAGACATAAAATAGGCATTTGAAGAGTACTAAGCAGTAAGCTAGATAAAAAGACGATCAGGTCATGGATTCTGTCACTGGGAAGGTCTAAGTACAGTCAGGACAACTAACACATGGAAACACAAGATGTACAATTCTATGATACTTTTGTGTAAATCTGTATGATGTAATTCAATAAGAGAAATGTGGCAAATATTATGGGAGCAGAAAAGAAGAACTGATTGGTTCTCCCTGCTGAAGTTAGATAAGTGTTCACCAACGGTCATAGTTATTCCTTGGACCAGCTCTGGGTCACCTAATGACCTTAAAAGGCTGACTGCAGCTTCCCCAGATACCCTCATACTCTTTCTCTCCAGAGGAAAGGAAAAGAACAAAACCCAGTCAAGATTTTGCATGGTAGCATTTGGAATAGTAAGTTTACAAGGAAATACTTTTCTTGTATGTTGGAAAAAAAATAGAAGTCCCAGATCAGCTACCTAGTCTGTCCTTGAGGATGTATGTATTCTTAGCAAGTTATTCCTACTACTTAAAAGAAATCCCACAGGGACAGCATCACTCCTTCCAGTCTATCAGTTGTGATCAGTGTGCTTAACTGTCCATTGATTTGCTGACAGCCTGTAATAAAAATTTTTAAATCTACCACATGGCTTGAAAGAGAAAAAATGTCTGCATTATCTTTTTCAGCCTTGAAAGGAATACATTTTAAAAGTATAAACTTTAGACACCAGTAAGCTTTACAAGGTCATAGTCTGGATGTTTATGCAAATGTATTGGGAGATGAGTTAAGGAGAACCCACCCACAAAAATTTTTATGTCTAAAATTTTGAAAACAGGAAATAATTGTCAATGAGAATTCATTTTCAATTATTTTTTAAAACAAAAGTTATTTAAATTCCAGTTAGTTAACATACAACATAATATTAGTTTCAGGTGTACAATATCACTATATTCAACCCTTCCATACAATACCCAGCGCTCATCACAAGGGCCCTACTTAATCCCCATCACACATTTCACCCATTTCCCCATCCACTTCCCCTCTGGTAACCATCAGTTTGTTCTCTAGAGTTAAGAGTCTGTTTCCTGGTTTGCCTCTCTCTCTTTTTCTCCCTATGTTCATCTGTTTTGTTTCTTCAGGTTCACATATGAGTGAAGTTAAACTTATTTGTTCACCTAACATTTATGATCAGAATCCTCTCTCCATTGTAGGTCCCATGACAGGCCAAAAACTTTTTTTCCCTCTCCATTTTTGCCTCTAGCATCTTGAATGGTGCCTGCATTTTAGTAGACACCCCACAAATACGAATATTATGAATAAATAAATGGCAGGTTTAATAGGTGGCACGTACAAGAATGTTTATAACAACACTGTTCCTAAGAGCAAACATTTAAAAAGTGAGAAAAACAATCTGAACACCTCTTAACGGAAGAGTGGATACATGATCTGCACTATATTCACACAATGGAATATTATACAGAATTAAGAACAAATAAGCCATAGATGCACATGACAATATGGATAAATATTAACAATATCATAAAAAAAGATAAATTTGAAAATATTACATATACCTTAATATCCTTTTTATAAGGTTTCAAAAAAGTGAATATTTAAGGATACCTATACATGCAATGAGAAACTTATACAAAGAAATGTAAGGGAAAGATAAACATGGGTTTGAGAGTGATTATTCTCTTGGATAAGTGGAGAAGGATGGGGAGGATAAATTGCTGAAGGAGTATCATATATTTACATAAATAAAGATTACTATAAAGTTCTAAACTTTTGTTTTGAGTAATGAGTTCCAATAACCGATTAACTGAACAAATCAAAAAAACATAAATAAAAGCCCATGATCAGAGTGTGTCATGAATTAAGGATTACAGTCGATTTAATTCCATGACCTGAGATAGTAACACACTAAATAGAAGTGACCCTCACATCCAAGCTAACAATGTGTTGAGCAGAATTTAAGCCAGACTCTAACATCAAATACTCTCTAGCTGATTCTAAAAGGCCATAGCTAATGGCATTTCAAGTATCTGCCGGATCAGGTGCTTTTCAATCTAACTAGATTATTTCTTTAGGTTTTTGTTTCCCTATTTCTTCTTTAACCTATGTTTTCTTTCATTGCTATAAAGTGATTGCACTAATGGTATCTGGCTTTCTGAGACAGTAAATAGAGTTTCATCTCAGGTTACCTTGGTCTTGCTGACATACAGTTGCCTCTCTATTGCTCACTGCCCTGTTTTCTGTGCCCTGACTTTTCCTAGTTCATAACAGCTCAGTTCTCTGATGTAACTCCTCACCCACATCCCACAATTTGTGAACTCAAGAGTGCTTTTGTTCCAGTTATAACTGTGTCTGTAGGAATCTATCATCAATTTCAGCCTCATTTTTAACCTGGGGTCTAGGATCTTATCCATTATATCCCCAGTTTTTGTTACTGGGTAGGTTTGTGAATTCTAGAGTTAAACTTTGGTGATGAACATAGGTTTGGGGGGGAATCCAAGCCCTTCATATTTCTACCATGTTTTCACTTCATTTTCTCCTTACTTCCTCCTGCCAACATGACACACTGCATTTCTAGTATGACATTCAACATATAATTTGGCCCCAACGACTTATTTAAAGTCTTATTTCACAAGATGTATGAAGATGAAGTTTTTCTCTAGCCAGGCTAAATGAATCAGCTTCAAGGCTAAATTATAATTTTCTTTCTTTCTTTGGACTGTTCCTTTTTCTTGAATACGTTTTACTATGGGTAGCTGAATATCTCCATTAGTCACTCAAGAAATACTTGTTGGTTTACACCTATGTTCAATGTATTCGTTAATTAAATGAAATATATATTTAACATTCATTATGTGTTAGTTACAAGAATACAGCAGTTAACCAAATAAAGTCCTTACTCTCAAGAAAAATATATCCAGGGAAGAGAGACAATTAAAAACAAGTTTATAATGTGTTGGATGTCAATAAGTGCTATAAAGAAAATTCTAACAGGATGAAGAAGGGGAAAAGGAAGAGAGTGCTATTTTAGGTAGAAAGGTCAAATTTCCTTGATAAGGGTAAATTGACAGACATGAATGAAACAGAGGATGAACATATGCAAATACATGGGATAACTTTCCAGACAAAAAAGAAAACAAAAACCAAAAAACCCAAAAGGCCCTTAGATAGGAGTGGTCATTGTACTTGAGAACAACAAGGAAGGGAATGAGGAGTGAGAGGAAGGGTTGTTTTGGGGGGAAGGAAGTATTATAGCATAAAAGGAAGGTAAGGGGAAGGGAGGAGAGGATAAGGGGTGGGAAGCTGAGAGGAGGGGAAAGGAAAGGGAGAGGAGTGAAGGGGAAAGGGAGGCAAGGGAAGTGGAAAGGGAAGGTAGTTGAATGAATGAGTTTGTCCTCCTATAGCAATGATAATTCAAATGAACCTGAAATTCTTGAGTCATTATCTTTATCCACCACCCCTTTTAAAACCTCTTTACATTGCTGCATGACTTCTGGAGTTTAGTGCTTTTATGATTTAACCCTTATCCTTTCTATTATAGAATTTAACCAAGATACATGTAAGTTAATATTGACTGGCACATAGTGAGCATTTAGCACAGGGAATATTACTTTATATTATTAATTTGATAATTGTATCTTCTTTTCATTTTCCTTCCATTCTGAAATTTTTATTGTATTAGTATATTATTTCCACTAGATTTATCTGCCACATCACTCTTAAATTTTTTTATTGAGTTAAAATACACATAACATAAAATTAACAATTTTCAAGTGAACAATTCAATGGCATTTAGTATATTCACAATATTGTGAAATCATCATCTCTATCTAGTTCCAAAATATTTTAATCATCCCAAAGAAAACCTCATACACATTAAGCAGCTATTTCCCACTCCATTTCCCTAGTCCCTAGTAACCACCAATCTGTTTTCCTTATGGATTTACCTGTTTGAATATTTCATATAAATGGAATCATATAATATGTGATCCTTTGTTCCGGATTTCTTTCGCTTAGCATAATTTTCTTGAAGTTCATCCAAGTTGTAACATGTATCAACATTTTATTTCTGTTTTAAGGCTAACTTTTATTTGTATGTATATAACATAATTTCTCTTCCATTCATCACTTGAAATTTTGAGTGTTTTCATCTTTTGATTGTGAATAATGCTGCTATGAACATTCAGATAGAGGTATTTGTTTGAGTGCCTGTCTAAATCTTTTGAGTAAATACCTAGCAGTAGAATTGCTGGGTCATATGATTATTCTATATTTAATTTTTGAGGAGCTGACAAAATATTTTCCTCCATGGCTACATGATTTTATATTCCTGCCAGCAATGTACACATGTTCCAGTTTTGCCACATTCTTGGTAATATTTTAATTCCCACTTAAAAAAAAATAATTATTAATGTAGCAGTCCCAGTGAGTGTGAAATGGTGTCTCATTGTGGTTTTGATTTGCTTTTCCCTAGGGAATAATGATGTTGAGCATCTTTTCATGTACATATTGGCCATTTGTATATCTTCTTTAGAGAAATATCTATTGAATTCCTTTCCTCATTTTTAAATAACCTTGTTTGTATTTTTTGTTGAATTCCAAGTGTTCCTTATATATGCTTAATGGTACACAATTATCAGGTACATGATTTGTAAATTTTTTTTTCCCATTCCATGCATACTCTTTTTTACTTTCTTAATGGTATCCCTGATATACAAAAATTTCAATTTTGGTGAAGTCCAATTTCTCTATTTTTTCTCATTACCAATGTTTTTGATGTTACATTTAAAAATTCATTGCCAAATCCAAAGTGATGAAGATTTATTCCTATGTTTTCTTTTAGACAATTGTGGTTTTAGTCTTTAAATTTATGTCAGTGATCCATTTAGATTTCATATTTTTATATTTTGTGAAGTAGGGATAAAACTTTTTTTTTTTTTTTTTTTTTTTTGTCGATGGATATGTAGTCATCCCAGCACCATTTGTTAAGGAGATTGTGCTTTCCTTGTTGAATTGTCTTGGCACCCTTGTTGAATATCAATTGACCATAGATGTATCATTTTATTTATAGACTCTTATTTCCATTCCATTAGTCTATATATGTTTATCCTTATACTAGTGACACCCTCTTTTTTAATGTATCTTTTTAGTATATTTTGAAATTAGAAAGTAAAGTTTGTGTGTGTGTGTGTGTTTCAATATACTTTTGGCAATTCCATATGAATTTGAAGATTGATTTTTCCATTTCTATAAAAAGGGCCATTGGAATATTGATAGGAGTTTCATTGATTCTGTAGATTTCTTTGGAGTAGTATTGATATTTTAACAATATAAAGTCTTCCAATCCATGAGCATGGGCTATCTTTTCATTTATTTAGGTCTTCTTTAATTTTTTTAGCAATATTTTTAAGTTTTAATATACATGTTTTTACCTTCTAGAACAGTTAAGTTACACTTAAGTATTTTTTTCTCTTTGTATGTTATTTTCAGTGGAATGATTTTCTTAATTTCCCTTTAGGATTGTATATTGCTGATGTATACAAACACAACTGATTTTTGTGTGTTGATGTTGTATACTGAATTTTTGCTGAATTTGTTCATTAGCTCTAGTAGCTTTCTTGTGGATTCTTACGGATTTTTTGTACATAGAATTATATCATCTTCAAATAGAGAAAGTTTTGCTAATTCTTTCCAGTTTGCATGCTTTTTATTTATTTTTCTTACCTAATTGCTCTTGCTAGTATTTCTGATAAAATATTGAATAGCAGTGGTAAAAGAAAGAAAGAAAGAAAGAAAGAAAGAAAGAAAGAAAGAGAGAGAGAGAGAAAGAAAGAAAGAAAGAAAGAAAGAAAGAAAAGAAAGAGAAAAGAAAAAAAAAAGTACATCCTTGCCTTGTTCCCGATCTTAGGAGGAAAGTTTTAGAATTTCACCATTGACAATGATGGTAGCTATGGGTTTTTAATAAAAGCCTTTTTTAATGTTGAAGTTTCCATTTATTAACAATTTTCTGAGTGTTTAATCATGAGAGGGTGTTAGATTTTGTCAAATGCTTTTTGAGTTAAGAGAGATGGTTATGTGGATTTTTTTCTTTATTCTATGATCTAGGTGAGGTACTACACTGATTGGTTTATGTTGAACGACCCCTGCATTCCTAGGACACATCTATATTTTTAAAGGATTTTGGTCTTTAACAATGTTTTTTGGTTTTTGGTTTTTGGTTTTTTTTTCTTGTGGAGGAGTCTTAGGTATCAGGGTACTTCTGGTCTAACAGAATGTGTCAGAAAGTGTTTCCCCTTTGATTATTTGGAAAAGGTTTAGAAGGATTAATCCTTCTTTAGAAGTTGGGTAGAATTCATCAGTGAAGCCATCTGGTCCTGGACTTTTCTCTGTTGTAATTACTGATTTAATCCCTTTACTTGAAATAGGTCTGTTGAGATTTTCTTTTCTTTTTTTTAATTTGGCTATTTTAGGTAATTTGTGTGCTCCTAAGAATTTATCTATTTCATCTAGATTATCTAATTTATTGTTATGCAATCATTCATAACATTCTCATAATCCTATAAGATCAATAGTAATGTCTATTTCTATTTCTATTTCTATAAGATCAATAGTAATGTCTCCACTTCTATTTCTGATTGTAGTTATTTGTGTCTTCTGCATTTTGCTTTTAATCTTTAGCTATCAGCTAAAGGTTTTTCAATTCTCTTGACATTTTAAAAGAACCAAACTGATTTCATTAATTATCCCTGTTTTTCTATTTCATAAATGTCTGGTCTAATTTTTATTTCCTTCCTTTTGCTAGCTTTGGTTTAGTTTCCTTTTTTTCCAGTTCTTTAAATGTTAAGTTAGTTATTGATTTAAGAACTTTTTTCTTTTTCATTGTAGGCATTAATTTCCCTATGCATACTGCTTTCACTGCATCCCATTGTTTTGATATGTTGTGGGGGTTTTTTGTTTGTTTGTTTCAAAGTATTTCCAATTTCACTTAGGATTTTTTCTTTGACCTGTTGATAGTTTTAAAACGTGTTAATTTCCACGTATTGGTGAATTTTACAGTTTTATTTCTGTTATTGATTTCCAGCTTCATTCCTTTGTGCTCAGAGAAGATACTTTGTATGATTTCAGTCTTTTTAACCATAGATACTTTTTTGTTGATACATGATCTGTCCTGGATAATGTTTCATGTGTACTTTGTCTCCTTTATTAATTATAATGTACATTTTTAGATATATTCATAGTCATTATCATGATGATCAAAGATAACATCTTAAATTTATAAAAATCTGGTTTGAATTTATATTAACTAAGTTTTAATAACATGCAAAAACCCTGCTTTTATACAGCTCTATTATTTCTCCCTTGATGTTGTTATTGTCACAAATTACATATTTATACATTGTATGCCCATTAGTATAGATATATAATCGTTTTATGTATTTGTCTTTTATCACATAGGATAAAAAGGAGTTAGAAATAAAAAATACAATAACACTGTTTTTTAATTGACCTATGTAGTTCATTTTATGAGTGGTTTGTTTTGCACGCCTTCAGATTGCTATCTTGTGACATTTCATCTCAGCTTGTAAATTCCCTTCAGCATGTTTCATAAGGTATGTCTGCTAGTGACCAGCTCCTTCAACTTTTGTGTATCTGAGAATGTCTTAATTTCTCCCCTATTTTTTTTTTAATTTTTAAATGTTTTTATTATTTATTTTTGAGAGAGAGAGAGCATGAACAGGGGAGGGGCAGAGAGACAGGGAGACACAGAATCTGAAGCAGGCTCCAAGCCCTCAGCAGAGGTGTCGAACTCACAAGCCAGGAGGTCATGACCTGAGTCTGAGCCAAAATAGGTCACTTAACCAACTGAGCTACCCAGATGCTACTCCCTCACTTTTAAAATAAGCAGAGTTTTTCCAGACATGGACTTTTTGGTTGACAGTGTTTTCACTTAGCATTTATTTATTTTTTTTTTATTAAATTTTTTTTTCAACGTTTATTTATTTTTGGGACAGAGAGAGACAGAGCATGAATGGGGGAGGGGCAGAGAGAGAGGGAGACACAGAATCGGAAACAGGCTCCAGGCTCTGAGCCATCAGCCCAGAGCCCGACGCGGGGCTCGAACTCACGGACCGTGAGATCGTGACCTGGCTGAAGTCGGACGCCCAACCGACTGCGCCACCCAGGCGCCCCATTCACTTAGCATTTAGAAAATACTATCCTTCTCCTTTCTGGCCTCCTTGATTTCTAGAATATTGCTGTTAATTTAATTGAGGATCATTTCTACATAATTATCACTTCTCTTTTGCTGCTTTCAAAATTCACTTTGTCTTTAGCCTTCAACAAATTAATTATAATGTGTTTGCATGTGGATCTCTGAGTTTATCCTTCTTGGAATACATTGAGTTTCCTGAATGTGAAGATTCATGTTTTTTTTTTTGTTTGTTTGTTTTTTGTTTGTCAATATCAGGAAGTTTTATTTCTTTAAATATTCTTTTTGCCCTCTTCCTCTCTCCACTCATTCAGGATACCTGTAATCCATATTTTGGTAGGTTTATGATGTCCCACAGGTCTCATTTTCTCCATTCTTTTCTCTTTTTGCTCCTCAGATATCCCCAATTTAGTATAAGTTCTATATTGAAATTTACTGATTCTCCTTTAGTCTGCTCAAGTCTGCTATTAAAATGAATTTTTCACTTCAGTTATCCTTTTAAGCTCCATCATTTCTTTTTGGGTCCTTTTTATAAATGGACGTTTTATTGATATTCTTTATTTGTTCATACACCATTCTTGTGGTTTTCTTTAGTTCTTTGAGCATATTTAAGATAGTAGATTTAAGGTATCTAAAAATTGCAGTGTCTAGACTTCCTCAGGAACAAGTTTTGTTGATTTCTACTGTAACTAGTCCATGCTTTCTTATTTTTATGTATACTTTGTATTTTATTATTGTTGAAAATTGGACATTTTGCGTATTATAATGTAGTAACTCTGAAAATCAGATTCTTGCTCCCCGCCCCCCACTCAGGGTTTGTTTTTGTTGCTTGCTGTGGGTTGTAGCTCTTTGCTGCTTCATAATTTTTCTAAACTTGTTTTGTTAAATCTCTATACTTTGCCATGTATAGTCTCTGTAGTCTCTTATCCCTTAGGTTATGCTCAGCTAGTGTTTAGAGAGAGAGAAAGACAAAGAGCTTCCCAATTCTTCACACATTGGCACTGGACTAGAGAGCACTCTTCAACTTGGCCAAGCAGTTTGTAACTCTCTCTTAATCTTCCCTTCTTGTTTGCACTGAGTCTAAGGATCAGGATCACTAGGAGTGAAGGTTTGGGGTCTTCTCAGGATTTTTTTAAAGCACACATCCTGCCACAGGCATGCATGTGACTTTCTAAATCCTCCTGTGTACATGAACCCTTTGAATGTCCTAATTTACCAAAGACTCCACCCCAACACTTTCTCCCAAGTATTAGACACTCTACTGTTTGCCTCAATTATAATCCTTTTCCCCCAGGTGATTGTGGGTTGGGTGTTTGACTTACAATATTTTGGAAGAGTGTCTTCTGCTTTTCTGCCAGGAGTCATGTCTGTAATTTGAGGAAAAACAAAGAAGCATGCACTTGTCTCAGCTCTCTTGAGGTAGCCCCCTTCAGGCAGTTAGAACACACAAACACAATTTCTTTTTTTATAAATAAGGTCTGTTCTCCTCTCTCTGGAAGGAGGGACCAGAGGTCCACACAGGGATTGTGGGCAATAGTCATCAAAACAACCCACTGAACCAGGGAAAGGGTAGGGTCAGGCAAATAAAAAAGCCACAAAGTTTCCCTACCATTTTAATTTTTTTCTTTATTCAGCATTCAGTGGGTTACATTAAACCTTTGTGTGACTGTTTTCCTGAGTTCTGAGTTGACTATAATCATTTTTCCTTGATTAATCCAAGTTTCTGTGAGAGGACAAGCCTCCTAGAGTTATCTAATTTGCCTATTTTAGGTGATGGTCATTTTTCACACATCAGTTTTTGCTCTTCATATTAATCTCTTTTTTAAACCTTTTTTCCTGAGTTCTAGGAGATTTGCTCAAGCTAAATAATGACTTTTTTCCCCTTTTACTTTCAATCTTGTATTTACTCCTTTTAGTGGGTTTTCATTCAAATATTATGTATTTCATCTTCAAACTTTTCCACTCTCATATTTCTCCCTTCTGCTACATATAATGACTCATAGATTCCACATAAGACCACTCATTAGTTATTTCCTAAGCCCTTTCTTATGTTTGTGCCATATATAAGACCTGTCCTTGTTTTTTAACAAGGTAGATTTCTCTTACTGCAAATATATTCTCATTATAGTTAGTAAAAAAAAAAATTGAAGAGTGCATTGTTAAATTTCTCTTTCAGTCTTTTTCTCTCCAATTTTAAGAGCTGGTTCCTTTTCCTGTGTGTTCAAAACTATCTTATTAGAAAAGTGGAAGATTTTGCATGAGCCTGCCACCAAAAGGCAATTTATAATGAGAATCTATATTTCCTTAGCTATTTTAATGCTACACATTATGTCTCTTGATTTTCCTGATTTTAGTTCAGAAATTAGTTTTTCTCTAAGATGCTAGATATAGTTTGTGACAATCATTAGGATTCCATTATATCACTTTAAATCATTAAGCAACTAAAGACAAAGAAACAGAGAAAAATGTATCTGTATGTTTCCTTATCTATCAATATTATCCTACATCTATATGAGCAAAAATTTCTGAACTCTGAAGTACAAGGAATTACTGAAACATAGAAATAAGCAGCATTTCTAAAAGCAATGCAACTGCTTGGGTGAATGTAGAAAGAGGTAAAAAGAACTTTGGTATACCCAAAAGGGAGAAGGTAGCATTTACAGAAATATGGAATTTTTAGAATCACCTGGATCCAAAAGTTATTTGTTCCATTCTACTTCCAAACAGAAAACATGAAAATCTCTCTTTAAAAGATAGTTAAATGAAATAATAATTTAAAAGGAATTCCACCCAAAAAGATTTGGCATATACTTTGGTAACTAGTTTAAATGTTTCTTAATGTTTGGAGACAGAAAATTCCTCCCAAAATCTAAGCATTACTCTCTCACCACACACACACACACACACACACACACACACACACACACACACACACACACTTTAAAAAATATATCACCCAGCATTTTACCCTTTTGGCAATGCTCTGAATCAGTGGACGATTTGAATGTCCCTATCAGTAAGTTAAGGGAATTAATATAAAATCCTGGGGCTATCATGACAATGTTGTAATTGTCCCTGGTGACTTTTAGATTTGTGTCAGAAAGGCACAAGATCAACTAAAATTCCAATTAAAACGAAGTGTAATAAAGTTCTGTACAAAAGGCTGACTTCATTAAATGCCAGCATTAAATATGTATTTCTTTTAAGAACAAGGCTTTTGGACTCCATGAAGAGAACTTTTTTTTTTTTTTAACTGAATAAACAAGGCAATTTTAGGCATGGAATAGACTTAACTCATTCCAAACCTGAATCCTGAGAAGAATTTCTTAACTTGCTATATTTCTTAACTTGCTATTATAACTAACAAGTCCCTTTAGCAAAGTTCTAATTTTCTCAGACATTGATTTAAATATTGCTTAGAACAGTGGTTCCCAATTGTGCTGTACATTAGTATCACCTGGGGAGATTTTGTAACTCCTGATGCCCTGATTGTACCTCATACCAATTAAATCAGAGAATCTGTAAGTGGGAGCAAATCATCAGAAATAGTTAAAGATTCCTAGGTGAATATAATGTACAGCAAAGTTTAAGAACCACTGTTTTAGAATTATCATAGAGTACAGATAGGTAGAAATCATCTCATATGTTATAATTAAATTTCTGGCCTCCTCTCCCAAATAGTCTGATTTGGGAGCATTTGAGTCTGGTGTGGAGCATTACAGGTGATTTGGATGTGAGTGATCCAAGAACACAATGAAGAAATACTAGTATATAACAAAGGGATATTCAAAAAGCAGTCCTTGGAACCACAGCAACAGGATTAACCTTGAGCTTGTTAGAAATGCAAATGCATAGTCCCCATTGCCACCTACTGAATGAGAATCTCTTAGAGGCATAGAAACCTGTTTTCTTTCAAGCTTCCCAACTGGTTCCTATACACACTAGATCTGAGAACCATTGAGCATATAAAACTAGGGGATGAACAAGTTGTTACTGGTCAGGACCACCTTTTAACCCACTATACTAATTTTTTGGCTGTTTCACACCATTCACTGTGGTGCAGCTACATGCACTGTAGAAAGCGATGGGGAAAGAGAGCTAAAAGACCATCTTTACATGGAAGTTTGTGTGTATCATAGGTACTCAAAAATTATACTACATTGAGCTAGCTTTTTCTAAAAATATAGAATAATTAGGGTTGAGCATTATTCAGTTATATCATTAGAGACAGAGAAGATAAGAGGTCATATATTCTCTAGTTTGTGTTCCCTTTTTCTCAGGTACTTCTCTATATCTAAATTACCTCTCTTGCCAAAGAAGGATAAATTGGAGAAAATCACTTACTAAGATTTGTTATAATTCAGATGGGCTTTGACTCTGAGGAATGCTGACAATCTAGATGAAACCAATGAGAAAAGCAGTACTTAATCTGGGGTACAGAACTAGCATCAAAGAGGTGTGGCAAAATGAGTCTTGTTGTCTAAGCCAACACAGGTTGTAGACAATAAACATCTCCCAACAACAGTGATCATTGAAGTGTGGTGTGAGGTAGTGTCTGTGGTATCTTTGGAGCAGGTCCCAGCCACGCATGACTTGATAGAGACAGAAGTTAAGCTCTTATTTTGCTATCAAGATTTAGATAAGGAATCAAAGCTCTATCCAAATGAACTGAAATTCACAGAAGTACTTCTTTCCAGAAGAAAAGAGTATTAGAGAAAGAAGCCCATGTTAGGAAAGCAAGGAGGGGTTAAAATAAGGTTATGCCTTTATGGGGATGCATATGTCAAAGACTAATTCCAGATATTCCCAAAACAAATGAACTAACAAACAAAATAATTATTTATGACAAGATTAATTCAAATTCCCGTTTGGGGCATTTGAGCTAAATCTCTGGATTTAGTTCCAACACCTGTTTCAGAAAACGTATTGAAAGAAACAATCTCTAAGATTTCCTCCTGCTATGAATGATTCTGTTTATATTCCTCCGAATTCTATTTTTAAAAAGAGAAGAGACTCCTAGGGAAATAATTCATAGGGAAATAATTGAGATATAAAGGGAATTATAAATAGAAAATAATGGCTTCAAGCATCTATAGTGATTATTTATTGCTTTGCAGTTGGAAAGAGGATGGGGTGAGGTTTTATTTAGTTTTGGATGTATAATATTTCACAAGGTAAATTCAAAATTTATTAAAGGGTGTATAATTAAGGGTCTTCCCTTCCCCCCCCTTTTTTTGATGTATGATTATGGCTTTTAAGCCTTATCCTTTCTTCCCATTTCCATATCTGGATAGGAAATGGAGAAAGTTTGCTCATTTCCCCTCCTTTGGTGCCTGTGAAAAATTCAAACCTGATTAAATCCCAGCCAATGCACATGTGCTAGCCACTATAAAAGCCCAATCCTTTCCTTCTGCCTTGCTCAAGTCAGCTAGAACCTGTTTATGCCTTCCTACACTCTCGAGGAGTCCCTTCTGTAAGTAAAAAGTCTTTTCATAACCTCTTGGTGTGTAGTGTCATTGGTCCTGGCATACAAACCAAATTTTGGGTGGGGCTCTATCTTCTTTTTGTGGAATGTTTAGAACTTTGGTGCTGTGGGCAGGATGTCTAGCCAATGACCACCACAAGCAGGGATCTTTCTTTTGCTTTGGTTTACTAATCAGCTCTGCTGCCTGCAGGTGAGCAATAATTTTGAGCTGCTGCTTGCTAGCTAGCATGCTCTTTGAGCTGTATTGCTGCCTGCTGGTAAATGTGTGCTTTGAGCTGGGTGGCTTTGTGCTGCATTTACTGAGTTCTACAAAGCCTCTGTTACACAGTACTATGGGGATGAAGCCCTCCTTAAAGTGCCCCTGAGTTGTGTGTCTCAGCTGAATGACTGTGTATTTTGATTCCAGCATAAGCCGTGACAGATGCTAGGTTCACTAGAATGACTTTCACCCTATGACCCTTGGTTGCATGTCTCAACCCAGCATTGGCCTCTGTTAGATACAGGACTCAGAGGCATGTCTCATAACCTGCACCATATGTACACCCACTTGCTTAGAGAAAAAGTTGTTACTATGTAACATGCTGAGGTCTATACTCCTCAAAGCAGATGATTCAGGAGCACTCTATTGTTTGCTGTTGTTGCTGCTGTTGCCTATGCTTCTAACACACACAAAAAATCCCCATCCCCAGAACTCTGGGGAAATATGTATGATATGCCTCGGGCAGAGCCAAGGGGTTAATCATCAGTTGTGTTGGGGGGAGGCTTTAACTCTGATGAAACTGATTTGAGACTCTCTGGAGGAATAATCCAATAAATATGATCAGGGTAGAAAGGATCCCCCCAAATATATCTAGTAACCACAAAAAAGAAGGAAGGAAGGAAACCTGGATACAGATTAAGAAAAAAAGCTGAAACAAATGTTCATAATTGATGTAATTAGAAATCCCAAAAGTTACCAAAAAATTTTATACACCAAAAAGATAAAAAAAGTATCATTGGTTTTTATGCCTCCACATTGTAGAATTTGAATTAACTTTAACATTTCCTAAAAAATGCATCAATTGGCAAACATTCATGGCCTTAATCAATAGTGGAGCTCAAATTAGAGTTACACCTGGGTATCCCACTAAATATAAACAAGACATCTTAGGGGAGTTACTGAATATAAAATAAAGGACAGATAGTTATGCTTTACTTTAACCATCAGAATGATTGCCTTGCCTAAATTTCCCATGGTCATAGAACCCAGTACCCTAAAATATCTCAGAGTAAGCATGGTGGCTCTGACCCAATGAGTAATAAGATATATTTTAATTTAAAATTAGGGGCGCCTGGGTGGCGCAGTCGGTTAAGCGTCC